>NW_006922041.1:383406-386706 GCF_000298275.1 Orycteropus afer afer
AGAAAACCAAAAAATAACTGGTCTCCCTGATAGGTCTTGTCCTTAAAATATGAGAACTTTTGTTATTTCATGATTCTAAACCTTGGCTCCCTACAAAAACAATTTAACACTGAAGATGTGCTGTGCTAATACCAGTGCTTATGTACTGACTTTTGTGAATATGGTTATCATGTGAGAAAGTTGTCTTTATTCCGCCTTGAACAGAAAATGTAAACTTGGTAGTTTTGCTACTCCTTTAAATACTTGTATTTTGCTTTCTTGGACCAGACCATCTGAAGTCTGACTCCTTTGCAATCTTATAAGTAACCTTTTCCTTTCCCGTCCTGACTGTTTCTGTCAGTATTTAGTTGTGTCTTTATAATCTGCCAGGTTTACGTGAATCTATTTCCATACACTATCTGATGTTCGTTCCCAAAACTCCTTCTCCAAGTACATGAGTCTCTTCCCTTGTTTCTCTTATTCCTAATTATTTTTGGAATGTGTGTGGCACGGCCACATCTTTCCATTTTTAAAAGATAAATTTTAGACAGATAATGCTATTTGCCTAAATACATATGGCTGATAAATGGTGAAGCTGAGAATGTTACCCAGCTTTGTCCATAATCCATGTTGTTAACTACTTTATACTTTCCTTTCTCTTTATCTGGAATACTTCCAACAATTTCTCTGACTATCCTTTCCTTAAGGACTAAAGCAAAAGCCCTTGACTTTGTTTGCCTGGCCCATAGGGAATTCCTTCTCTTCTAAACTCTTTCAACATCTAATCTGTGCCATAGCATTAGCCATTATTCTGTTTTGTATCATTTGCCACTCATTTTCCAAGTCCTGCTTCCACTCTACTAAAATTGAGCTAGCTAGGATTCCACAGGCATACTAGAGGTAATCAGAAAACAATATAAGCCAACTGAAAGTATCCCAGTTTTACAGTCAGTGAGTGTACGTACAGGTGGAATTTTCTGGGAAGTTACTCAGTATGGGCCTAAAGTTTTGAGAATACCCAGAAAGATGCATTCAGGAAGGTAATGGGCCTCAGCAGCCTGAGAATATGACCTTAAAAAACTCAAAAACCAAATTCAGTGCCATTGAATCAATTCTGACTCATAGCAACCCCCTTTGGATTTCCAAGGTGGTAAATCTTTAAAGAAGTAGATTGCCAAGTATTCCTTCTGTGGAGTGGCTGGTTGGTTTGAACCACCAACCTTCTGGTTAGCAGTCAAATATGACCTTAGTTGGTTTATTATTCATTCTCTCTTTCCACAAATGCTTACTGAGCACATTACCTGTGTTCTGGTTACCTACTAGTGCTCTGACAGGAATACACCACAAATGGGATGGCTTTAACAAACAGGAGTTTATTCTTACAATTTGGAGGTTTTATGTCTGAGTTCAAAGTGCCAGGCTCTAGGCGCTGGGTGAAAGCCCCTCAACCTTGAGCTTCAGCTCTGCCTCCTGCTCCTGGCCTACTGAAGCAGGAGGCTTTTCTTCACTCAGCTGCTGGCTGCTGAGGCTGACAAACCCAAGGTTGATAAGTAACAAGGTACACAATATTACCAAACTTCATGGCAGGCCATTAATTCAAGTCCACTAAAAGTCCCAAAGCATGGCAGGATGCTGAACAATGTACTGGCTACACTCAGGGTTCAAATGTGCCATAAACTAGAGACCATTCCCAAAGCTGCTGCTTATATATGGGAAGAAGATAGCATCCCTAAAGCAGCTACTCAGCTGTTTGTGGTAGATCCCACCATGAAGTTGATTGCCAGTCTCATCATGGGGATTAACTACCACCAGCTGCCCAGCCACTCAACCAGGCCCAGGCAAGTTGACATACAACAACCTCCACTACCACAAGCTATGAGAGGTCTTGGTTTATCAGTGAAAAACCAACTGTTGAGTCAGTTGTGACTCATAAGGACCACATGTGTGTCACAGGAGAGCTGTGCTTCATATGGTTTGCAATGACTGATGTTTGGACGTAGATCACCAAGCCATTCTTCTGAGGTACCTCGAATCTCCAACCTTTTGGTTAGCAGCTGGGAGCATTAACCATTTGTACTACTTAGGGACTCCTATTGGGGATACACTGACAAACAGACATTACAGGTGATATTCTATGAAACAGGAACCTCAGTTCTTGAGTTAGCGTCCTAGTAATGGAAAGGTAAGATATCTTCCCCAATGTTACAGAAACACAAGTCACTGTAACCATCTCCTATGAAATTTGCTTATTCTTGGTGGGTGCCAGATGTTTATCTCTTTTGCATATTCAAAGCTAGGGGCTCCTTCAGTGTGGTTAGAGCAGTTCAAGGCACATTTGCTCAAAAGAAGAAAGAAGGTGGTCATTTATTTTAGTTTTAAAAAATTTCTTAGTGTGGTTTGGGTGAAAGTTTATAGAACAAATTCATTTTCCATACAGCAGATCATACACATTTTGTTTCTCGACATTGATTGCAATTCCCACAATGTAACAGCTCTCTTCCCACTTCCTCCATGTAGTTACCTCTTCTCTGTGTCCTTCTTTCCTATGTATTCCTGCCCTCTGAGCTATCTCCTTGTGCAAATACTGCCTTTCTAATCTCCCATGATTGATTATCCTAAGGGGTGTACCTACATGGTGTAAATGTTCACCCTATATGCCTATTGTATGACTGGATCCATGGGTGAGAGTGAGTTCGATTCCAGGCCTGAAGGTTAACTAGGAGTCATAGTCTTGGGGGTTCCACCAGACGCTATCAGACCATTAAGTCTGGTCTGGAAGGTGGTCATTTAAATCCTTGACAAATCATATTACATTTAGAGCTCCAATCCCATCTTAAAGCCCCTCCTTTCTTTCCTCTCTCTTGCAAAATTTCCAAGACTGCCCTGCTTCCCTGCTTTTCTTCACATGGGCTGTATTGATGATGAAGAGTGATGGAAGAGGTGAAATATGTGTTACATAAGGAACAGAGTACCTGGATTTGAGATGAAGCCCACATTTCACAATTGCTGCACATTTCTACAAGACCCGCACACAATTGCTCTATTAAATTAAATGACTGCAGTCTCCATCTGCACTAGTAATCTCCAGACAAGCTGGGCTCCTTTACAGCCAATAGCCTGCAGGTGTGCAAATAAGCACTCACAGTCCATACCAGCTGTCAAGGTCTAATTAAAATATGGAAGGCGAGTGCTCTTCCCTGGGTGCTCAGCAGTCAGTACTGCCATGCTTCTTGGGACCAGCAGTGGCAAAGGCAGAAAATGTAATTCTAGTTGTAGAAGAAAATGGCTGCAAGTAATCCACCTCCTGAGAACCACTTAGGA
>NW_006922041.1:387391-396592 GCF_000298275.1 Orycteropus afer afer
ACGACATGTGTCTACTTGAGGTAAATGTTTAATTCACATGCCTGTACTTTGTTTGGCTGGAAACCACAGGTGTGGGTTCAATTCCAGACCTGAACGGCAGCTAGGGGCTATAGTCTCAGTGGTTCCACCAGGCTCTATTGGACCAGCAAACCTGGTCCCAACCACAAGTAAGAATGTCTTATGGTCACTTAAGAACTTACTGATTTTTTCCCTCTTCTTTAATAATGTATTTTTTCTCTCTTTTCCTCCCCTTGTTCCCCACTCACAGATGCCCACTTATTTGCCAATCATTCTTTCTCTGTATTTCTCTTTCCTTCTTTACTCTCTTCCCGGATGCCTCTCCTTACCTGTCTTCCTTACATTGCCCTCATTTAAAAATAATTATGTGAAAACATGGGCCTTGGAATTGGAATGATCTGAGTATGAGATCTGGTCCTGGCATATTTTCATTTTGTTTTAACTGAATACATTTTACCTATTCCCTAGGCTTAATTATAAAATCAGATGAATTCAATCTCTAGATACTTTCTCAAAAAACAAAATGAAGTTGTTTAAAATCTGGGTAGTTCACAATTTATTTCCTCAGAGACCTCATGAAGAACTCTTTTCATTTGAAAGGGGTGTTTTTGCATCCTTGCTATAGACTTTTCCAACAGGTGGTATTTTATCTCTGGTGGTACACCTGGTAATGTTGGTTAGTACACTTTTATTTGAATGTTGCTGTTGTTTGAATAGTTTTGTGTTTATTTTATATGGTCTTAGGAAAAAAAAGAAAAGAAGCACATCAACTTTATGATTTCATAGATAAGAAAAAAGTTCATTTAAAGAATACAAAGTAAAACAGAATAGATGGTGTCTTAGTTATCTAGTGCTGTTATAATAGATATACCACAAGGGGATGGCTTTAACAAACAGAAATTTATTTTCTCACAGCTTAAGAGGACAGAAGTCCATATTCAGAGTGCTGGCTCTAGGGAAAGGCTTTCTTTCTCTGTAGGGTCTGAAGGAAGGTCTTTGTCTATTCATCTTCTGCTTCCTGGTTCCTTGAAGGTCTCCATGCGTCTTGGAAGCTATCTTATCCCATCTCTGTTTCTGCTCACTTATTCAATCTCTTTTTATATCTCAAAAGAGATTGACTCAAGATGCACCCTACATTAATACCACCTCATTAACATAATGAAGACAACCCATTAAGAAGTGGGATTATAACTAAAGCATGTTGGTATTTTTGTTGTTAGGTGCCATTGAGCCAGCTCTGCCTCATACCCACCCTATGTAAAACAAATGAAACACTGCCCAGTTCTGCGCCAGCCTCACAGTTCTTGCTATGCCTGAGCCCTTCATTGCAGCCACTGTGTCAATCCATCTCTTTGAGGGTCTTCGCCTTTTTCATTGGCCCTGCACTTTACCAAGCATGATATTCTTCTCCAGGGAATAGTCCCTTCTGACAACATGACCAAAGTAGGTAAGACCAAGTCTGGCCATTTTCATTTCCATGGGGCATTCTGGCTGCACTTTTTCCAGGACAGATTTGTTAGTTCTTCTGGCAGTCCATGGTACTTTCAGTATTCTTTGCCAACACCACAAGTCAAAAGCATCAACTCTTCTTCAGTCTTCCTTGATGAATATTGTCCAGCTTTCACATGCATACGAGGTGACTGAAAATAGCATGGCTTGGGTTAGGAGCACCTCAGTCTTCAAAGAGACACCTTTGCTTTTCAACATTTTAAAGAGATCTTTTGCACCACAGTTTGTTGTACTGTGGTGGCTTGAGTGTTGCTGTGAGGCTGGAGGCTATGCTACTGGTATTTCAAATGCCAGTGGGGTCACCCATGTGGACAGGTTTCAGTGGAGCTTCCAGACTGAGACAGACTTGGAAAAAGGACAGGACCATCCACTTCTTAAAGAATTGGCCAGTGAAAACCTTATGAATAGTAGTGAAACACTGTCTGATATATCATTGAAAATATTTGTTATTGTTGTTATGGGCCATTGAGTCAGACCCAACTCATAGTGACTCCTCCTTGGGTTTCTAAGGCAGTATCACTACAGAAGTAGATTGCCCAACCTTCCTTCTAAGGAGTGGAAACATTATGAATAACTAAAACATAGAGGTTAGGATTTAGAACACATGTTTTTTAGGGCCATAATTCAATCCATAACATTCCACCCTTTGGACTGTAAAAATTCATGTCCTTGCCACATGCAAAACATATTCACCTCATTGTGTCATCCCAAAAGTCTTAAATCAACTTCAAGTCCCAAATCTTATTTTTTGAATCATCAATATCAAATATAGGTGAGTCATTGGGTATATTCCATCTTGGAGCAGAATTCTTCTAGAATTCAACTTATCTTCTAGAATTCAGCTTATCTGTTTCCAAAGTACATTGGTGGAATAGGCACAAGGTAGACATTTCTATTACAAATGGGAGAAATTGGTGGGAAGGAAGGAGTAACAGGCAACAAGCCAAGTCCACAAACCAGCAGAAAAATTACATTAGGTCTCAAGACTTGAAAATAACTCTCTGTTCTCTGAGGCCATCTAAGCAATGGACTTGTCCTCTAAACTTTAGATGTTGGCCTTTCCTTCTGGATTCTGGTTGGAGGCCCCTTAACTTTGGGCTTAGGCTCTACCTTACAAGTCCCCTGGGATGGCAACTTTGCTCCTTTGGCTTTGGGTGGTCCCATTCTCCTAGTTCATCTGAGTGGTGATTCTACCCCTTCAGCCTCATTCTTCTGCCCCTTGGGTATGGGAGCCCCCTCCCTTCAGGTTTGGGTAGCTGTGCCATTCGTCTGGTACACCTCAACTCTGGAAACAAGTTGGCAAAGATCTGACTCTTTACAACATAGGCTATGGTCCCACTTTTTGAAATCCAGGAGACTGTGGCCTCACTCTTTCAAACCAAGAAGTCCCTAGTTCTTATGCTCCTTCTAACAGTTCTGCTGATCTCCAAGATGCTCCAGGGATGATCCTTTTCTTTTCTTGGAGCACAACAAATATAATTCCCTTGGCCTGTTTCCTACCTGTAGAATTCCAAGAGGCAGACAGCATTTTTTTCATTTTGTTATCTCTGTGCCCCCTTTGGTCTAAGTTGATGGGTTTCTGCTGTGGTGGTTGGTTAGATCTATTAGTCACGGGTTTAATCTCTTTAACAAAAGGTTGTGTAGCCATGTCCTTGGTGTACATTCTAGGACATGTGTCCTTAATTTGTACAACAGAATTTTTGAAATATGAAGTTCTGATTTCATTTTGCAAGTTCATTTTAAAATCTAGTTTTATTTCCTCTTGCATTGTACTATAAGTGTCAAGGATAAGTCATAAAATAAGATCTTGCTTAGAAATTGAATCAGCCAGATATTCAAGTTCATCACTTACAAGTTCTGCCTTCCACCAAACATTTGGACATAATTCAGACAAGTTCATTGCCACAGCATATAAAGCATCACCCTTCCTCCATTGTCCAATCACATGTTCATTATTTTCTTTTAAAATCTCACCAGAAGCACATTTAATGCCCACATTTCTAGCAACATTCTATTGCTGGTTCCATATGTATTCTCTAAGACAAAAGAGACTTTTTCTATAGCTTTCCTCACTTCCTTCTGAAACCTCACCAGAATTGTCTTTAACATCCATAATTCTACCAACTATCTCTTTAAGGTAATCAAAGCTTTTATTATTAGGCATCTTAAAACTCTTGCAGCCTAAGGCAAGGATGTAGGGAGACTGGAACACTCATACACTACTGGTGGGACTATAAAATGGTGCGATCACTGTATGCTGGGTGAAATTAGTCAATCACAAAAAGACAAATATTATATGAAACCACTATCATAGAAAGTCAAGAAATGTTTTTCACACAAAACAAATATTCTTTGATGGTTACCAGGGGTGGGGGAAGGAGGGAAGGAAAACAGTATGGTGCTTCTTTAAAAAGCTGGAAATAGAAATATCATATGCTCCAGCAATCCCACTATTAGGTATATGTCCTAGTATAAGAAGTAAGAGCCATGACATGAACAGATTTATGCACACCAATGTTCTTTACATTGCTATTCACAATAGCAAAAGGATGGAAATAACCATCAACAGATGAAAGGATAAACAAACTAAGGTACATACACACAATGGAATACTACACAATACTACACAATCTGTGAAACATCTCATTACATGGATGAACCTACAAGACAATATGCTGGGTGAAATCAGTCAATCACAAAAAGACAAATATTGTATGAGATCACTATTGCAGAAAGTCAAGAAAAGTTTTTCACATAAAAACAAATATTCTTTGATGGTTACCAGGGGTGGGGGAAGGAGGGAAGGTAAATCACTAACTAGAGGGTACTAGAGGGTAGATACATATAAGCTGGGTAAAAGGAAACGCAATATACAATAAGGAGGAGGTCAGCACAAAATGATGACCAAAGAAAGGCAGATGCTAGGAGGAATACAAAATAATAATAATAATAATAAAAATAAAATTCTAGTCTCTACCTATTACCCAATTCCAAAACTGCTTCCACATTTATCTATCTGTTAGAACAGCACCTCACTCTTCTGGTACCAAATTCTATCTTAGTTATCTAGCGCTCTTATAACAGAAAGGCCATAAATGCATGGCTTTACAGCAGAAATGTATTTTCTTACAGTTTAGGAGGCTAGAAATCTGAATTCAGGGTGCCAGGTCTAGGGAAAGGCTTTTTCTCTCTGTTGGCTCTGGAGGAAGGTTCTTGTCTATTCAGTTTCTGCTTTCTGGTTCCTTGAAGATCCCCATGTGTCTTGACATCTATCCTACCCCATCTCTCTGCTTGTTTAATCTCTTTTTATATCTCAAAAGAGATTAATTTATGATAGACTCTACACTAATCTTGCCTCATTAACATAACAAAGATAACTCATCCCCCAATGAGATTATAATCCCAGGCATAAACGTTAGGATTTACAACACACATTTTTTGGGGACATAATTCATTTATAACAGATGGCATGCAATATGGGATTCAATCAAGAAATCTAACATTAGAACTATTGAAATCCCAGAGCACCATGACAACAATAAAGGCATAGAAACAGTTTTCCAAGAGATAATCAGAGAGAATTTTCTGGACCTGGCAGAGAATCAAGCCTGCAAATACAGGAAGTTACATGAACCTCAATTAGAAGAGACACAAAAAGATCAATTCCACATCATATTCTAATAATTTTTTTAAAAATTTTAATTGTAGTTTGGGTGAAAATTTACAGAGCAGATTGGTTTTCCATTCAATAATCCATACACATTCTGTTTTCTGACATTTACTGCAATCCCCACACTGCAATAGCATTATCCCCACTTCTTCCCTACACCTACCTCTTCCTTACCTCCTTCCTAGCTCTATACCTGGGCAAACACGGTCCTCTTGATCTCGTATGCTTGATTGTTCTAACGAGTGCATACCCTCCTTCTCCACTGCACAGGATAATTTTCCAGAATAGACTTTATGCTAGGTTACAAAACAAAAACCAAAAAAAACACAAAACTCACTGCTGTCAAGTCAGATCTGACTCATAGCGACCCCTCCTTGGGTTTCCGAGGTGACATCATTATGGAAGTAGTTTGCCCAACCTTCCTTCCGAGGAGTGGCTGGTGGGTTTGAACTGCCAGCCTTCTGGTTAGCAGTCAAATGCTTTAGGTACTACACCACCAGAGCTCCTGGTTACAAAACAAGTCTCAACAAATTTAAAAAGATTGAAATCATATCAAGCATCTTCTCTGACCATAATGGTATGAAGCTAGAAATCAACAACAGATAAAATAAATACATTAATATGGAATAATGCACTACTAAAAATTGATTGAGTCACAGAAGAAATCAAAAGTGAAAATAAAAAAAATTTCTAGAATCAAACAAAAATGAAAACAACTTTGAGACACATCAAAAAAAGTAGTACTCAAACTACACATTTATATGTGCAGCAAATGTATCCATGAATGTAGTAAAGCATACAGGGGACAGAGTTATGAAATGCCTTAGCCGTAACCAAACACCTTGAGGGAATGAGTCCCCTGGGGATGGAGGCTCAGGCCTATAGTTTCAGGGACACTGAAGTCAATTGGCTTAACATAGTCCACGAAGACAATATTCTACATCATATTTTCATGAGCAGTGATTGGGTTATTAAAAGCTTGTGAGTAGTCATTTAAGGGGCAACTATTGGTCTCTCACCATCCAAAGCAAAGCAGAGTGAAGAAAATCAAAGATGTAGGAAACAATTAGTCCAAAGGACTAATGGAACATGTAAACTCCAACCTCTATGACCCTGAGACTAGAAGAACTAGATGATGCCCAGCTACCACTGCTGACGGCTCTGAAAGGGATCACAATAAGAGGTCCAGGATACAGAAGGGGAAATGTGGAATAAAATTCAAAGTCATAAAAAAAGAACAGGCTTACTGGTCTGATGAAGACTGGTTGAATTCCAGTGATATCCTTCAAGCTAGGAACTGAATTTAATCCTCATGACTCAACTGGCAGCCAAATGATAGATAGGCCTATAAGGTGAACAATACTATAAAAGAATGAAAGGAAGGGGTGGGTGCGGGAAGAAAGTAGGATGAATGCTGTTACAGTGTGGGGAATGCAATAAATGTCACAAAACAGAAAGTGTATGGATTGTGGAATGGAAAACCAATTTGTTTTGTAGACTTTCAAAACAAATTACAATTAAAAAAAAGTACTCAGAGGGAAATTTACAGCAATAAATGCCTAATTAAAAAAGATAAAAGATTCAAAATAATTAACTTAAACCACCAACTGAAACAAATAGAAAAGAAGTGAAAAGCTACAAGAAGAAAGAAAATAGTAAAGATCAGGGCAGAAATAAATGAAATAGAAAATAGAAAAATAGAAAATACCAACAAAACCAGAAGTTGGTTCTTTGAAAAGATCAATAAAATAGACAAATTTTTGACTAGACTGGTGAAAGAAAAAAATCCAGAAGAGGTAAATAACCAAATTAAGAAATGAAATTGCTGACATTAAAACTGATCCAACAGAAGATCATAACTTATTACTCTGAAGAATTAAAGTCCAACAAATGTGAAATCCTATATGAAATGGACAAATTTCTTGAAACACTATCTACCCAAACTAACATAAACAGAGGTAGAAAATTTAAACAGACTTATTACAAAAGAAGAGATTGCAGATATCATCAAAAAAATTGCTAACAAGAAAAAGCCCAGGACCAGATGGCTACACTGAAGAATTTTACCAAACTTTTCAGAGAAAAGTTCCCACTAATCCCACTCAATCTCTCAAAAACATAGAAGAGGAAGGGACACTACTGAACTCTTTCTATGAAGCCAGCATAACCCTGATACCCAAAGCAGGCAAAGACATTACAAAAAAGAAAATAACAGACCAGTATCTTTTATGAACATAGATGCAAAAATTTTCAACAAACTTCCATCCAAGAGATGTCAGTAACATATCAAAGAAAATCATACATGATGATCAAGTGGGATTCATACAAGGATTGCAAAAGTCCTTAAAGAGTAGGAAAATCAATCAGTGTAATCTACTGCATAAATAAAACAAAGGAGAGAACTATATGATCATATAAATCAATGCAGAAAGGCATTTGATAAAATTCAACACACTTCCCCAATAAAAATTCTTAGCAAAATAGGAATAGAAGGGTGATTTTTCAACATAATTAAGGGCATATATGCAAAACCAATAGCCAACATTAACTCAAGAGAGAAAGGCTGAGAGTCTTCCCTCTGAGAATGAGAACAAGGTAAAGATGCCAATTATCACCACTTTTATTCAACACTGTACTAGAAGTCCTAGCCAGAGCAATAAGACAAGAAAGAGAAATAAAAGGTATCCATATTGGAAGGGGAGAAGTAAAGTTATCTTTATTTGCAGATGACATAATTCTATACATAAACCTAACCCATGCCATCTAGTTGATTCTGACTTATAGTGACCCTATAGAACAGATACAACTTTCTCATAGGATTTCCTAAGCTGTAATCTTTATGGAAGCAGACTGCTACATCTTTCTCCCACAGGGCGGCAGATGGGTTCAAACTGCTGATCTTTTGGTTAGCAGCCAAATGTATTAACCACTGTGCCGCCAGAGCTTCTTTGATCCTGTTTGTAGAAAACCCTAAAGATTCCACAAGAAAACTGCTGGAACTAATGGAAGAATTTAGCAACACTGCAGGGTACAAGGTCAATATACAAAAATCACTTGGGTTCCTCTACACTAACAAAGAGTACTCTTTAAAAAAAATCAAGAAACAATACCATTTAGTGTAGCACCCAAATTGATAAAATACCTAGGGATTAACATAACTAGGGACACAAAATTTTATACAATGAAAATTATAAACCACTACTACAAGAGACTAAATGAGACCTACACAAATGGAAAGACATACCATGCTCATGGATTGGAAGAATTAATATAATAAAATATCAATACTACCTAAGACAATCTACAGGTAAAATAATATCCTGATACAAATCCCAACAACATTTTTTTTTTTACTGAAATGGGAAAACTAATGACCAACTTCAGAAAGGGAAGAAACCCTGAAAAGCCAAAGAAATATTGAAGAAAAAGAACAAAGAATGAGGCCTCACATTCAGTGATATCACAACATACATTACAACAACATTACAACCAGCCTATAATAAAATAGTTTGGTATTAGTTCAAATACAGACACATAGACCAGTAGAACAGAATTGAGAACTCAGAATTAAACCCAGCTCTCTATGGATAACTGATATTTGGCAAGGAGTCAAAGGCCATTCAATGGGGCAGAAACAGTATTTTTAATAAATGGAGCTGACAAAACTGGATATCTACCTGCAGAAAAATGAAACAGGACCCATAACTCACACTATACAAAAAAATTAACTAAAAAATGGATCGAAGACTTAAATTTAGACCTAAAATCATAAAATTTCTGGAAGAGAACATATGGAGAAAACTATGGGACTTAATTTTTGTGAAAATAGGATAACAACAGTACAACAAATGCACAAATACAAGAAGACAATGTAGATGTTATTGTTGTTGTTGTTAAGTGCCGTTGAGTCGTTTCCGACTCATAGTGACCCCATGCACAGCAGAACAAAACACTGCCTGATCCCGCGCCAGCCCCACAATCCCTGCTATGCTTGAGCCCATCAT
>NW_006922041.1:399917-401340 GCF_000298275.1 Orycteropus afer afer
GTCCCTGAGTTTCCCCTCCTCACCTAATCCCTTCGGCTGATTGCTCTTCTCTTTGGCTTCCTGGGTTTTACCCCTTTCTCCTGCTCTTCGGGCCTGCTACTCTGCTATGCCCGTGCTTACCTTGCTCCCGGAGACCCGGTCTCTCTCAGGAGGGTAACAAGGGAAAGTGTTCAGTGCAGATCAGTGAGTAAGCACCTTCGGCTTCCCTCGTGGCCGAAGGAGCGAGTATGCACTCAGAAGAGAAGAGAGATTTGGCGGTGTGACTCTTAGGAATGTAGATGGGACCTCATAAAAATTAAAAACTTATACTCACCAAAAGACTTTATTAAAAGAGTATATAGACAACCTAAATCAGCTGCTATTGAGTCAATTCTGACACATACTGACCCTATAAGATGGAGTAGAACTGCCCCATAAGGTCTTTAAGGCTATAAATCTTTATAAGCAGACTGCCTCATCTTTATCATTGGAGCAGTGTGTTGGTTCAAACTGCTGATATTTTGGTTAGCAGCCTAATGCTTTAATAACAGCATCATCAAATCTCCTTGGTATGTTGTTGTTGTTATGTGCCCTTGAGTCGGACCCAACTCCTAGCGACCCCTCCTTGGGTTTCGTAGGCAGTATCACTACGGAAGTAGATTGCCCCATCTTCCTTCTGAGGAGTGGATGGTAGGTTTGAATCACCAGCCTTCTGGTTAGCAGTCAAGCGCCTTAGGCACTACACTACCAGAGCTCCCTCTCCTTGGTATATACTCCAAAAAACAAACTCACTACCATTGAGTCAATTCCAACTTATAATTATACCCACTGGGTTTCCAAGGCTGTAAATCTTTATAGAAGTAGATTATTTCATCTTTATTCCTCAGAGCTGCTGGTAAGTTTGAACCACTGAACTTTTGGTTAGCAGCCAAATACCTTCACCACTACACACCACCAGAGCTCTTTTGATATATACCCTAAAACAAACAAAGAAACAAACAAACAAAAAAACACCTAAACTAAACCCATTGTCATAGAGTTGATTCTGAATCATAGTGACCTCCTTTTTGAGGCAGTAAATCTTTACAGAATTAGATTGTCCCATCTTCCTTCTGGGAGTGGCTGGTAAGTTTGAACCACCAACCTTCTGGTTAGCAGTCAAATGCATTAGGCACTATGCCACCAGAGCTCCTTTTGGTATATGCCCTAAAAATAATAATACAAACAGACTTATGCTCACCTATGTTCATTGCTGCTTTATTCATAATAGAAAAGAAATGGAAACAACCAAAGTACCCATCAATGGATGAATGGATTAAACACATTTTATGGTACATACATAACAATGGAACCATAAAGAACAATGATGAGTCTGAGAAACATATTAGACATAGATGGTACTGGAAGGCATAATGGTAAGCTAAATAAGTCAAGCATATAAGGA
>NW_006922041.1:401885-443220 GCF_000298275.1 Orycteropus afer afer
GACTCGACGGCACTTAACAACAACAACAACAACATGGATGTTGTTGTGTAGTTGCTAGTTGCCATTGAGTCAGTTCTGACTCATAGCAACCCTATATGCAACTGAACGAAACATTGCCCAGTTGGGCATCATTCTGATAATCATTGTTGTGGTTGAGCCCATTATTGCAGCCGCTATGTCAAACCATCCTTTTGAGGTTTCCTCTTTTTCACTGACCCTCTCTACTTTATCAAGCTTGATGTCCTTCTACAGGGACTGGTTGTGTCCTCCTGATAAGTTGTCCAATAAAAATGAGATGAAGCCTCTCAATCCTCACTTCTAAGTAGCATTCTGGCTAGACTTCTTCCAAGAAAAATTTGTTCATTCATCAGGCAGTTCATGATATTAGTTAATATTTTTTGCCAACACCATTACTCAAAGGCATCAATTCTTCTTTAGTCTTCCTTGTTTATTATTTGGCTTTTGCCTGCATATGATGAGATTGAAAATACCAAGGCTTGGATCAGGCATACATCTTGCCTTTTAACACTTTAAAGAGGTCTTTTGCAGCAGATTTTTGAATCCAATATGTTATTTGATTTCTTGCCTGTTACTTCCATGGGCATTGATTGTTGATCCAAAATCTTTGACAACTTCAATCTTTCCTCCATTTATTGTGATGTTGTGAGGATTTTTCTTTACTTCTTGGTGAAATGTAATCCATACTGAGGGCTATAGTGGCATAACTCAAATTAAGAAGAAATAGCTGAGAGCAACCATTAATAATTGGAATGTCATTATACTAATGATATTGTTTAATAATTTCCACATTCTGTTGGATCACTGTGGTAGTTTAGGTTATGTGTCAACTTGGTTGGGCCTGGTTTTGAATGGCTGGGCAGTTAGTTGCAGTTATTCTCGACAATGAGACTGGCAATCAACTCCATGATGGAATCTGCCATGAGCAGCTGAGTAGCTGCTTTAGGGATCTCCCTGTGGGTTTTCTTCCACTCATTGAGTGGTCTGCTTTGAGTATATAAGGAGAAGGTTCCAAGAATTGACGGAATACCCACTGAGATGTTTTAACAAATGGATGCCGTGTTGGAGGCACTCACTTGGCTATGCCAAGAGATTTGGAAGACAGCTACCTGGGCAACTGACTGGAAGTAATCCATATTCAAACCCATTCCAAAGAAAGGTGATCCCACAGAATGTGGAAATGATGGAACAATATCATTAATATCACATGCAAGTAAAATATTATTGAAGATAATTAAAAAACAGTTGCAGCAGTATATCGACAGATAGCTTCCAGAAATGCAAGTTGGATTCAGAAGAGGATGTGGAATGAGGGATATCATTGCTGATGTCAGATGGATCTTAGCTGAAAGCATAGAATACCAGAAAGATGTTTACTTATGTTTTATTGACTATGCAAAAGTATTTGATTGTGTGGATCATAACAACTTGTGAATAACATTGAAAAGAATGGGAATTTCAGAATACTTGATTTTACTCATAAGGAACCTGTACATAGATCAGGAGCCTGTCATTTGAACAGAACAAGGAGATGCTGTATGGTTCAAAATCAAGAAGGGAGTGTGTCACAGTTGTATCCTTTCACCATACTTATTCAAATTGTAGGCTGAGCAAATAATCCGAGAAGGTGAACTATATGAAGAGGAACATGGCATCAGGATTGGAGGAAGCGTCATTAACAAACTGAGATACCCAGATGACACAACTTTGCTTGGTGAAAATGAGGATGACTTGAAGCACTTACTGATGAAGATTGAAGACTACAGTCTGGATCACACCTCAGTATAAAGAAAACAAAAATCCTCACAACTGGTCCAAAAAACAGCTTCATGGTGGTTGGAAAGAAAATTGAAGTTGTCAAGGATTTCATATTACTTAGTTCTACAATCAACACAGCAGTCAAGACATCAGATGACACACTGCATTGGGAAAATCTGCTGCAAAAGACCTCTTTCAAGTTCTAAAGAGCAAATATTTCTCCTTGAAGATGAAGGTAAGCCTAACCCAAGCCATGGCATTTTCAAAAATCTCTTACACGTGAGAGAGCTGGACACTGAATAAAGAAGACCGAAGAAAGGTTGATGCTTTTGAGTTGTGGTGTTGGTGAAGAATGCTGAAAATACCATGGATGGCTAAAAGAACTAACACATTTGTCCTAGAAGAAATGCAGCTGGAATGATCCTTGGATGTGAGGATGACCAGACTTCATCTTACCTACTTTGGTCATGTCAGAAGGCACCATTCCCTGAAGGAGGATATCATGCTTATTAAAGTGGAGGGTCAGTGAAAATGGGGAAGGCCTGCAAAAAGATGGATAGACATAGTGGCTGAAATGATGAGCTCAGGTATAGCAAGGATTGTGAGGCTGGCACAAGACTGGGCAATGTTTCATTCTACTGTGTACAGGATTGCTATGAGTCAGAGCTGACTCGACTGCACCTAACAACAACAATAACTCTCTGCTCAAGAGCAAATTTCAGAGTCTCCTGATAGCCATTTGGTCTTTTCTTTCTTTCCTGTCTTTTTAACATCTTTTGCTTTTTTCATGTGTAATGTCCTTGATGTTATCACTTAACTTGTCTGGTCTTCAGCCATTAGTGTTCAGTGTGTCAAATCTATTTTTGAGATGGTCTCTAAATTCAGGTCATATAAAAAGTATCACTGTTTTGGTTACCTAGTGCCACTCTGACATGAATATACCACAAATGGGATGGATTGAACAGACAAGAATTTATTCTCCTACAGTTTGGATGCTTTAAGTCTGAGTTCAAAGTGCCAGGCTCTGGGGGCTGTGTGAAAGCCCCTTGACCTTGGGCTTCAGCTCTGCCTCATGCTCCCAGCCCACTGAAGCTAGAGGCTTTTCTTCACTCAGATAGCTGCTGGCTTCTGAGGGTGACAAGCCCAAGGTTGACAAGTAAAAAGGCACAGTCCTGATGTTACCAAACCACATGGCAGGCCATTAATTCAAGTCCATTGACCCGAGATTGGCAGAGTATGGCAGGCTGCTGAACAATGACATGGCCACATGCAGGGTTCAAGCATGTCATAAGCTAGAGACCATTCCCAAAGCTGCTTCTTATATATGGGAAGCAGATCACATACCCAAAGCAGCTACTCAGCTGCTCACAATAGATTCCACCATGGAAGTTACCAGTCTCATCAAGGGGAATACTACATGCAGCTGCCCAGCCACTCAACCAGGCCCAGCCAAGATGACACACTACCTTAACCACCAGAGTCACTAAGGGAAAGGAAGACACAGAGAGGTGCAGAAGAGTTACAGAGGTAAACACTATTACACCCAATACTGCATTAGCAGTAATAACAAACATTAATCTACAATTGGATGAATAGGTTGACTGGCAAGATGATCAAGTATGGGTAGGCAAGTGAGAGTACACCTATGAGCATTTATAGGTTTGGCAGACAATATTTCTAAATAAATATTTGTATGTGCTACAAAAATGTGCACATATATAATAGATCTAATAGGGGGCAAAGTTATGATAAATTCTTAGCCACAACCAAATATTTTGAGTGAGTAAGTCGATGAGCCTGTAGGCTCAGGACCATAGTTGTGGTGGACATCAAGCTTAATCGGCATAACAAAGTACAAAAACTCATTCTTCTAAATCCTACTTTGATGAGTAGTGACTGGGTTCTTAAAAGAATATAAGCAACCATCTAATATGGAACTATTGGTCTCTCCTTGTCTGAAGCAAAGAGGAGTGAAGAAAATCGAAGCCACATGGAAACAATCAGTCCAATGGACTAGTGGACCATGGGAACCTCAGCTTCCATGACCCAGAGGTCAGAAAAACAAGATGGTGTCCAGCTATCATGGCCAATTGCTCTGAAAGGGATCAAAATTGGAGATTCTGGATAAAGTGGGAAAAAAATATGGAAAAAACTCAAAATCAAAACTCAAAAAGTTGTAAGTGTACTCTTGCTTGCCTGCCCATACGTGGTCATCTTGCCAGTCAACCTCTTCATCCACTTGTAGATTAGTGTTTGTTATTACTGATAATGCAGTATTGGGTATGTAATAGTGTTTACCTTTGTTGTCTGTAACTCTTTTGCACCTCTCTGTGTCTTCCTTTTCCTTAGGCTTACTGGTCTGATAGAGATTGGTGTGGTAGTTAAGTTTGTGTGTCAACTTGGCTGGGCCTAGTTGAGTGGCTGGGCAGCAGGATGTAGTATTCCCCATGATGAGACTGGTGGAATCTACTGTGAGCAGCTGAGTAGCTGCTTTAGGAATTTGGGCTGCTTCTTATAAATAAGGAGATGCCTTGGGGAATGGTGTTGAGATTATGGCATGCTTGAACCCTGCATGTAGGCAAGTCATTGTTCATCATTCTCCCATGCTCTGCTGACCTTGGGACTTTCAATGGACTTGAATAATGGCCTGCTGTGTGGTTTGGTAACATCTGGACTGTGCCTTTTTACTTGTCAACCTTGGGCTTGTCAGCCTCAGAAGCCAGCAGCTATCTGAGTGAAGAAAAGCCTCTAGCTTCAGTGGGTTGGAGCATGAGGCAGAGCTGAAGCCCAAGGTCGAGGGGCTTTCACACAGCCCCTAAGGCATGCCACTTTGAACTCGGACTTCTAGATTCCTGAGCTAGGAATAAGAGAATAAACTCCTGTGTGTTCAAGCCATCCCATTTGTGGTATATTACTGTCAGAGCAGCACTAGGTAACCACAACAACTGGTGTAACCCTCAAGACTATGACCCTTAGCTACTGTTTAGGATTGAAACTATACTCATTCTTGTGGCTCAACTTTCAGCAAAACAAAACACAGACCAATAAGGTGAACACTATTACCAGAGAGATAAGCCCTCCTTAGAACATTCAGCCATAAGAACTCAAAAGGGCAGCATTTGCCCAGGGAGTCAGGAATGGATAGTAAAGAAGGACAAAGGGAAATGGTAACCACAGGGAAGAGATTGGAGGATTGCTCTTACATTGTAGGGATTGCAATCAATGTCAGGAAACAAAATGTGTACAAACTGTTGAATGGAAAACTAATTTGCTCTGTGAACTTTTCCCCAAATCACAATAAAATGTTTAAATAAATAAATAATAAAATTTAAAAAAGATAAATAAATTCAGGTGGCATGTACTCCAGGTCATACTTTGGCTCTTGTGGCCTTTTTTTCATTTCCTTCAGCTTCAATCTGAACTTGCATAAGAGCAATTGATGTTCTGTTCTGCAGTGGACTCCTGGTCTTGTTTTGAATGATGATATTCAGTTTCTCCATGGTTTCTTTAGCTTTGGCAGCATAGTGCCTAAGTCACGTGATTGCTAACCAGAAGGCTGGAGGTTCAAACCCACCAGTCACTCCTCAGAAGAAAGGTTGGGCAATCTACTCCTGTAGTGATACTGCCTTGGAAACCCAAGGAGGGATCACTATGAGTCGGGTCTGACTTGATGGCACATAACAACAACAACAACAACAACAACAACAACAACAACAGTTCATTTTATTCTTGTGTATTCCTTCTGGTGAGGTCCATGTACATAGTCACTGTTTATGTTGTTGAAAAAGTATTTGCAGTGAATAAGTCATTGGTCTTGTAAAATTCTATCATGCAATCTCCAGCATCATTTCTATTACCAAGGCCATATTTTCTATGAACTGACCCTTCTTTGTTTCCACTGTTCGAATTCCACACATCAATAATTATGAATGCATCTTGATTGTATGTTTTATCAATTTCAGATTGCAGACTTCTTCATCTTTGGCTTTAGTGGTTGGTGAATATATCTGAATAATAGTCGGATTAACTGTTCTTCCTTGTAGGTATATGAATATTATCTTATCATCGACAGCCTTGTACTTCAGAACTACACCATAAGGTTTCCAAAGTTATAAATCTTTATGGAAGCAGACTGCCTCATCTTTTTCCTATGGAGTGGCTGGTGGGTTTGAACCACCAACAGTTTAGTTAACAGCCAAATGTCTTAACCACTGCACAATGCTGGTATGGTAAAAATCTTGAAGGTGGTATTTTGATGACTGCACTTTTAGAAAGAAAGAATATATCTGAAAGGTCTGTATTTGCATACTTATTATCTTTTGGGTGAATATATGCACTGAAACTGTTACGATAGAGTCAATTCCTACTCATAGCAACCTCATGTGTGACAGACTAGCAATGCTCCAGAGGGTTTTTTTCTTGGCTGTAATATTTATAGAAACAGATCACCAGGCCTTTCTTCCATGGTGCTGCTGGGTGGGTTCAAACTGCCAACCTTAAATTAGCAGCTAATTCCAAACATACACATACACTTTGTCCAGACTTGTCCAGACAATACTTGTCCAGGCAACAATGGGTTTTCATCCATTATCTACCATTGTCATCAACAGTCCCCAAACTTACCTATGTGCCAAGTTTTCAAGAAGTTTGCCCACAAAGATGGAACTAGGATTGAAATATAGACCTGGCCTCTCTTCTGAAACCATATTTACAACAAAACTTTCACTTATGCAATAATGTTTGAACATGGTGAACTTGCAAGAAATGACAGATGTTCATTATGGTTTATGTAAAATACATCTTTAAACTCTCACATTAGCAAATGGTCATCTCTCTCTTTAATAGGTGATAAAATAGGCATAGAAAGTTAAATGACTTATAGCTAGTTTTGAAGAGTTCAGACAGTCCCTGTGATAGGAAATAATAGACTTACAGACAACTCATACTTGACCTTTAAGGTTATGTAAATTTGCCCTCACTTTGAAATGATTGAACCAACCCCTAAAAATAAAAAAAAAAAAAAAAAACCCACTACCACTGAGTCAATTCCAACTCCTAGTGGCCCTTTAGGAGCTCTGGTAGCATAGTGCCTAAGGCACTTGACTGCTAACCGGAAGGTTGGAGGTTCAAATCCACTAGCTACTCCTCAGAAGGAAGGTTGGGCAATCTACTTCTGTAGTGACACTGCCTCGGAAACCCAAGGAGGGGTCACTATGAGTCAGGTCTGACTCGACAGCACATAACAACAACAACTGTGGCCCTTTGGGACAGAGTAGAACTGCCTCAAGATGTTTCAAACACTGTAAATCTTTACGGAAGCAGACTGCCTGATCTTTCTCCTGTGAAGTGGCTAGTGGGTTCAAACCACCAACTTTTTGGTTAGCAACCCAATGCTTTAACCACAGCACTACCAGAGCTCCTCTTCTTGCACTAAAAAGACTCATTGTCATCAAGTTGACTCATAGAGACCCATTTTGGGTTTCCCAGTCAGTAAGTCTTTACAGAAGTAGATTGTCCCAAATTCCTTCAGAGGAGTGGCTGGTGGGTTTGAACCATCAAGGATTCTGGTTAGCAGTCAAATGCCTTAGGCACCATGCCACCAGAACTCTCTCTCTCTCTCTCCCTTTTTTTTTTTTTTTTGCATCAAAATAAGTCTAAATAAGAACCATGGGCACTGGTTCCAGCTTACCTACAAATCCAAATTAAAGACTTACTTAAAGAAACACTTAGGAGTGGATCTTATTCAGAACCTGGGGACTGCCTGTATTTGAGATTCTTCCGATACTCCAATCACACAGTACCATTAACATTTGTTAACTCTCATTCCTGCTAAGTGCTGCTTAAGTGCGTCTTGAGTGTCCTACATATAAAATAAGATTTTAAAGGAATAAGCATAATTTTTAAAGAATTATTTTCCAAGCCACACATAAAAAGTCACCCATTATTTTACTGTTCCATCTTGTCTTGACCCAAGCCAGTGTTTATGAAAAAAATGTATCTGTGGTATCAAGAATTCTAAAATGGTCTCCAAGATTCCCAGTTCCTGGCATACACATCTTTTCACAGTTATTCAATCAAGCACTATTCTAGGTGCAGCTGGGAAGGGAATTTTATAGATGTAATTAAGGTTCCAAATAAGTTGATGTTAGAGAGGAAGATTAGCATGGGTGAGCCTGACCAACCAAGTGAACTCTTATCAGAGATCAGGCCCTTCTTGGCAATAGAGATTCAAAGCTGGAGAAGGATTCAATGGGAGAGCAATTTTTTATTGTTGGCTTGGGAGATGGATGGAGGGTGCCCTATGGCAAGGAATGCAGATGGCCTCTGTTGTTGTTAGGTGACGTCGAGTCATCTCTGACTCATAGCAACCCTGTATAAACAGAATGAAACACTGCCCAGTCCTGCACCATCCTCATGATCTTTGCTATACCTGAGCACATTGTTGCAGCCACTATGTCAATCCATCTTGTTGAGGGCTTTCCCCTTTTCATTGACCCCTCTACTTTACCAAGCATGATATCCTTCTCCAGGGAATGGTCCCTTCTGACAACATGACCAAAGTAGGTGAGATGAAGTTTGGCCATTCTCATTTCCAAGAAGCATTCTGGCTGCACTTTTTCCAGGACAGATTTATTAGTTCTTTTAGCAGTGCATGGTACTCTCAGCATTCTTTGCCAACACAACTCAAAAGCATCAACTCTCCATCAACATCCAGTGCTCACATGCATAAGAGGCAATTGAAAATATCATGGCTTAGATTAGGTTCATCTTAGTCTTCAAGAAACATCTTTGCTCCTCATCACTTGAAAGAGGTCTTTTGTAGCAGATTTGCCCAATGCAATATGTCATCTAATGTCTTGACTACTGCTCCCTTGGCATTGATTGTAGAACCAAATAATATGAAGTCCATGACAGCTTTAATCTTTTCTCCATTTATTTTGATGCTGCTTATTGGTCCAGTTGTGAGGATTTTTGTTTTCTTTATATTGAGATGTAATCCATACTGCAGACTGTAGCATTCAATCTTCATCAGTAAGTGTTTAAGTCATCCTCACTTTCAGCAAGCAAAGTTGTGTCATCTGTGTATCACAGGTTGTTAATGAGCCTTTCTCCAATCCTGATGCCATAGTCTTCGTCATATAATCCAGTTTCTTGGATTATTTGCTTGGCCTACAATTTGAATAAGTATGGTGAAAGGATATGTTCTGGTTACCTAGTACTGCTCTGACAAGAATATACCAAAAATGGGAAGGCCTTAACAAACAGGAGTTTATTCTTACACCTTGCAGGCTTTAATTCCAAGTTCAAAGTGCCAGGCTCTAGGGGCTGGGTGAAAGCCCCTCAACCTTGGGGTCTAGCTCTGTCTCTTGCTCCTGGCCCACTGGAGCTGGAGGTGTTTCTTCATTCAGACAGCTGCTAGCTGCTGAGGCTATGAAGTCCCGAGGTTGACAAGGAAAAAGGCACAGTCCTGATGTTATCAAACCACACGGCAGGCCATTTAAGTCCATTGTAAGTCCCAAGGTTGGCAGAGCATGGCAGGCTGTTGAGCAATGACACGGCTCCATGCAGGGTCCAAGTGTGCCATAGGCTAGAGACCATACCCCAAGGCTTGTCCTTATATACAGGAAGCAAACCATATTCCCTAAGGCAGCTACTCAGCTGCTCCCAGTAGATTCCACCATGGAGTTGATTACCAGTCTCATCATGGGGAATCCTACATCCAGCTGCTCAGCCACTCAACCAGGCCCAGCCAAGTTGACACAAAAACATAACCACCACAGGATGTAGCCCTGGCAAACTCCCTTCTTGATTTTAAACCATGCAGTATCCCCTTGTTCTGTTCGAATGACAGACTCACTTTGAAACAGTCTATGTACAGGTTCCTCATGAGTACAATGAAGTGTTCTGGAATTCCCATTCTTCTTAAAGTTATCCATAATTTGTTATGATCCACACAATTGAATGCCTTTGCACAGTCAATAAAACATAAGTAAACATATTTCTGGTATTCTTTGCTTTGAGCCAAGATCCATCTGACATCAGCTATGACATCCCTTATTCCATGATATCCCTTGTTCCCTGTCCTCTTCCAAATGCAGCTTGCATTTCTGGAAGTTCTCTGTCAATATACTGCTGAAACCATTTTGAATTATCTTTAGTAAGATTTTACTTGCATGTGATATTAATGATATTGTTTGATCATTTCCACATTCTGTGGGATCACCTTTCTTTGGAATGGGTACAAATATGGATCTCTTCCAGTCAGTTGCCCAGGTAGCTGTCTTCCAAATCTGTTGGCATAGCTGAGTGAGTACCTCCAGTGTGGCATCCATTTGTTAAAACATCTTAATGGGTATTCCATCAATTCCTGGGGCCAAAAAAAGATGGCCTCTGGGAGCTAAAAATTGCTATAGCTCTGGCAACCAGCAAGGAGATGTGAAACTTCCTGCTATAGCTCCAAAGGAACTGAGTTTAGCCAAAAACCTGGATAAGCTTAGAAGTGGATTCTTCCCCAGTGAGTCCATGAGGGAACACAATCCAGCCAAAAACTTAATTTCAGCCTTATGAGACCCTGAACAGAGAACTCTGGACTTCTGATTTACAGAAACTATGAGATAATAAATGAGTGTGGTTTTAAGCTGCTCTATTTCCAGTAAATTATTCCATAGCAATAAAAACTAATACAGTACCTAAATGGAATCCATAATTATATAAATGTAAATAAATAAATATACAGCTACACACACTCAACTGAATCATTTACTTTAAGTTCACACTTAGATTTGAGTAAATTTCACTGCTTATAAATCCAAATCTATATTCTAATAGTAATTATAACAACATTGAACATTCATGGAAGAATTACTGTGTGTTCATTATGCTAAGTGATTTATACCTAGTAAATAATTTAATGTTCACAACCTTAGGAAGTGGGTACAATATGAATCCTTATTTTGTTACTAAGGAAACTAAATGCAAACACAACACAATGTATTGCTGTGGAGTTGGATCTGACTCATAGCAACCCCTCCTTAGGTTTCCGAGGCGGTATCACTATGGAAGTAGATTGCCCAACCTTCCTTCTGAGGAGTGGTTGGTGGGTTTGAACCAACCACTCAGCTAACTGCTAACTGCTATTGGTTAGCTGTCAAATGCCTTAGTCACTATGCTACCAGAGCTCTCAAGGAAACTAGAGCATAGGGAAATACTGAGGGCAACATTCTATTGTTTAAAGGAAAAGTCATTATTAACTGTTATGACATTTATTCAAAAAAATTTTGCTACCTTAAGAGTAAGATTCTTCCACCTACCCTTTTTATATGTCTTTATGCTCATCTTGGATTCCCTAGGTAGTGCAAATGGTTAAGCACTCAGCTTTTAACTGAAAGGTTGGTGGTTTCAGTTAACTCAGAGGCACTGAAGAAGAAAGGACTGACAATCTGCTTCTTAAACGTTACAGCTATGAAAATCCTATGCAGGACAGTTCTACTGTGCACACATGGTGTCCCCATGGGCTATAATTTACTTGATGACAGCTAATACTGGTATACTCATCTCAGGGCTGTACAGCATACCCCCAAGTTTACATTTTATCATCTTTACAATGATGATAAGTAAAAATAAATGATGATGGCCCTGAGTTGCTCTTCAAACTTTGAATTGAAACTACCCCCTTGAAGTCACCTTTAAACTAAGTAACAGTTTAGCTCAAAGAGGAAAGATTGCCACCCTTGAGTATTGTGTTTAAAAATCTATATAAGACCAAAGGTTTAACAGCTGTTTGAAAGCTTAGATAAAAAGGTTGGGTAGTAGGGAGTTTAAGTAAATGGAAGTAAAACAACTAGAACTGGAATATCCAGAAGTTCAACACAATGTGAAGAATGTAGCCCATGTAACTGATCATTATGTCTAAAAACTGCAAAAATTTACAGTTTTGCAGCGTAAATTTTCACAAAAAATAACATTAAATGTTAAAAATAGGTGACAAATAAGAATAAAAGAATAAACAGTAGTACTGTCCCTTTAAGTCTGCTGAAGTAAGCTATCTCAACATTTAGCACAGTTCCCAGCACATGCTCAGCTTCAAGGAAATAGTTCTTCTAAATATTATCCTCAGGCTCCATCCACAACACTGGCCACCATTTATAGGTTTGTGTGTGGGAGGCTTGCTCTTCCAAGTTGCTCCTTTTCTCCTGGGCATTGCTCATTCAAGAAGCACCTGGAGGCGGTGTCTATAGGATGGAGTTGGGATGCCTGGGGTCTTGCCTTATTTTCTGAAAAGTCAGGCATTCCTTAGGAAGTCAGTGATGCTTTGACACTCAGACTCTCAAATGTTCCTGGGATTCCTGTTCTAAACTGAAATCCACAGTGTAAGTCTTTAGGGAGAACTCTGTTGATGGCTCTAAATAGTTGCTAACACATGGTATATGTGGGCCACATGGAATACACTTGAGAAAATCAACTATGAAAATTGTTCCAATCTTTCCTCAATTTTGTTGCATTATCTTTGTGGGAAGGTCTTTGGACTGGAAATCAGAAAAACTGAGGGTGTGTTTTTTTGATTGACTGACTGATGCTAATTACTTCACTGTTTCTGTGACTGTCAGAAGCTTTCTCAGCCTTTCTAGGGCTCAGGTCAGGAATCCCTGTGTAGTGCAGTTGGTTGAGTGTTCAACTATGACCTAAAATGTTGGCCGTTTGAGCTCACTGGTTCTAAGGTGCCTTAGAAGACAGGCCTGGTGATCTGCTATATGATACAGTTCCGCTCTGCACACATGACGTCTCTGTGAGTAAGAATCTACTTGGCAATAACTAACAATAAGTGTTCAGGTCACTGGTTCCCCAAGATCATTCTAAGGATTGATGCTAATGTGGTTGCTTAAGAAACTTCTGAGGAACTTTGAAAACTACAGAAGCATAGACCATCCTCACAGAGATTTCGAGAAATAGCTGTTATCTTTGAATGGAAGCACCAGTGCTTTTACCCTAGAGAGACTCTGTATTGTACATCAAAGGAACTAGGAGGTCACCAGAAGTGGAGGATACTAGGGAAGGCAGGCTGCATGGGCTAGGGGTGTCTGGAGCCCAGCCTTATGCCTTGAAAAACTCCTCATGTGATGCTGAGACTTAGCCAGGTTTGGAACTTCTGGGTGATGTGATTTCTGGGGTCATTTCCAGCTTTATTGGAGTGATACTACTACTAATGATGTGATGTCTCATTTATTTAACTAAATACTTTATGTGCTACATATTACATACATTAACAGCACTATCTTATAGTCGGGAAATCGAATACTCAGAGCAGTTAATTATTTTTCCCATGTTCCCACATCTAGGAAGTGGCAGGTTCTAGATCTTGAACTCTAGCCTACCTGACTCTTGATCACCCTGCTACAGTTTATTTGTCAGCAGTGTAGCGACAAGTGCTGGGTGAGAGAGTTCAGGGCTCTAGAAACATCTCATGGACACGCATTGGTAAGACATTCTTGTCCCGTGCAGCCTGATTTCATACTCTGAACTCATAAACCTCTGGCTTTTTTGATGTGAAGTTATGGAGTTTGCCTTGGTTAAAATCAAGGGGTTTCACTAGTAACAACAGAAGCTACTTTACAAAACTCATATAGTAGCTGTGAGGGTTCTTAGGCCATTTGTCACTATAAGGACTCAGGTAAGTTTTTGTGGAATTATCACAGATTCAATTTTCTCCCTCTTGTTTATTCATATAGACTCCAGATTTAGTGTATTGCCCTGGGGGTAGGAAAATACAGCACAATTTCTTAGGGACTAAAATTGAGGATTTTTTCCTCCACAGTAGTACATTAGAAGTTTCACCAGTGTAACCTTAGGAGGTGACCACACAGTAAATGCCATTGGTCTTCTGCCCTACAGGAAGAGCAACAAGAGGTCCTGGTAAGTTAATGAGCACAGAGTGCATCCCAGGTTGTACCGGCTGAACAAAGCCCTCTGGGCGCATGATCACATTTCATCTGGAGAAGCAGCTAACATCTGACTGTGTACAAAGAGCAGTGGTATCCAACACCAAACACCAGGCTACAGATAAACACATAAACACATGAGAGGATGAGATGGAGGTCAGTGAACAGGAGTATTCTCTATACCAAGGATAGATTCAGTGGAGGCTAATCTTGCACAGATACCAGAGATATAAAATGCCTGCAATCCTCACAGAAACAACAGAAGACAGACATAGAGTAATCCCTCACAGGCACCCAGACGCTGTGGGAGAGAGATCCAAGATCTACCATCTCAGCACCATAGTACTGGGGACTCCAGACTCAATTGGCACAACAAAATACATAAAATCTTGTTCCTCCTCCTACATTGGTGAGTAGCGACTGGGGTCTTAAAAGCTTTCAAGCAGCCATCTAAGAAGCAGCTAATGGTCTCCTATTGTCGGAAGCGAAGAAGAGTGCAAAAAACAAAACAAAACAAAACAAAACAAAAACAAAAAGAAGGGCATTTGAAAACAATCAGCCCCAAGACATCATGGCCCTCAGGACAGAAAAACTAGATGGTGCCTGGCTACCAATGCCAGCTACTTAGGAAAAGAGCAAAACTGGAGATCCTGGATAGAGTGGGAGGAAAAACATGGAACAAAATCCAAAAACTCAATAATGACCAGAATTACTGGTCAGATGGAGTCTGGTGAGACCCCTAGTACTATGGCCTTGGGATACATTCTGGGCCTGGAGTAAAACTCACTCCCAGGGGCTGTCTCTCAGTCCAGTAGTTAACAAGATGTATACATAGACCACTCAACCCAGGGTGACGCACCCACATATTCTATGGAAATGTATCCCTTGGAGCAATCGACCACAGGGCAACATTCTCATGAGGAAATGCAGGACACACAGAAGTGCATAACTATGAGGGGGATGGGGTGGGGTAGTGTTACTGGGCAGAGAGGGGAGACTGGATTAGGGTCGGGCATGGTAAATGGGGAGTGAAACTAAATGTACACATAATGTTGAAAATGTTGAATGTAAAACAAACTCTGCTCTGTAAACTTGCACCTAAAGCACAATTGGAAAGAAAAAAAAAAAAAAAAGAGCAGAGGCATCCAGATTTCTGGTTCTGGTTCATCCATCGAATTGCTGTGTGATTGCATAACCTTTCTGGATATTCAAAGATATTGTATCTTTGTAAAATTGGTTAAAAATATCATCCTTGTTCCCTCCCTTGGTGCCATGAGGCTCAAATGAGACCTTCCATGTATAAGCCCTTAGAAAAGGATGAAGCCCTTTGTCAACACATGGCTCTATCAGCTGTGCTCAGCTTCTTCAAGCACTGTCATTTGTGTTTTCCTGAATGATCTTTTTGCCTTGGGAGACAGGTGGGGACTTGATCGATGAAGGACTTACTGTTTTAGATTTCTTAATTCCAGGTTGAGAACAGAATACAAACTAGTCTCTATCTTTTGCTAGAAGAACACAGACCTACTCTCAGGCTATAGCTAGCTCTGGCTTTGGCTGTTTCTGAAGAGCAGGGCCTCTTTGTTTTCTGTGGAAGTCCCTTTTCTATGCCTTGTTTTCACTCCTAGTAAGCAATTTTGCTGGTGCAGGCCCTTTTTCCTAGGCTAGTAACTGAGTCATGAATAAAGCTGGCAAATGGGGAAAAATCTCACTGGCAGCTTTTTACTTATTGCCAGCATCACTGGCTCTGTGGACCCACCAGGCGCCTGTGACATTTTAGATGAATCTTCTGAATCAGAGAGGTAGAGCTGAAATGTGTTTGATTCCTTTGAACACAGTCTCTCTGTGATCTATGACAGCTCTGCAGAAGCCACCAGGCCGTGGCTGTGCTTTTTAGACAGACTCCTGGCTTTGCCTCTGCCCAGGCAGTCATGCCTGTCTGCATTTGCCAAGCTCCACTCCATTTTCGCCACCTGAAGGGCTTCGGTATCTGCCACTGCTTAACCTAATCAAGCTTGGCCCTTGATACAGGGGTACTTGAAAATGCAGCTAAGCAAGGCTTAGGAGAAAAGGTTTAGTCAGTTTAACTCCTACTGCCTGGTTTTAATTAGGTAGCACCTGATTTTTTGTTTCCATGGCTAAATATCCTTTTTAGTAATACTGACCCCTTTGATGGTGTCTGTAGGAGCTCTGGTGGCATAGTGGTTGAAGCATTCAGCTGCCAACCAAAGGGTCAGCAGTTTGAACCCGCTAGCTGCCTTGTGTAAGAAAGATGAAGCGGTCTGTGTCTGTAAAGATTTACTATCTTGAAAACCCTATGAGGCAGTACTACTCTGTGTTAATCATCACTAGGGTTTGGAATCGACTCAATAATAGTGAGTTTGAAGGTATCTATAGCTCTGGTAGCATAGTGCCTAAGGCATCTGACTGTTAACCAGTAGGTTGGTGGTTCAAACCCACCAGTCTCTCCATGGAAGCAAGACTGAGCATTCTACTTCCGTAAAGATTTACTGCCTCGGAAACCCAATGGGGTTTGCTATGAGTCAGAATCGACTTAATGGCAGTGTTTTTTTTTTTTTTTTTTTCCTAATAGGAGCTTAGGGAATAAAAAAGGGACACATCCCACGTGTGATCAGATATTAGCTGTAGCAGTAAGATACCCTTTTGTTTTTCTAGCTCCAATTCCAGTCACAAGTCACCTTGACTCCTTGGAAACAATACGAACTGTGCTAGTGAGCTGGCTCTGGCTTTGGTTCTGGGTTCAAATCTCAGCTACATCATTTTATAGCCACATGACTTTGACAAGTCTTTCTGTTTTTTGCAAGCCTCAGATTTCTAATCTGTAGAATGGGGATAATAATCATAGCTGCTGCACAGGGCTGTTGAGAATATAAATGAGCACCAAATAACCACCAGTAAACCAGTGGCTATTGAGTCAGCTTTAACTCATGGCATCCCATATGTGTCAAACCAAAACTGTTCCACAGGGCTTTCAGTGGTTGATATCTGCCCCCCTCCCAGGAGTAGATTGCCAGGACTTTCTTCCCAGGAGTTTCTGGGTGGACTTGAACCTCTAGCCTTTCAGTTGGCATCCAAGTTCATTAACTGTTTGCACCACCCAGGGACTCCTTAGCACCAAATATCATCCTATAATATTAGCTATTATAGTTACTGTCAAGAGCACTGAGGGATGCCCTGGGGTGTCATTTACAAAGGAAAGGGATCATAAGTATGGCAAGGAGCTGAGTGATATCTTAGACTACACACTCAGTGAGGGCTAGGATTGTGACCTGCTTGCTTGTTGTTCTGTTCTCGGTGTTTGAAACATAGGAGGCACCCAAAAAATATTTGAAGAATTAATGGGGTAGACAGACTTAAGTTCAAATCTCAGTTCTGCTCTTTTTGATCTTGAGAAAGTTATTTATCTTCTCTGGTTACCTGTTTGCACATTTATGAAATAAGGAAAATTAATTTTGCAAAGACAGCTACAACAACAGCCAATCTGTACTGTGTGCTTTCTGTGAACCAGGTACTAAGCTAAATACTTTCCACAGGTTACCTCATTTGATCTTCACAATTGCCCAACAACAACAACAACAGAAAACCAAATTCACTGCCAATGAGTTGACTCCAACTCATTGTGACTCTCATTGGGTTTCCGAGGCTGTAAATCTTTATGGAAGGAGATTGCCCCATCTTTCTTTCTTCCATGGAGTGGCTGGTGGGTTCAAACCACTGATGTTTTGATTAGCAGTCAAATGTCTTAACTACTATACCACTGGAGCTCCTTAGCCCTACAAGTGAGTATACATATTGCTCTTTTGTGTTGTTGTTGTTAGCTGCTGCCAAGCTGATAGAACAACAGAACAAAATGCTAGCCAGTCCTGCACCATCCTCATGACTGGTTGTGGATCTGATGTTGTGACCCACAGGGTTTTCACTGACTGTTTTTTGGAAGTAGATTGCCTTTCTTCCTAGCCCATCTTAATCTGGAAATTCCACTGAAACCTATCCAACTTTATAGCAAAAGGCAAGTCTCCACTGACGAATGGGTGATGGCTGTGCAGCTGGGAATCAAACCCAGGTATCCTGCAAGGAAGGTGAAAATTCTACCCACTGAACCACCAATTCCCTCAACACTCTGTGTTGTAGATAATGTAATTGATGTTCAGAGATGTTAAGACATGTACTAGAGTAACATAGCTATGAATAATAGAACTGGGGTTCCAAACATGTTAGAATGACTGCAGGACTCATATTTTTAGTCACAATGCTCTATTGTCTCACACAGACTCAGGGATAGAATAGAAACTCAAATGCTGCTGCTGTTATAGTTGTCATTATTAAGGAATTTTTCCTGCTGTGACACTTGGTATAAGGGGAAGAATAGTCAGCCTAGTCATTGGTATTCTTATAACAATATTTCCACACTTGACAAATCTTACCCAGTCAAAGTCTCAGTGGCTGAGATTTCATGTGTGTCTGCCACTCTGGCCAGAATACTGATTTGAGAATCAAAGCAAACATGTGTCTTCAAAAGGGCACAAATTGGGCAAGTGTTAATAATTACCACATGTAGGCAGTAGGGAAGACTAGAAAATGGGGCAGATTACCATATGTGGTGAGCGTCAAGTGATCTGACAAGATGGGATCAAACAAAACAAAGCCAGATGCCAGAAACAGACTCTCTAGCCCCATCCAGATTCTTGATAGGAAATGACAAAGTGGGGGAAAGCATGGCATGAATGAGACCTTAGAGGCCATACAGTCTCAGTGAGGATAGTACACCAGAAATGCAAAGAGATTCAGAGATGCTAGAACACCCCTTGAGAGAGCAGGTTTGTGCCTGGACAGCACCCATCCCTCCACTTTCTCAAAACAATGTCTCAATTGGGAAATCACTCACATAGTTCAGATGAACTGGCCCAAAAGCTGATGCTCCTTCACCACACCATGCTGCCATTGTTCAAGACCACCCATGCCATCTCAATAAATCCAAGGTCTCATATCTAGTCCATGGCAGAGTTCTTTCTCTTGTGTCTCAGGACTGGATGGGGAAATTCAAAGATGGAATATAGAGACTGAGTTTCTCTAGCCTTCCAAGAAAGTCACACAATACTGTGACTTAGTAGCATTCAGGAGCTTATTTGACTAAAATACCAAGTACTGGTATTTTATTGTCAAAGAATTAATAGGAGTAGTATAGAAAGTGATTATATCTCTTTTATTCAACCTGGCCTCAGCAATGACTAAATGATTCTTCAATTCTTCAATAGAAAACCAGCTATTAGGCACTAACAGTGAAAGGCAAATGCTTTCCAAAATAATTCTCTAAAGGATGTATCTAGTGCAGCATTGTTTACAAGAGCAAAGACTGGAATCAACTTAAATATCCATCTTTAGGGGAAGAGTTAGATAAATTTTGATGTATTCAAACTGTAGATTTATGTCATCATTCAAAAGAATGAAAAAGCATTGTGTGTGCTAATATAAAACCAATTACAAGAAATAATAAGTGAAAACAACCAAGATGTAGAACAGTGTGTATACCATTTGGGTTATTAAAAAATAAAAGTGATACCCATACACATATTCATACAGATATACATATATACAACATGGTTGATTTAAGGGAGGAGAGTGGAGGTGTTAAAAATGGGGTCTACAGAAAGCTTAATTTTCACTAAATATCCATAAACCAATATCAAACCAAACTCTCTGCCACTGAGTTGATTCTGACTCATAGCAACCCCATTGGGTTTCCAAGGTTGTAAATTTTTACAGAGCAGACTGTCTCATCTTTGTTCCATGGAGTGGCTGATGGGTTTGAACCACTGACATTTTGGCAAGCAGCCAAAAAGCCTTAACCACTATACCACCAGAACTCCTAAATATCCATAATGCATTAAAATGCTTTTATCATGTGTGTAAATTATGTAAATAAATACATAAATAATTTTAAAATAGTAACAAATAGCCCTTTATTAAGTATAGAACTTTCTTGGAAACTGCATCTGAACTTTCTTCCATCTCTGAACCCAGATCAAGGGAAGGATTTAAAGGCTTATTTCCTTCCCACAGTGAAGCCCCACAGCTCCCAGGCTAGGAGAAAGGTTCTACAATCCTCCAATCCTACAAAATCCCTCTTTAAGTGACTTGATGACCCAAAGTGACAGGAAGAAGTTATCCAAACTCCTACTCATTCAATATTATTGCTAGCACATATAATGGGGTGAGGAGGAGGTTGACAACCAATTTTCTCGCTCAGTTTTTCGTGACTGGGCAGCAGAACTTTCCAACTATTTTTCCAATCTTGATTGTTCACTGGAGACTTGTGGATCATACGATGTCACAGCTGGAAAGAACTGAGCTCATAGTCTCAAAAGTGTGGCTGACCAGAGGGGTGGGCAAGACAATCAGTTGTGTGTATAAAAGAACTTCTATTCATAGTCCCTTTAAGGTAAAAAGTAAGCTTTACTATTTAGTTAGAGATGAAGATGTACTTTATGAATATATATGCACATAGAGTACACGCTAAAACCCTGAGTGATATGACAGAAAACATCTTTGAAAATGGAAAAGGCAAATAAATACTATTTATGGAAAAAGAAATAAAATCTCATCTTTCTGGTGTGTTTTGGAGCAAATTATGTAATGTGTGTGTTTTCTGCATGTATGTACAATATGTATCTCCATCATATATAAATGCACACTCATATATGTATATATGTAATATAACTCCAGGAAGACTTCTCTCTGTGCATATACATCTGTATCCTGTATCCCAGTTGTCATTGGGGTTAACTGATAATCTTAATTAAGGTATATAATAATAGTTTAATATTCCACCTTGGCTAGGTAACATATTTTGCACAATAGCTGTGACCTTCAATGGCCAAGTGAGGAATTAGTGTGGATGTTTTAGAAAGATCAATAAAGGAGAAGAAAATCTTTCTGAATTTTTAAAATCATTTCCTATAAATGTCCAACTGTAAGATCACCTACAACATGCAGGTGATGCTAAAAACCAAATAAAAGTATTTGAGGAAACACTATCTTCATTTGGTTGTGTGAAACAATCGTTTATACTCCAATGATGGTGTCAATGCACAGAATAATGAATTCAAGAGTTATTTGAATAGAACCAACTGCTACCGGTAATTTCCAGGCATTGATTCAAATTCTTTAGCTAGAAAACTGGTTTTTAGCTTTCATTTTCCTGTTGATTTCTTTTCAGGCAGGTGGAAAGTTTTATTAAGTACTTCAGTATCTGTGGAGTTGTGCACGTCTGTGTGAAGATCCCAGACAAATTAGAAAGTCAAATTAGCAATGCATATTTAATACTGCTTTGTAGTTTTTTTTTTTTTTTTGAGTTGGCAGTGATGTTTACTCTTTGAAGGGGAGTTTATAATTATGCAAATTGGAGAAACAGTCGCATATGGTATAATGATAATGCCTTGGGTTTTAAATCCAGAGTCAAAAGTATTTTAAAATATTCTTTTAATTTTACCCATGACCTGGGGAGAGATTAACAAAGGCTTGCTTTTTACTTTTTCTGCAGTGAGTGATAGAGTACATAGTCTCTTGGAACCTGGGCACCTTTTTAAGCTTTCATCTTAGAGAAAGCATTGCTGGGATCTAAATGGTATTGCCTTATAGAAGATGCTGTTGTTATTGTTATTTGCCATCGAGTCGCCGTGACTCATAGCGACCCCTCCTTGGGTTTCCGAGGCAGTATCACTACGGAAGTAGGAATGCCCAAACTTCCTTCCGAAGAGTGGCTGGTGGGTTTGAACCGCCAGCCTTCTGGTTAGCAGTCAAATGCCTTAGGCACTATGCTACCAGAGCTCCCATAGAAGATGCTATTGATTGCCTTTCATCTTTCCTTTTCCCTTTCTAACAAGACTTTAATATCTTCAGATATCCACCTTCCTCTATGAGCCCCTGTGCTTCAGTGGACAGGGACTCTATCCCTAGCTCCAGGAAGTAACTTGTGATTGGTCTAAGCCAATCGTGGTGGTCTCATCCACTTTGCCAGGGATTGTATTAAGCAAGGGCATGTGGTATAGTTCTGGCCAATGGGATATGAAGTCTCCTGGAGCTTTCTGGAAAGGCTTTCCTTGGTGATAAAAAGAGACAAGTAGGAAGATGTCTGCTGAAGATGTAAAAATCCAGATTTTGTTGACATGACTGAGCTATTACGTTAAATAACTGTGAAGCATCCCTATCTCAGAAAAACTTCCTGTGAAAGCTAGTAATTTTTTTTCATATTATTTAAGCTACCTTTGGCCTATGTTTTATGTTACTCACATACAAGAAAACATTCTAAGTGACATGCCCTTGACAATCTCAATGTTGTACTTGGGAATGTAGAATGGAGAAAATTTAAGATGTATATTTGGCATCTGATTTACCAAGAGCCCAGTTGATATTTATTTTAATGGATTGGGAGAGGGAATAGTAGTTTAATAACCCCCCTCCCCTTAGGAGCTCTGATAGCATAGTGGGTAAGGCAGTTGGCTGCTAACCAGAAGGTCAGTGGTTCAAACCCACCAACTGCTCTGTGGGCAATCTACTTTAGTGAAGATTTACAGTCTTGAAAACCCAATAGGGTCACTATGAATCAGAATCAACTCAGTGGCAGGGGGTTTGTCTTTTTTGGTTTTGGTTAATGGTCTAGGGGAAGGAATAAAAACTTAATAAACTCATCTTGGCACAGAAAGGAGTCCATATCTTAGAACAAATAAGTAATAGGAAAAACTACTTACTTTTCACAGTATTGCTTTCATTGAAATAAGCATCAACAGTCAATACTGATCCCCTTGTCAAAGCAAACCTGCAAGAAACAGGAAGAGAACATAAATTCAAAATGTACAATCTCATTTTGGTGTCAGGCAGTAATCAAATACTTTGCCCTTTTCTTTCCAGCTAGATGGTTCCAGTGTTAAACAAACTCCATACATCAGGTTAGACATTTTTCCAGGCAGTTGTTTTCCTGGGAACTGTTTATAGGGCTGGCAAGTAAGGTCTCCTACTTTATCTGCCACCCTCCAGAATGTAAAACATTTTCCCATAGACCCCTAATTAAATGCTTAACTGTCTATGAAATGCACACGGGCCTATGCCATTCACTGCATTCCCTCTCCTTTACCACATTGATTCTGGAACCCAATTTGAGACTTTGAAGGTCAGTCTTGAATCTTGTGTTGAACATGTAGGGGAAGAGAAGCTGTCTTTCTACTGCACTTGGAATGGTAAGGATGTATGTCTGGCAGCCAACATGGGAAATCAAAACCATGGTTTTGAGTGAGAGGAATGCGACAAACCCCAATATTATTTGAACTACTGGATTCAGCTATTAATGACATGCTTGAATTTTTCAGTTGTTTGAACTAACATTGTTAGATGCCATCAAGAAGGTTCCAACTCATAGCGACCCTATGTACATCAGAACAAAATAATACCTGGTCTTTTTTCGTTCTCACAATCATTGCTGTGTTTGAGCCCATTGTTGGAACTACTTTGTCAATTCATCTTATTGAAGATCTTCCTCTTTTTCTCTGAGCTGCTAATTTATCAAGCATCAGGTCCTTCTCTAGAGATTGGTCCCTCCTGATAATATGTCTCTAGTGGTTAAGGTTGTGGGTCAACTTGGCTGGGCTGTGATTTTGCATGGCTTGGCAACTGGATGTAGTTATTCTCCACGATGAGATTGCATGTGGTGTAATCAACTCCATGGTGGAATCTGTTGTGAGCAGTTAATTACCTGTCTTTGGGGTGTGGCCTGCTGCCGGTATTTATAGAGAGGCTTTGAGAAATGTCTCTAACTTTTTGGCACATTTTGAGTCCTGCATTTGGCTGAGTCTTCATCTCCAGTTTCTGGACTTGAACCAGTGGCATGCCATGTTACCTGCTGCTGTTGTGATCATGCCATTTTATCTGCTGATCTTGGGTTTGTCAGCCTCAACAGCCATCAGCTTCATGAGTTAGGAGAGACCTCCAGCTCTTGTGGACCTAGAACAAGAGGCAGAGCTGAAGCACAAGGACAGGCCTTCACTCGGCCCATAGAGCCGGCACTCTGAATTCAGACTTCTAGTCCTAAACTGCAAGGGAATTAATTCCTGTGTGTTAAAGCCATCCACTTGTACTATTTTTGTTATAGCAGCACTACAGAACTAAGACAATGTCCAAAGTATGTAAGATGATATCTCACCATCCTCACTTCTAAGGAACATTCTGGCTGAACTTCTTCCCAAACAGATTTGTTCCTTCTTCTGGCAGTCATTGGAGTAGTCTCTCTCTCTCTCTCTCTGTTTATATATGTATCAACAGCGTAATTCAAAAGCATCAATTCTCCTTCAGTCTTCCTTATTCATTGTCTGGCTTTCTTATGAGGTGATTGAAAGTACCACAGCTTGGATCTGGTGCACTTTAGTCATCAAAGTGACATCTTTGCTTTTGAACACTTTAAAGAGGTCTTTTGCAGATTGGCCAAATTCAACATGTCATTTGATCTCTTCACTGTTACTTCTATGAATGTTGATTGTGGATCCAAGTAAAATGAAATCCTTGACAACTCAGTATTTTCTCCATTTATTGTGATGCTGCTTATTGGTCCAGTTGTGAGGATTTTTGCTTTCTTTATGTTGAGATGTAATCCATACTGAAGGCAGTGCTTTTTGATCTTCATCAATAGGTGTTTCAAGTCTTGTTATAAACTTATAAATTTCATGCTTCTTAAGCTAGTTTGAGTTAAGTATTCTGTTTCTTCTAACCAAAAATGGTCACTAATATAGGAAGGTAGGGCAGGTAGTATAATTCTCATTTTACCAAGTATGAAATGGAGGCTTAAAGACAGGTTAAGGGACTTGGACAAAACTTCTGCCATTCCAGTCTACCAATTTCTGATTCAGTGAAATGGGGGGAAAAAATAAAAAAGACACACTCATTGCATCCTTACTGACTTTAAACTTTTCTGTAGTGGAGAATATAGTCAATAGAGTTACCAACAAGATTATCTATATGATTTCAACAAAATAAAGATTATACAGAAATACATATACACACACCCTACACAATATAAAATGTCACAGTAGGGGCTTTAGAAATGAGTAGAAGGTCATCTCCCTCAAGGATACATGCAGACTGAAAGACTGCTTGAGGTGGAAGCTCTCTCTGACTGCTGTCCTAAAAATTCATGCATGACCTTTGCTTCCTCAATGTCATTCCCTTGATCTGGTCAGCTCCATGACTGCCCTCTCTGCTGGTCTGAACCTGACTGATCAAAAACAAACTCTCTGCCCGGCGTCTCACTGACCTGACAGATGCCTGGTTTACCCTCAGTGCATGTTTCATCAGAGGCTGCAAAGAGGAAGTCATGGGGCAAATCCTACTTCTTGAAGTACTTTGTTTGAGTCACACTTTTTATTTTAAATTGAGCTATGTTTAAATATTGAAGAAGTTTATATAAAAATTTAGATTGTAAGGTTCTCTTGACAAATATCAAAAGGACTGGTAGCACTACGTCTGCATTCTCACCTGAAATGGGCTGAATCTGAGTAGTGTCTATGTCTTAGGAGGCCATATTTGCTTCCTTCATCCTCTTCCTTTGCTTCTTTCACTATTTATCGGTGAACTTTGCTCCTTTCTGCCCCTTATTGGCCTCTGTAAGTGTATGCATTTTTAACCCCTGTCCTAACTTTCCTACCAACTTTTTGGCACCAATTGAGAGGTCACATTCCCCTCCAGTGGGCAGAGTCTTAAAAACAGCTCATTTCCAGGTAGGTTCCCACCTCAGCAACTGGTAAAAATAAAACAACCTAAACTCATTGCTGTCGAGTTGATTCGACTCACAGAGACCCCTCCTTGGGTTTCTGCGGCAGTATCTCTAGGGAAGTAGATTGCCCAGTCTTCCTTCTGAGAAGTGGCTAGTGGGTTTGAACTGCCAGCCTTCTGGTTAGCAGTCAAATGTCTTAGGCACTACACCACCAGAGCTCTCAGCTTCTAGTACTCCCCATAAATAAAATGGCACCAACATGTGATTTTGTTTTCCTTTTTCTTTTATTTATGTTATCTTCCAAATCTTCTATAATAAATACTTATTTAAATTAGAAATAACACATTTTATAAATGTTGTAATGAAAATGAAACTGGTCTGTGTCCTTCAGAGGCAGAGATTTGAGGGAGGCTGTGTGGTGTGATCAATCAAGCCCTGGATAAGGAGTCAGACTTGGTCACTCTGTGACCTTTTATAAGTAATTTCCTTCTTTCCACCTCAGTTTTCCTATCTGTCAAGAAAGGAAGTGGAGCTAGATCAGAAGTTGTAAAACTGGTGGCCCACAGGCCATATGCAGCCAATAGATGGTAATTTTTCAAAATTAAATATCAACAGCTAAAATGAAAGATATTTCACAAGAATCTAGATTTCAATCTTCTAGGAAAAATCATGTCTAATAACACACAACAATAAGCCAGCATTGCTTCATAACAAGGATGGTTAGATAGGGCATGAGGTTCTTTGTTTACCTCAGTGATTACTACTTCCTAACAGACACACACACATACCCCTTTGCCTTCTTTATTTACATATGCCCCTGCCCTGCCCTCACAAAGGAGCTCTGGTGGTGCAGTGGTTAAAGCATTCAGCTAATAACCAAAAGGTCAGCAGTTCGAACCCTGCCCTCCCCCCCCAGGAGAAAGATGAGGTAGTCTGCTTCCATAAAACTTTACAGCCTTGGAGGTCCTATGGATGAATTTTACTCTGTCTTATAGAGCCTCTATGAGTTGGAGTCAACTTGATGGCAGTGGGGAGACAGTTTTGCCTTCATAAACATTTGCTCTTGTCACATCTGAATAAGAGAATGTCATTCCATGAGCGGAGTTGGTGCCCTGAAAGTTAGAGAAGGTCTACCAAAACGAAAAACATTCTGAGCAAAAAGACCACATTGGAGCATTCTAGTAAACCCCACTGAATCACTCCTCCTCCCTACTTGGCCAGGAGTTGCAACAGCAAGATGCCCAGGCCTTTGTGAAGGTCCCACTACATGGTTAAAACTGAAAAGGCAATAGCTGGTTTTGAAAGTAGCAAAAATATTCTTCCGTTGGGGTTGCTAGCTGATTTGCTAAGTAATTTGCAATTCAAGTGTCTCTTTGTTTTGTATGAAAATTTGCTGCTATTTGGAAAGTGGGGAAGAACTAAATTGCATCCTGCTGGTTTTACTTTGACTGTATCAAAAAAGAAACTGTTAATCTGGTTCCATAATTAACTTTCCTGTTCTAAAAAGGCCCTGGGAGAGAGTCCAGAGAGTGACTGTCAACTCCCTGCTTCTCTACTCAATAACTCCTTTCAACAGAATGCCCTGGGAGGAGAATGAAGCCAGGTGGGGATTGGTCTTGATTTTCTTTTTCTGGTTTCTTTTCTCTTTTATCCCTGCCAACCAACATTTGCTGAGTCTACTATGAGTAAAGCACAGTGCTGACCAGTGGGAACTGTTCCAGCTGCTATTGAGTAGACTCTGATTAATGGTGACCCTATGTGTATCAGAGTAGAACTGTGCTCCATCGAGTTTTCAATGACTAATTTTTCAGAAGTAGATCACCAGGCTTTTTTTCCCAAGGCACTTGTGGGTGGAATCGAACTTCTGACCTTTCAGTTAGCAGCCGAGAATGTTAACCATTTGTACCATCCAGGGGTCCAGTGGGGACTATAAAGATACATAATTCCCTTTGGAGCTGGACGAGAACATAAGTAAGTTAGTTTTTCCATCTGTCTATCCATCCATCCACCTGAAGTGTATTAGGGTTTTGTATTATGCTAGATACTGTGGTAGGCATTGGTATTGATAAATGCAAAAGTGACTTAATCAGCATCCAAGAATTTAAAAGAGGAGAGATGAGTACTCACTGTTGTTATTAGGTACCACTGAGTTGATTTCAACTCATAGCAACCCCATGTATCTGAGTAGAACTGCCCCATATGGATTTCTAGGCAGTATTCTTTATAGGAACAGATCACCAAGTCTTTTCTCCTACAGAGCCTTAGGTAGGTTTGAATTGCCAACTTTTAGGTTAGGTGTCAAGAGTTTAACCACTGCATCACCAAAGATTCTTGACTCTTGACTAGGGCCATAATAATTGGATAAGACAACATTTAAATTGGCTTTGATATCTGTAATATTTGTGTATATGTGTGCGTGTGTGCATACACCTCACATACGTTCAAAATGCTGAAGAGACAAACCAATTGACAAAAGCAGAGGCATGTAGGCTAGAAATTAAGTTTGAGGATCATGGGGATACTATTTCAGGAACAAAGAGTTTGAACTACCATTGAGAACTAATAGTCATTAACTGCTGGGAACTCCTCTAAGCACTTTCAATCTGTTATCTCCATCAACCATCACAAAGCCAAATCATTATTGGCTACGTGTTACAGATAAACACAGACTCAGATCTAGGTTCCCAAGAAACATGTTGATAGAATAAATGGCAGAGGTGAGACCTGGATCTGCGTCTGAGTTCAGAGCATAAGCTTTGAACTAGTAGGCAAGGCAACACTATTCAGGGGTAGAAAGATTAGAGAAAGACTTGGGTGCCAATAATCAATCAATCATTCATTTATTCATACAAATATATATTTGTTGAGTACTCTGTGCTAAACAGTACTCTGAGAGCTGAGGGTAAAGAAAAGAAGATAGACAAGGTCCTTGGAGCTTACTTTCCAGTGACCTCCCAGAGTGATGCCTGACTTCCCTAATATGTATGAGGGAGAAAAGACATCAGGTACAGTCAGTTTATAAGAAAAGCACTACCCATCAGGTGAGTTTTCCCTACTCCCACAGAAAGTTTTGGGGTATCTATCTTCTTCAACTTTTCTGAGGGGCATTTGTTCCTTCTTTTCTCTTCCCTCTGAAATTTCTGCCTGTGTAAGATACACACAATTTTCAATCTATCTTTAAATTTAACTTGAAAGAATCTGTAAGGAACTGGCTCTTTGCAACCCACTCTCAGCTGTTTTTGTTTTTGTTATGTGCCATTGAGTCAGACCCAACTCATAGTGACCCCTCCTTGGGTTTCCAAGGTGGTATCACTACAGAAGTAGATTGCCCAACCTTCCTTTCAAGGAGTGGCTGGTGGGTTTGAACTGCCAGCCTTCTGGTTAGCAGTCAAGTGCCTTAGGCACTATGCTACCAGAGCTCCTCCACTCTCAGTAGACATACGTAATTTTGAGCGTTGTCCAGGCTCTTTGAGTCTGTGGCTTTGAGGAAAGTTAGAGGGAGACCCTGGCCCTAACCTTGATTCACACTCCACACCTATCGAAGAAAATTCCAAGCATTTAACAAACTTGCCTGCAACCAGGTCCCTTCAACTTCTACTAGATGTTTCAGAAACTCTGGTAGCATAGAACTCAACGGCACATAACAACAACAGATGTCTTTTTTAGAGTTGGAACATTGCCCCAATTATATTTGAGGGATCAGGAAAAAAACTGCATGATTATTGGTAACTAGAGGAGGGGAGGATTCCTGTCTGTGTTAGGGATACAAAGAACCCTGAGTGTACAGAGTATATTGCCCCCTGGGTCATTGCACTTGTAAATGAAGAAGACAATTGACAGAGATCTTAAATTGATAGGAAAATAGGATGCAAGGAAACCTCATATTCTCTGATAGTAGTAGGCAGAATAATGGCTCTCCAAAGAAGCCAATACCCTAATCCCTGAAACTGATGATTATGTTACATGACATGGTAAAGGAACTTTGTTGTTGCTGAGTTGATTCCAACTCCTAGCAACTCTACAAAAACCAAACCCAACTCACTGCCATTGAGTCTACTTCAACTCATAGTAACCCCCTTTGCCTTTCCAAGGTGGTAAATCTTTACAGAAGTAGATTGCCCAGACTTCCTTCTGCAGAGTAGCTGGTGAGTTTGAACTACCAACTTTCTGATTAGTGGTCAAATGCCTTAGGCACTGCACCACTAGAGATCCTTTAGCAACTCTATATGACAGAGTAAAACTCTTCCACATAGGGTTTTCTAAGCTGTAACCTTATGAGAGCAGATTGCCAGGCCTTTTTTTCCTACAGAGAAGCTGGTAGATTCAAACCCCAGACCTTTCAGCAGTCAAGCACTTAACCATTGTGCCACTAGGGCTCAAGGAGATTATCCTGGATGATCATGTGGGCCCATATAATCACATAGGTCCTTAAAAGTGGAAGAGGAAAGCTGAAGGACTGATTAGAGAGATGTGAGGAGAAAGAAGAGACAGGGGAGATTTGAAGCATGATAGGGACTTGATTCTCTGTTGCTGGTTTGAAGATGGAGAAAGGAAGCCATGAGCCAAGGAATAAGGGTAGCCTCTAAAAGCTTGTAGCAGACTTCCAACTAATAGATAACAAGAAAACAAAGGGAAGGGATCTCAGTCCTACAACTGTAAGGAACTAAATTTGGACAATAACCTGAATAAGCAAGAAGCACACTAGATTTTCTCCTAGATGTTCTAGTAAGAGCCATACCAACACTTTGATTTTAGTTTGGCAAGACCTGTGTTAGATTTATGACTTACTGAATGGTAAAGTGATAATGTTGTGTTGTTTTGTGAAGCTAAATTGGTGGTGATCTGTTACAGTAGCAATAAGAATCGAATACACTGATTGTTAGCTTAACTTAGTCCACCATTAAGTTTGATATAGTACCAGCTGGGGCTTGAAAACTACTTGTGCTAATTAGGACTGAGTGTGATTGCATGTGGGAGAAAACACCAAATTACAGTGGTTTAAACATATAAAGTCTTATTCTTTTGCTTTAAAGATATCCAGAGATAGGTGGTCCAGAGCTTTCCAATAAGGTGATTCTACAGAGTTACCAGGGACACAGGCTGATTCCACTTCTCTGCACTGTCGTTTTTAGTGTTGACTCTCATTCTTCTGATCCAAAATGGCTGTCAGAGCTTTAGCCATGACATCTTTATTTTAGGCTGGAGCAAGTCTCAAACAAAAATCTTCCTTTCAGAAAGAGTAGCATACAGTCCTTCTTTTCATTTCCCATCAGCCAAAACTTGATCATATGACTGTATATAGCTCTATAAAATGATAAGAAGGATAACATGCTCAATTAAAAGCTAGAATTCTCATCACTAAAGTAGGAGGGAATGGATTTGTGGAGATATCCAATAGTATCAGCCCACTTATGCTCATTTATTTGAGCTTGCATGATGGTTCTTGGAGGGCTACAGCTATGAAAATAATTGGCTTGGATGCAAGTTCTTCCTTTTGCACTGACTAAAGGCCCTTTCTCCCCCTCCCAAATCCTTTCTTCAAACTCCAACTTCCAGTTTGCACTAATCCTTATCCAGTTGTAAGGGCTGATTTCACATCTTGCCTTTCCTAAAAATATTCCTTAAATTCTCTCTGTTCCCTATTCTTTCATAACACTGGATTTCTATGTATTCCTTGTCATACACCACTTTATGTGAAAGTTATTTCTCATGTGAGAATGTATACTGACACTTGGAAAGCAGACCACTGTCTTATTTACAGTTGGATTTCCCACAATACTTCAAATATGGATGGACTCAATACATACTTGCTATGGTTGTTGTTGTTGTTATGTGACATTGAGTTGGACCCAACTCATAGTGACCCCTCCTTGGGTTTCTGAGGTGGTATTACTATGGAAGTAGATTGCCCAACCTTCCTTCCAAGGAGTGGCTAGTAGGTTTGAACCACCAGCCTTCTGGTTAGCAGTTAAGTGCCTTAGATGGAGACTATTATTTTGTCCCCCAGTATTCATAGTGCCATATTAATGGCACAGTGGTTAAATGCTTGGCTACTAACCAGAAAGTCAGTGGTTTCAACACACCAGTGGACCCATGGGAGATAGATGAAAGATGAAAACCTGCTTCTATAAAGATTTACAGCTTTGGAAACCCTATGCACAATTCTACTTTGACTTATGGAGTCCGTATGAGTAGGAATCAACTCAATGGCAATGGGTTTGGTTTTGGCTTACCCATAGTCTGCTTTTCCTTTTAGAAATGCCACCCACTTGCCCTAAGTATTCTGTAGGCAAATGGTTGCTCAGTTAGAGATTTCAGTGACCAATTCTCCTTGTGGTCATGTGTGACCATGTGATTAAATTAGGACCAATATGAGTGGGTTTTCTTTAAAATAAGGTCACCTTGGACTCAGAGATGAAAACCACTGTTGATCATGTCAGAGCCAACTGGCCAGCCTATGACTTGGGATGACCTTGTGGAACATCCTACCTGCCCTAGACAGCCCTCGCACCTTAAGGCTATGTGAAAGATACAGATTTTCTCTTCTAAGCTTCTATGCTGCTGTATTTTGTCTCCATGATAGCAGTTTACTTGGACCTTAACTTATTCACATTGTTAATAGAATTGGTTAGTCTTGAACTACAGACAGAAGTCTGGTTCCCTTTCCATTTGTCCTTTACCAGGGGGATGACACCTAACCTAGATTGAAAATACCTAAAGCACTCAAATGAATATACACATGCCATGTCTTAAAGGAGGTTAAGGGCACTTGATGGAGCTGTGGGCTCAGGTTCACAAGGAGAGTTAAGCGAACAGGTTCTTGCCTAGAATTTTATTATTTCTGTTGGAGCTGTTCTCAAAAATATCTTTAATCAAGAGTATGTCCAGACTTCTTAAATAATGTTTTGCACCAACATTCATTGCTGATTCATTCTTTTCAAACCTATCATTTTAGAAAATTGTATTTTGCTGCCTAAGTATTTCTTGCCATTTGAAACTTTTTCTACAAAGTTTCATTTTTTTTGCCATAGCCCTGTAAGAGTCTAGTTAGATAATTCTGCTGAACATTCATTTCTTAGCTGACTATTAACAACAAAATGCCTTGTATTTGTGTGTTTAATACTTTTCAAAGCCCTTTCATTATCTAATGGCATTTAATCATCATGGAAATTGTGCACGTTATGTAGCTTAAGTGTTAGTATTCTCAGTCTGTAGATCAACAGTCCTCAACAATAGTGTGGTATAACGGTAACATTTAGTTATCCATTATGAAATACATTATATTGCAAAGAACTTTTTTCAAATAATAAATGTTATTTCTTTTCAATTCTTTTAATCAATTCTATAGATAATTCTTGAGTCACTAATACATCCTCAGCATGGGGGACATAGTTTTGAAGAAGAGAGACAATATCTCTAATCTTAAGGATCTGGTGGGCAGTTAGTTGATGAACTACTGCAGTTTGAGAAGGATCGTGAACATCTACTATCTCATCTCTCCTGCAACACCCCATTCTTTTGGGAAATTGCTTCATTGCTGCTCCAATCATGTGATTCTGACAGGGCTACTTTGTACAGAGGAAGGCAGGTAATCCTGGCCTGATGTTCCTAGTGCCAGATTACTCTGGGTACAGTGATTGGTCCAAGGAAAGTACATGACCAAAATCTCAGCCAGTCAAAATCTTGTTTCTGGGATTTATAATTCAGAAAACAGGAGGCCATAGTAGTTTTTCTTTGATTTGTCATCACTAGGCTGTGATGATGTAAGCTCAGAGCCAACTGTGGCAATATTTTCTGCTGTAGGGAGAAGACTTTTTGCAATAGGGAAGCAGAGATAAGAACATTAGATGGTAGAGAGATGGAAACAGGCACCACATCAATGCAGAAGGAGAGAGATTAGTTAGACTAGATACTGGAAAACTTACTGGCATATAGTAGGTGCTCATTACTTATTTGTTGGAATGGTAAGTAAATAAAGAACTGAACACATCCTTTGGGCCCCTTAGTTTGGAAGTCCCCTTCCCTTAGTACAATGTCTTGAACAGAAAAGATACTCAGTATATATTTCTTGAATGAATGAATGAATGAACGAATGGATGACATTATTGACTGTATATTCAGATAGGTGTAGAGAGGTTTAAAATGGAAAATATTTCCAGTATAGGTTGGGCAATCTACTTTCATACTGATACTGCCTTGGAAACCCAAGTAGGGGTCACTCTGAGTCAGATCTGACTCGATGGCAATGAGTTTATCTTATTTTATTATACTTTTAATCCATTTTCTCAAAGTTCTGCAAAGCTATGTGGTAGTGAAGAGAAAGGCCTGGATTTGGTTTCTGGCTTTGGCAGCAACTAGCTGTATTATACTGAGAATATAATGAGGGTATAATGAGGTAAGTGTAAAGCTTTAAGTAGGTTAGCTGGCATACAGTCGAGAGTCCAAATGCTACCTTTATTCATTAAGCCAGTTTTTGTTGAGTGAGTGTCTTCTAGGTGCTGAGCCATGAGGTTACAGAATGATGAGACAGATGAGGGCCTTATCCTCAAGTAGCTTCTGTTCTAGTGAAAGGAAATTGACACAAAGTGAAAAACAAATAAATAAAAAATAATTCCAGAAAGTAATACTGTCCATGCAGATAATAAAGTAGGAGGACAGGATGGGAATGAATGGAGACCTTCTCCAGGCACAGGAGGTTGGAGAAAGCCTTTCTGGGAAGATGACACTTGAGTTGAAATCTGAATCCAAGAAAGAGCCAGCTACAGGAAAATGTGGAGGAAGTGTGCTCCAGGCAGAGGAAATAGTAAGTTCAAAAGCCCTGAGGTCAGAATGAGTTTGGAGTTTTTGGGAAACTAGAAGAAGTGTGTGTAGCAGAGTATGAGGAGTGATGTGTGGCACAGTAGGAGAGAAGCTAATTAGGAGGCCTAATTTTCTAGTCATTTAGACTGACTTCTACTGTGAGGCAGATACCATATTAAGAACTAAAAATACAAGCAAGAGAAGACAAAAATTAAGAAGTTCCCAACCTATCTTGATTTTATTAGTTCCCATTGAGTTGTTTCTGACTCACAGTGACACCACGTGTGCAGAGCAGAACTGCGCCACAGGATTTGCAAGGCTATGATGTTTCAGAAACAGATTGTTGGGTTTGTTTTCTGAGGCACCTCTGAGTGGGTTTGAATCACCAACCTTGTGTCTAGTAGTCAAGCGCTTAACCATTTGTGCAACCCAAGGAAGTCAGGTGAGCTGACCATCTCTTACACCTACTGATATTGATACCTTTGTCACTCTGAGTTAGAGGCAGGGAATAGTTCTGTGTCAGGCTTTCTCCACTAAGCAAACTGTTGTTGTTGTTGGTATGTGCCATCGAGTTGGCCCCGACTCATAGCGACCCCTGCTTGGGTTGCCAAGGCAGTATCACTATGGAAGTATATTGTCCAACCTTCCTTCTGAGGAGTGGCTGGTGGGTTTGAATTGCCAGCCTTCTGGTTAGTAGTCAAGTGCCTTAGGCACTATGCTACCAGAGCTCCTACTAAGCAAACAGGAGGCAGTTAATGGTAAAATGGGCTTGTCAACAGCAGAGAAATCAGTGTATTTATACTTCATCAAGTGCAAATACTACCTATGTATATGTAAACCCATGCAATGCTTTGAAGAGAGGAAGTGAGACATAAGAACCTCAAGTGGTCAAGTTCCCTTCTTATGATGGACTGCACTAAAAGTCATGCCCAAGCATCTTATACACTGGGTGTCCTTGGGCATTTTCTGATTTCTCTATGTAAAGTTTTCAGATATTGCTATATTTTAATCATGTGAACTTTGAAGGTCCAGAGTACTCAGAGCAGCAGAGGGCAATTTATCTATGAAAAAGCTAGAGTTCAAAATTTATTAGGACTTAGGCTTAAATTCGGGAGCTCTGGTAGCATGGTGGCTAAGGCACTTGACTGCTAACCAGAAGGCTGGCCGTTCAAACCCACCAGCCACTCCTCAGAAGGAAGGTTGGGCAATCCTACTTCTGTAGTGGTACTGCCTCGGAAACCCAAGGAGGGGTCGCTATGAGTCAAGGCTGACTTGACGGCACATAACAACAACAACAGGCTTAAATTCTGGCAGAATGAAATGTCCACCCATTTCTTGCAAGGGGATTTGATTCATCTCTCCCTGGATGAACTTGCCTACCATCCATGGCTTTATATATCATCTACAGGCTGATGACTCTTAAATTAGATATGCAGTTTGGGCCACTTCCCTGGGCTCTAGAATTGTGTATTCAGTGGCTGACTTGACATCTCCACTTGGATATTTCATAGTCTTCCTTCTCAAGAACACTTCATAGCCTAGCATTCTGTTCTTCATCTGTGCTTTATCATCTCTGTAAATGGCACTACTATCTACCCATTTGCTCCTGATTTGCCTTTTCTCCTCATGCCCAACATCTAGCCCATCAATCAAGTCTTGTAGAATCTATCTCAAAATGCTATCTCCAAACCAACTGTCTGTACCACCACTACCTTGGTCCCAAACTGACGTCTGCTGCCTAGAACAGTGCTACAGAATGCTAATAATTTCTCCTTGCCTCATTCTTGCCCTTTCATAATCTGTTCTTTATAGAGAAATCTTGAAAAATGCAAATTAAATCATTTCTTCCCAGCCCCATGCTTAAGATGCTTTAATGGATATTCATTGTTCTTTGAATTTTGTTTATATTCTTCAACCTGGATGGAAAGTGGCTCTTGTCTACTTCTGCAACCTCATAAAACTCAATCTCTATATCCAACTCTCAGTTCTGGCTGTATTGGCCTTCTGACTATTCCAGGAGTACTCCAAGCTTATTGCCTCTTGAGGGCATTGGTTTGGAATGGAATGCTTCTCTAACCTCTTTGCATAGATGTCACTTTCAGATCTCATCTTAAATTCCACCTTCTTGAAAGAAGGGACTCTCTAACTCCCTAACCTAAAACAGCATAATCACCAATAGTGTCTCTCACAGCACTCTGATAATTTCATTATAGCAATTTTCAAAGTTTCAAAGTAGCACTTCTTTTACTGTAGTGTTATTGTTGTTGTTTATCTCCCTCACCTTGTATTATATTCCATAAATGCAGGCAGCACATTCATCTTGTTCATCATTGTCTCTACAATACTAAGCACAGTGACTGGCATAGGGCTAGCCCTCAGTATTTTCTGAATGAAAAAGTGGATGAATACCTGAAAGAATTAATGCTCCTCATTAATGTTAAAGAAGTAGGTCTATGTTATGTAGAAATCATCTCCATTTTCACTCCTACATTGACATGGGGGCACAAGACATTCCATTTCCTATTTATCTTCTCACAAACTATCTTCTTTTATCCTCACTAAAAATAGCATTTCTTGAGCTGAGTCTAGAATACAATATCTCAATAGCAAAATTCTTTGTCAAGGTTTTGCTGGTCCTATAGGTATGGAAACAAAAATATCTTCCAGATGTTAAAGTAAATTCCTACATTACTCATGCCTGTGGGTAAAGCCATTGAAAAGCAGTGTCACAAGATGAGTGGCCTGGGTTCTAGCCTTGACTTTGTTTGATATCTACTGTACTGGCTTGGGTAAGTCAACTCCTGTCTCTGTTACTCTGAATTCCGGGACTGGCACCTTTTTTTTTTTTTACTTACTGTGAGATCTTCAATGAGTCACATAACTTCTTGGAGCTCTGGAGTACTAATCTGTCATTAGGCCTCCTTAGTCAAGAACCCATATTGGGGCTGATCTTAATGCTATCACATCTAATATCCTCCTAGAAGCAATTGATGCATAGTCTACTAAAAAGAGATATGAGGACAGTCATATGGATATCACTCAACACACTTTCATAAAAATTCAGTATCCACATTTTACTCTCCATGGAAGCTGCTATTTCTCTTTTTTCCTCTATTTCCATTTTCTGAAACTCCTCTCCTCCAACCACTTCCAGTCATGTAGACTCTTCTCTCTTCTTCCCACCCCTTCTCCAAGTCCTCTTAGCCAATACATGAATAAGTGTTTCAGGAAGATCCAGTCTTGGCTTAGTTACCATGGAGATTTCCATTTCCATGGCTATGTAAAAATATTAACATTAGTAACAATAGTCATAATAGTAGTAATCACAATTGTAGTTATAATAGTATATTATTACTAATTCTATTAGACATAATAATGGTAGTAACAATACTAGCTAGCAGCATGTGGTTGTTTACCATGTGGCAGCCACTGTGCTAATTAGTTTTTATGTATTATCTCAGCCTCTAAAACAATGCCTCTAAAAACAATTAGTCCAAAGGACTAGTGGATCACATTAATCACAACCTCCACTATCCTGAAACCAGAACTAGATTATACTCAGCTACCACTACTGACTATTGTGATCAGGATCACAATAGAAAGTCCAGAGATGGAGAAAAAAAATGTAGAACACAACTCAAAAATCATAAGACCACACTTATTGGCTGATAGAGACTGATGGAATCCCTAAGACTGTGGCCCTTAGACACCCTTCAATCCTGGAACTGAATCCGCTCTTTGGGAATCAACTTTCAGCCAAATAATACAGAGGCCGATAAAGTGAATAACAACACTAGGGAGGAACATATTTCTCAGTGCAATCAACCTTTTGAAACCAAATGGGCAATTTTTGCCCAAAACCAAAGCTAAGAAGGCAAGAAGGGGCATGAATGAAGGACAGACAATGGAAATGGGGAAACCAGGCAGGAAGTGGAAAGAGCGCTGTTAAGTTGAGAGGATTGCTATGTATGTTATGAAACAAAATATGTTTAAATTGTTGAAAAGAAAACTAATTTGCACTAATCTTTCACCCAAGCTACAATAAAAATCTAAAAGAAACAAACAAAAACAAAAACATTCTAAATGAATCCTTTCACAAATGCATTCAGGTTGCCAGTTGTGTTACATCCTCAGGCCCCCTAAGTAGCATTACCTTTCTTCACAATGACATGCACCCTTTGGAAGTATTTCCTTCCTCCAGATTGTTGTTAGTTGCCATAGAGTTTTCTTCAACTCATGGTGACCTCATGTACAACAGAATGAAATGTTGTCCAGTGCTGCGGCACCTTCATGATTTTCAGTATGTTTGAGTCCATTGTTTCCTCTATTGTGCTAATCCATCTCAGTGAGGGTTTCCTTCCCCTTTGCTGGACTTCCTTACCAAAAATGGTGTTTTTCTCCACTGAACAATCAATCCCTCCTTATGATGTATCCAAAGTAATAGGGTTGAAGTCTTGGACAATATTCTGTGATCCATAGGATTTTCAATGCCTAAGTTTCAGAAATAGATAGCATAACATTTCTTCCCAGTCTGTCTTAGTCTGAAAGTTCTACTGAATCCTGTCTACTCTGGGTGATCTAACTGGTATTTGAAGTACTAGTGGCATAGCTTCCAGTATCATAGCATCACACAAGCCATCTTAGTATGACAAATTGACAAATGCCTTCCAGAAAGACATTTGATTCTAGCCAGCAAACTGCAAAGAAAACTTCAGGATTGTTTTTGCTACACTATAAGTGAACCTCTTCTCCTCTGGGTTATTGACTATTGTAGACCCTTACAGGAAGTGAGGATCTTGAGAGTGAACACTTCACTTAGGTACCCCCTACATGCACCAGGAGGACTGGAAGGGTGTCCAGAAGGGCTAGGAAAAAAGGCAGAAAAGGAGACTCTGCTAAGCCAGCTGCCTTTTGGAGAGAAAGGTTGAGTGCAGATTGTCCCAGGAGCACCAGAGGTTGGTTTAACCAGGAATTTAAACAAATAATACACTTCTAGGAGAAACTGGAGGGGAGGGAGGAAGCAGAAACCTAAAGAAAACTGTTGTGCAGAACCTGCCCCAGCTGCCAGGGGCATTGGAGGGTGAGCCATGAAAATTCCACCTGATTCGCCAGTGGATGTCAGAACTCATTAAACACGTATGGTTTCAAGCACTCTGGAGCCCCAGGGACAAAGGCACAACAACCTCTTCCTGGACAAGGCATCATCAGCTGCATTTTCCTTCTGATTGCCTCACTGGCCATAGCAGCTGGGCTCAGATACCTCTCCACATGGCTCTCCCAAGCCTGGCCCACAGAGGCACCAAATGCCCTCTAGGTTACCCATGGTTGATTGCATGAACAATTAATTACTCTCACTTTTTGCATCAATACCAGCTCTGTTTTCCTCTGTTAGCAATTTTCCAAGTCTTTCCCCACCTGTGACCCTCCACTCTGCCAGCTGTGCTGAATTGCTTGCTTTCAGTTGCTCCTGTGGCCCATTTTTATTCCCTATCTGCTTGAATCTAATATACCCTATCTTAAAATTATTTGTGTCTACCTCTGATTTTCCTACCAACCTAAATTCTTTTAGGGTAAAGATGATATTTCACACATTCCACATCCCCCAAGCACCCAGCTTTTGGCCTTGCATATAACAGACACTCAAGAGTTTTCATACTACTTGGTTCACAATCAACACCAATGGAAGCAGCAATCAAGAAATCAGACAACGTATTACACTAGGCAAATCTGTTGCAAAAGATCTCTTTAAAGTGCTGAACAGTAAAGATGTCTCTTTGAAGCCTAAGGTGCATGCAACCCAAGCCATGGTGTTTTCAATAACCTCATGTGCATATGAAACTGGACAATGAATAAGGAAGGCTGAAGAAGAGTTGATGCTTTTTTGTGTTGTGGTCTTGGTGAAGAATACTGAAAGTACCATGGACTGACTGCCAGAAGAACGAACAAATCTGTCCTGGAAGAAGTGCACCTGGAATGCTCCTTGGAAGTGAGAATGGCCAAACTTTTGGTCATGTTGTCAGAAGGGATCATTCCTTGGAGAAGGATATCATGTTTGGTAAAGTGGAGGGTCACTGAAAAAGGGGAAGGCTCTCAACAAGATGGACTGACACAGTGGCTACAAGGATGGGCTCAGGGATAGCAAAGATTGTGGGTCTGATGCAGGATGAGGCAGTGTTTCGTTCTGTTGTACATAGGATCTCTAAGAGTTGGAGCCAACTGGACAGCACCTAACAACAACAACAAGTGCTTTATTTATTAAACAACTATTCATTTAGTACATAATATGTGACAGAGACTGTATTAGGTACTAGGTGAGAAAACTTGGAGGAAACAAACTAGTCATGGAACTGCTGAGGGAGAAATGCACAGTTTAGTGTGGAAGCTAAGACAATACAATAAGCAAATGAGCAAACAAACACTGACATGGTGCTGAGTATTATCAGAAGTCTGGAGATGTGATGAGAAATAATGGGATGAGGGAATTTAAATAGGTTAGGCAAGAGTGGGGGTGGTTTCTTTGAGATGGTGATATTTAAACTGAGACTTGAAGAATGAGAAAAAGTCAGCCAGGCCAGGAGCTGGGGCTAAGGTGGTGTGGGGACACATTTAAGTTCAAAGAGGCTGAATTGAGAGAGAATGTGACATATTTAGAGAACCGTGAGTAGACCACTGTGGCTAAAGCCAAGTGGCTGAAGGTGATGAGTAAGAAGAGAGAAAGGAATAGACTAGACTTTATTTAGTGAAATGGGGACCCACTGAAGGCAGGCACTGACAGGAACTGATATACATATATCACATATGTACATACATATGTAATGTGTATGTGTATGTTATATATATTAAAAAAAAAAAACAACAAAAAACAAAAAAAACCAAATCCAAACTCACTGCCATCCAGTCGGATCCGACTCATAGAGACCCCTCCTTGGATTTCCGAGGCAGTATCACTACAGAAGTAGATTGTCCCTCTTCCTTCTGAGGAGTGGCTGGTGAGTTTGAACCGCCAGCCTTCTGGTTAGTAGTCAAATGCCTTAGGCACTACACCACCAGA
>NW_006922041.1:443376-446627 GCF_000298275.1 Orycteropus afer afer
ATATATATATATATATATATATTTAGAGAGATGAGAGCGAGAGCGAGCGAGCGAGCAAGAGAGAGAGAGAGAGAGACAGCATATGCAAGCACCCTGGTGGTGGTACAGTAGTTAAATTGCTCAGCTGCTAACTGGAAGTTAGGACCTACCAGCTGCTCCATGGAGAAAGATGTGATCGTCTGCTTCCATAAAGATTTACAGCCTTGAAAACCCTAGGGGACAATTTGACTGTGTCCTATAGGGTCACTATGAGTCAGAATCGACTTGATAGCAATGAGTTTGGTTTTGGTATGCCTTCCAGATTTGGGTTTTAAAAAGGTACATTAGTGAATGAACAAGTCCTCGTGCACAGATAGGTGAGCCTTTCCACATCTTCTTTAAGGCTAAGAAGCCTGTGCTGTTTAGTGTCCTCAGAAACGTAGCTGCTCACTGTTCAGTCACAAGGTGGGATGCTAGAAGATTCATCATCTAGCTTCACCATCTCTACCATGAACCACTTGAGGTTTCTAAACATTTTCCTTCTATTTTTAAGCAAACAGGAGTCTATTTCTGCACTCTGAATTCAGCTCCTTTTTTCCCTCCCAGACACGTGAGGACATGTGCTCTCTCTACCTTCCTCCCTGTGGCCCCCTCCAGAGCAAAGGAAAAACATTACACGTTCTAAAGTCACTGTTAATTAACGCTGATGTTTGCTTTGCTGATGTTGCTGGAAAAAGTGGTTATTTAAGGGATGAAGAACATGTTGCTTCTAACTCTCCACACAATTTCTAGAATGTGCCTAAAAATCCATGGATGACTGGATTCAAGTGCTCAATTAGATTCCAAATTAGGCCATTCATAAATGTTAAATGTCTGATGCTTGAGGGAAAACACAGAACTCAGGAGAAAAAACGGGCAAATGAGGAGATGGGGCAGAATCTGATCTGGAAGGTTCTGGAACACATGGTTTTATGTAGCCTGGCAGGATTTGGAGTTCTTAGCTTCTTAGAGTCCTGGATAAAATAATTTTTGTCTTTTTTGCAACTGGTGTTTCATCTACAGTTCTCTTCCATTTAAGATGCAGAAGTTCCTAATTAGGAATTTGAACCTCACTCCTTGCCAATTATAATAAGGGCTTTTGAGTTGGAGCACTAACTATGTGACAGGTGCATACCCAAATGTTGTATAATCATTATGCCACTTAAGAAAGAAATTAGGGATCATTGACAATTGTGATAATCACAATAGATGTTTATTAAGTACCAAAATTTTGACTGGTGCTTTTTGTACATTATTGCCTCTCATTGCAGGGCAATGGTTGAAAATATGAACACCGTAGTCCAGTATCATGGGTTTCAATCCTTGTTCTGTAACTTGATTACTAAGTGACTTTGGCTAGTTGAATAAACTCCCCTGACCTCAGTTTCCTCACCTGTAAAGTGGAGATAATCAAAGTATCTACTTTATAAGGTTGAGTTCTTACATATATACATTCTGGCTTCCAGGTGTTCTTAGGGGACTTTCACATGAACTTTGCAACCATGGACCCTCCTTGATTTCTGTGGCCCAGAAGTCCACTGGTAGTAGCATCACCCTAATCACCAGGGTCCTCTCCGTGAGCACTGATTCCCTCTCTGCCCACATTGCTGCCAAAGCCACAAACCCTACCAGAAACTTAATGCTGCTGCTTTCCCTATAGAAATGTGGATACTACTCCTGTCTGTGTCTTGTCATTTTACTTGGTTTCCTTGATTTTGTAGTGGCTCTGTTTCAGCTCACATCTCACACAATCCTTCGTGTTAACAGCTCCTTTAGCTTCCAATTGCAGCATTGCTTCTCATCAGCTCAGACTGCAGCAGACCGAGGGGCATGATGCATGCCTGATTTTTTCCTTTAAAGCTCTTATTATTAATGTTGTTGTTGTTGTTATGCGCCGTTGAGTCATACCTGACTCATAGCGACCCCTCCTTGGGTTTCCGAGGCAATATCACTACCGAAGTAGGATTGCCCAACCTTCCTTCTGAGGAGTGGCTGGTGGGTTTGAACCGCCAGCCGTCTGGTTAGCAGGCAAGTGTCTTAGCCACTATGAGATTTATGCCTAATATCTGTCTTCCCCATTAGATGGTATATTAGTTTCCTAATTGCCTTAAAAAATGACAACAATGTGGCAGTGACCACCACTTTTTTGTCAGTTTGTCATACTGTGGTGACTTGCATGTTCCTGTGATGATGGAAGTTATGCCCCTGGTATTTCAAATATCAGCAGGTCACCCAGAGGGGACAGGTTTCAGTGGATATTCCCTTTAAGACAGATTAGGAAGAAGGAAGAGGCGGTCCATTTCTGAAAATAATAGCCACAGGAAACCATATGAATAGCAGTGAAATATTGTCTGATATAGTGCCAGAAGATGAGCCTCTCAGGTGGGAAGGCACTCAAAATATGACTGGAGAAGAACTGCTTCCTCAAAGTAGAGGCAACCTTAATAACGATAGAGTAAACTTTCAAGACCTTCAGTTGTTGATGTGGCATGACACAAAATAAGAAGAAATAGCTGCAGACATCCATTAATAATTGGAATGTGGAATGTTTGGTGTGAATCTGGGAACATCAGAAGTAGTCAAAAGTGAAATGGAAAGCATAATGGTCAATATCCTAGGCATTAGTGAGCTGAGATGGACTGGTATTGGCCATTTTGAATTGGACAATGATATGGTGTACTGCGTGAGGAATGACAAATTGAAGAGGAATAGCATTGCATTCATCATAAAAAGAACTTTAAAGGTCTTTACTGAAGTACAATGTTGTTAGTGATAGGATAATATACATATGATTACACAGAAGACCAGTTAATACTACTGTTATTCAAATTTATGCATCAACCACTAAAGCCAAAGGTGAAGAAACTGAAGATTTTTACCAACTTACGCAGTATAAAATTGACCAAACATGCAATCGAGATGCATTGATAATTACTAGTGATTGGAATGCAGAAGTGGGAAACAAAGAAGAAGCGTCTATAGTTGGGAAATATGACCTTGGTGAGAGACATGGTGTTGGAGATCTCATGATAGAATTTTGCAAGACCAAGGACTTATTTGTTCCAAATACCTTTTATTTCAAATGACCTTGCCATATGGAATACACAGGAATTAAATTGACTATATTTGTGGAAGAATAGTCTGTGGTATGGATTATGTCTCAATATAAAGAAAACAAAAATCCTCACAACTGGACCAATGAGCAGCATCACAATAAATGGAGAGAAGATTGA
>NW_006922041.1:447352-458353 GCF_000298275.1 Orycteropus afer afer
AATCTACTTCTGTAGTGATACTGCCTCGGAAACCCAAGGAGGGGTCGCTATGAGTCGGGGCCGACTCGACGGCACATAACAACAACAACAAATATTTGTGGAAAGAAGTGATGGTGAAGCTCAATATCATCAGTCAGAACAAGGCCAAGAGCAGACTGTGAAACAGACCATCAATTGCTCATTTGCAAATTGAAGTTGAAACTGAAGAAAATTAAAATAAGTAAATGAGAACCAAAATATGACCTTGAGTATATCCCTCCTGAATTTAGAGACCCTCTGAAGAATAGATTTGACACACTGGAGACCAATGATTGAAGACCAGATGAGCTGTAGGATGACATAAAAGATATCATATATGAAGAAAGCAAAAGGTTATTAAAAAGACAGGAAAGGAAGAGAAGACCTGTGTGTCTGCCTCTGTGTGTCTCTTCTCCACTTTTTGTAAGGATGCCAGTCATATTGGATTAAAGTTCACCCTACTCTAGTATGACCTCATGTTAATGTAACTAATTCTATCTGCGAAGATGCTATATTGAAATAAGGTCATATTCACAGGTAGTGGGGGTTAGGACTTCAACATATATTTTTGTGGAACACAATTCATCCCATAACAGATGGCAAACCTTAGGAGGGAATGAATGGAATATGTTTTGTTCACTATCTCATATTCAGAGTAGCACAATCTGGAATATAGTAGTACTCAGTATAAATGTGTTGAATGATTGGCTACATGAATGAATATTCTATTCTCCTGAACCCACACTCCTCCAAACTAGGGGCTCAAGAAAGGAAGACATACATTCCAATGCAAATCAATGCCAAGGTAGAGCCCAGCCATCCTCTCTGCAAGTCTTGGCACTATATATCCCAAGTTCACTGGCTAGTCAGTCAGAAGCCACATCTAAATTTCAATTTTAGGTCTTTAGCTTAGTTAAAAGATTTATATGTCACATAGTCCTTCCAAATGAATTGGAATCTTTGGAGTTAGGGGCAATGCCTTCCTCACTGTAGCACCCTCTACCTCATCTAACACAAGAGCTAACACAGAAGGAATAGAAGATCTTTCCAAGAAAATATTTGTTGGATACAAGCATAGATGATACAAGGAAGGATGTCTGTCAACTCTTCAGAGTCTCATCCAACTCTTGCTGCCTTCCAGTCACATCTGTGGAGGGGGTGGTTGAAGAATGGAAGACATTTCTACAACAACTTTTCCATTTAGCTCATCTCTTTGGACATGGTTCACACCACCTTGTATCAGATGCTGAGAGATTATTTGTTAAAAATGTAGGTGGGACATAGAAAGCCTAAAATAAGCTGAGGAAGATGAGCACCTCATGACTGTCTTCTTCCACACCAGGCAAGAGAATGAGCCATGTGCTTCCTGGTTTGCCCCAATTTACAAAGATCTAGCTTAAAATATCTAGCCCAGTGGTATAAGACTTTTTCTTTAGGTGAAGTCAGGCCACAAATTCTTGTCTCTGGCTTTTAATGAAAGCCAGAAACATATATAACCCATATCCACAGCCTATTTCCAAATCAGCCTATACTGGTGGTCCTCAACTGGGGACAATTTTGTCCTCCCCCACACCCCAGGGGAATATTTGATAGTGTCTGGAATCATGTGTTAGTTGTCACAACTCAGGGAGGGGGAGTGCTATTGGCAACTAGTTGTAGAAGCCAGGGACACTGCTAAATATCCTACAATGCACAGGAAAACACCACACAACAAAGAATTATCCAGCCTATAAATTCAGTGCTGAGGTTGAGCAACCGTGGCTTACACAAGGAACAATGCTGAGTCCACACAGAGAGCTCCGCTCCTCTCTGAAATCACTTCACAGCTGTGGTGTTTACTGTTTAAGGTACTTAAGTTTTTTCCCTTTCCTCCTGTTTAAAGTGTTAGTTCCTAAGGTTCATTGATTTATGTTCTCTCAGGTGCAGCCTCCTTAATGTAGAGAGTGCACATTAAGGGGTGGGTTGGTGTCAGAATTGCAGCCCCACTGCTGTGGCAGGAGCCAGAGTCCAGAGTGGACAAAGATGCCTCTGTTAGTTCCTGGTGAGCTCAAGGGAGAGGACTCCATTTCTCTCCAGTCCCACAGCTCTTCATTCCAGAAAAACGCAGGAGGGGAAACAATTGGCAGGGGTGGGTTTGGGGGGTGGAATTTAGGGCATATTCAACTACTTGCTCAGAGGGAAGCAGTTACTTTGCCAGGTGATCTCACTTTCCTGCAAACACTCTCTGAACAACCTTTTTCATAATGCTTTCTCCATGGCATGTTCTGCCCTAGGGCTTTGAGTGGCTCATCGGACACAGTGGGTTTGAAACAAGCTCACCTGGGTTTGCCTTCCATAGATTACTTCATCTCTCTTTATCAGTGCCTGGTACATTTTAAAGGAGCTCTCAAAGTGGAATGGTTAAGGCATTTGACTGCTAACTACAAAAGTCAGTGCTTCGAACCCACCAGCAGCTCTGTGGAAAAGAGACAAGGCAGTCTGCTTCCACTGGGGGTTGTTCTGAGTCAGAATCAACTTGATAGCAGTGATTTTGGTTTTTTGGTTTTAATCTTTACAGGAGCAGATTCCCATGCAGCCACTGGGTGGGTTCAAACCCTTTGGTTAGTATCCAAGCACTTAACCATACTTTATGTCATCATTTTTAAGATTCTGACCATCAAGTATCACAGTTATTATAAGTATTGAAATTTAATAGCTAATAATTCAACTAGAGTTTGAAAACTAGACATTTTAATAATTAAAATCAATTAACTTACTGCCATTGAGTCGGTTCTGACTTATAGAGACCCCTCCCTGGATTTCCAAGACAGTGGTATCTCTATGAAAGTAGACTGCCCAGTCTTCCTTCTGAGGATTGGCTGGTGAGTTTGAACTGCCAGCCTTCTGTTAGCAGTCAGATGCCTTAGGCACTACTCCACCAGAGCTCCCATTAAAATCAGTTAGTAAAATCAGTTAGTAGTCATTAATAAAGGAGGACGCTATGAGCAACCCTTTGATTATGAATTAAACAATCTCTCCATCACCAGCCACTGACCACTACATCAGCTATCATTCACCGAGTGTCTACCATGTGCCAGGAGCTGTGCTAAGTGCTTTACACATTATCTTACTTAATCTTCTCCATAACCCATTTTTCAGAGGAGTAAACTGCAGCATAGAAAGAGGTTACTTCCTCAAGGTCATACTGAGTACAGGTGGTGGAGTAATTTAAACTTTGCACTCCAACTACTGATCTCTACTTTAATGATATACGTCATAGAGCTGTAGATAATGGGAGATCTTATACCAATACCAGATTTTTTTTTTCCTACCCTCTGTATTTATTCTTCATTCATTTAACTAATATTTATTGAGGGTCTCTGTGTGTCAGAGACTGTACTGGAGTTGGTTGTTGCTAACGTTTCTTCAACGCTAGCCTTGAAGGATCCAAGGGGAAACAGAGATCAAATTTCTGATATCAGTCCCTAATACAGTCTTCCTTGCCATGATGGCCTCCTGAGTTCAAATGCACACACCCACAACAAACAAATATCCTACTCCTGAGTCCATGCACAGAGACAAGGAGATCTGTTCAGCCAACCAGCTACCTCTGGTCAAAGTCCCCTTTTCTAGAATCTTATAGTGGTCTCTGTTTCTCCTTCTTAGCACTTATGCAGTCCCAATTATGAACTCCTTTGTGTTTTGATAAGAGCGTGAACTGTCAGACTGTTTTTGCTCATCACTTGAACCTGAGTGTGATGTAAATAGTTAGCATAAACTCATCTGATAACCTGAAGGATGGAGATCTACCCAGAGGCATCTTGGAAGAAAGGCCTAGTGATTTATCTCTAAAAACTCAGCCATTGAAAACCCTGTGGAGCACAGTTCTACTCCGATACACATAGGTTTGTACACGGGGTTTCTGTGAGTTGGAATCAACTCGATAGCAACTGTTTTTCTGTGTCTAGCATAAGAGTGGTAAATAGAGAATGCTCTATAAATATTTGTCCAATGAATGAACTTGAGTTCCTATCACATGCTAGTCCCTCTACATACATTATCTTACCTTGTGAGCATGCATTTGCGAGCATTGACATTTTCCAATGAGAAAACATGGTTATCAACCCTGTAAAATCAGGATTCTAACCGTTCATCTGGATCCAAAATTTTACATCCTTTCAGTATTTGACTAGAGTTTGAAAACTAGATGTTTGCAAGTCTGCAATCACCTGGGAGACATTATTATTTGTGTTTTGCATGTGGGCTCCAATTCAGTGGACTTGGATTCAAATCTTGGCTCTATCCCTTGCTAGCTATTTGACCATGGGACTACTTACCCATTCTGTGCCTGAGTTTACTTAAATATAATACAAAGGTAAAAATAGGACTACCTCATGATGTTGTTGTAGAATTAGTTGTGTTATTTGTAAACTTTAGAATAGTACCTGGCACATTGTATGTGGCCTATTATTACATATATATGTCTTTATTCTAAGGCTATATGCCATCACTTATGTATATTATATTTAGGATTCTGCTTATCAATTATCTGAATTTAATAAGAAATATTAAAATTTAATAGCTGATAATTAAAATTACTTTGCAGTAAATAATTCTGATGTGCATGTTCTACATGGCAGCTCTCCTGCATATCCATATTAAACAATCAACTGGCATTTAACAGCATGTTAAATTGAACTGTCTTGTTAAATCTGAGTTAAGTGTATCTTGGAGAAACATTTTAGATCATCTCTGAGGTTTAAGCTGCCTGTTAGTATAGTGCCCAACAAGCTGTTGATTCAAGGCTTGGCAAGCACTTGTGAACATTTCTGGGTGACTACACTAACTGGGTCACACCCACCTAGAACAGCTACCTGGGACAAACCCACATTTTCCAGAGCCAGAAACCTGTCTTGCCAGCTGCCAAGGCCCCAGGTACAGTGAAATATAAGGCACTTAAATGTGTTTACACAATGTTTGCTGTGCCTCCAGTGCCCTGGAGCATCTCGCTGTCTCCTCTATGTTTGGCAGTTGTGTGTGTGAGCAGAAGGCCCCAGGCTTGGGATTGGAGAATTCTGTGTGAAGATAGTTGCAAGTCAAATCACACTTCCCTCACACAGACTGAGGTCAACTGTTCTTATAGCCAGTCATGCTAGGATCTGAAAACAAGCTACCAGGCAGAATTTGGAGGGCAACTAGACACTGTCACCTTTTTCTCAATAAGAGCACACACACAGCACACATGCATGCATATGATATGTGTATACAACCCCCCCCCCCCCACACACACACAGATATCCTCTAGATTAACATTGGAGTTTCTCTGCAGATTTGTCTGGCTCAAGCCATCCTTTTCACTGCAGAGGGGCTAAGTATTAAGAGATAAAAAATACAAGCTGAGAGTGGGGGTTTCTCTTTACTGGTGTGTGTCTTTCTCTCAGGAGCTCTGCTGGTGTATTGCCTAAGGCATTTGACTGCTCATTAGAAGGCTGGCTCAAGCAAGAGGTCCTGGGAGATCTCTATTCATGGAGGAAAATGGAGGATAACAGCAACAATAATGATTAACCCTGACTAAACTCTTACTGTGTGGTAGGTATTTGACAAGCATATCAATTAATCCCTCAGCAACACTATTTGCACTACATTTAGGTTGAGGACATTGAAGAGGCACAGAGAGTTTGAATAAATCACCGAAGGCCACTTAGCTGTGAATGGCAGAGTCCACATTTGCTTCATGCAGGAGTTGAGTGGACTGCAAGTGAGATCAGCTCCATGGTGTAGTGCCTAAGGCATTTGACTGCTAACCAGAAGGATTGCAGTTCAAACCCACCAGTGACTCCTGAGAAGGGAGATTGGGCAATCTACTTCCATAGTGATACTGCCTTGGAAATCCAAGGAGAGGTCGTTATGAGTTAAATCAACTTGATGGTGGTGAGTTTGGTTTTTTAGAGAAAAGAAAATACAAATGAGGGAAAGTTAGTGATACAGAGTTCAGTGCGGAAAAAGAAAAGATCAAGCAAAGCGTTGCAGTTGTATTAGGAAACTATACATGTTGTTGTTGTTGTTGTTATTTGCCGTCGAGTCAGCCCCGACTCATAGTCGACCCCTCCTTGGGTTTCCGAGGCAGTATCACTACGGAAGTAGGATTGCCCAACCTTCCTTCCGAGGAGTGGCTGGTGGGTTTGAACCTCCAGCTTTCTGGTTAGCAGTCAAGTAAGTGCCTTAGGCACTATGCTACCAGAGCTCCCGAAACTATACATAGAACCATTAAACACATGAAACAGTTATCTAGACACCAGTAGACAGCTAAGACTTAAAGGGCGGGGGGGGGAAGAAAGCAAAGAGCAGTGCATATATATAGTTGCTTCTATTGTGTTCAAATTAAAATATACAAGCATGTATATAAATGTGTGGGTTATATTGATTATTCCTGGTAAAGGAAACTATTTGTAAGGGGTCAGGCAAGGAGAGAGGCTTTTTACTGTCAACATTTTATGATCTTCGGGTTTTTATTATATCCTTGTATTACCTATTGAAAGACGCTTTTTAGCTGGAGTTGTAAAACACAATGAAGGAACTCTGATGGCGTTGTGGATAATACATTTGACTGTGAATTAAAAGGCCAGAGGCCATGAAGCAGGAGAAAGATGAGGCAATCTGCTTCTGTAAAGATTTACAGTCTTGAAAACCCTATGAGGCAGTTCTATGTCCGATAGAAGCAAACGAAACTCACTGCCATTGAGTGGGATCTGACTCAGGGTGACCCCTCCTTGGGCTTCCAAGGCAGTATCTCTATGGAAGTAGATTGCCCAGTCTTCCTTCTGAATGTCCTATAGGGTCACTATGAATTTGAACAGACTTTATGGCAGTGGGTTTGTGTGAAACACAATGGTCTATACTAGGTGGTGGTGAGTGCCATTGCCACAGAAAATATTCAGGGATGGTATAAAGGTTGCTTTAATGGAAGATTGGGTTAGAGCCTTAGACTGTGATTTTATTATGCTTTTTTTTTTTGGTATAAGCCTAGAAATGTCAACTTTACCATATTTCCTTGAAGAAGAGTTTGAAGTTGTCAATGATTTTATTCTACTTTCATCAACAATCAACATCCATGGAAACAGTAGTCAAAAAAATCAAATGGTATATTGTGCTGGGCAAATTTGCTGCAAAAAATTCTTTAAAGTTTTATCAAGTTGAATACAATACTTCAAAGACAATCAATATGGTAATTGATATTACCATATTGAAATGTCAAAGATGTCACTTTGATGACTAAGGTGCACTTGATCCAAGCATGGTCTTTTCAGTCACCTCACATACATGTGAAAGCTGAGGAATGAAAAAGAAAACCAGAAGAAGAATTGAGGTTTTTGAATTGTTGGAAAGTATGTTAAATATATTGTGGTCTGCCAGAAAAAACAAACAAATCCACCTTAGAAGAAATAAAACCAGAATGCTCCTTAGAAGCAAGGATGGCAAGACTTTGACTTGTTTACTTTGGACACATCAATCAGAAAGACCAATTGCTAGACAAGGACATCACGTTTGGTAATGTTGAGGGTCACAAAAAACAAACCCTCAGTTGAAAACCTCAATGAGATGTTGTTGTTGTTATTTGCCGTCAAGTCGGACAAAACTCAGAGCGACCACTCCTTGGGTTTCTTAGGCAGTATCACTATGGAAGTAGATTTCCCAACCTTCCTTCAGAGGAGTGGCTGGTGGGTGTGAACCACCAGCCTTCTGGTTAGCAGTCAAGTGCCTTAGGCACTATGCTACCAGATAGATTGACACAATAGCCACAACAATGTTCTCAAACATACCAACAATCATAAAGATGGCTCCGGACCAGGCAAATGTTTTGTTCTATTATGGACAAGGCCTCCATGAATCAGAACCAACATGATGGCAGCTATCAACAACAGCAACAACCATATTCCCTGTGAGGATACAACTTTGAGCATGTAAAGTTTTCTCCGAGGATTGTCAAAACATCCCATATGTTGAACATGGCCTTGATGTTTTGACTCTGGTAGCATAATGCATAAGGCACTTGACTGCTAACCAGAAGCCTGGTGATTCAAACCCACCAGCTACTCCTTGGAAGAAAGGTTGGACAATCTATTTCCATAGTGATACTACCTTAGAAACCCAAGGAGGGGTCACTATGAGTCAGGTCCGACTCCACGGCACATAACAACAACAGCAACAGTGTCACTCTGACAAGAATATACCACAAATGGGATGGCTTGAAGAAACAGGAGTTTATTCTTTTACAGTTTGGAGGCTTTAAGTCCAAGTTCAAAGTGCCAGGCTCTAGGGGCTGGGTGAAAGCCCCTCAACTTTGGGCTTCAGCTCTGCCTCCTGCTCCCTGCCCACTGAAGCTGGAGGGTTTTCCTTCACTCAGCTACTGGCTGCTGAGGCTGACAAGCCCAAGAATGATGAGTAAAAAGGCACAGTCCTGATGTTACAAAACCACAAGGCAGGTCATTAATTCAAGTCCACTGAAGTCCCAAGATTGGTAGAACATGGCAGCCTGCTTAACAACGACATGGCTACATGCAGGGTTCAAGTGTGCCATAAGCTAGAGACCAGTCCCAAAGCTACTTCTTATATCCAGGAAGTGGACCACATCCCTGAAGCAACTACTCAGCTGCTTCATCTCTGAGCAAGTACTTAGCTCAACTCCCACCATGGAGTTGATTGCCAGTCTTATCATGGGGAATAACTACCACCAGCTGCCCATCCACTCAACCAGGTCCAACCAAGTTGACATACAACTTAAACTACCACACTTGGTAACCCCCAAACATATGAACACAAACCTGACATGTATGTTCTGAATTTTTTGGTAATCATTTCCCCTTCAAAAGGCTCAAGAAACCTATACGGTATTATTAATATTCTCCTTCATCATGTCCCCTTTCATTCAGTTGTTTTCCATGCCTTAGTATATTGACCACAGTCTACCTCTTCTTGGGAGGTTCTGCTCCAAATTCAATGTCTGCTTAAATCAGATTTTCTTAGGGAGGTTTTCCTTGTCCATTTTATCTAGGAATATCCTCCATCATTCTCTAATGCATTACGATATTGTCTTTGAAGAATTGTATTCAACTTGACATGACATATTTATTTGTTTGTGTTTATTGTTTCTTATCTCCTTCGCTGAGTTGGGAACACCTGTGGGCAGAATCATGTCTGTTTTCTTCCTACCATCAACTGAGTACTCAACATAGTGCCTTGCATAGAGTACACATTTTCCCTTTTGCTTTCATTTCTATTAGTTTATCTTTTTCTGTTGGTGTTGTTTTGTAAGTTTTTAAAATTAACTCTAGATAATAATGCTTGATTGGTTATATGAATTGCAAATATTTTCCCAAGTCTGTGACTTCTTTTTAACCTTTATTTTAGATACCTTTTCTTATACAAAATTTTTAAATTTTAATGTAGAAGTTTATCAATCTATTCCTTTATGTTTTATTCATTGTAGATCTTTTCTGCTGGAAGAAAATCTTTTCTCCTTCAAGGTCATAAGCATAGTCTCCTATAGTTAGTTCCCTTTAAATTGTTTAGACTGTTGCTTTTCATACTTAAGTCTTTAATTCAAGCTGAATCAAATTTTGTAAATGATGTAAGATTGAGATCTAATTTTACTTTTAAATTTTTCTATAATCCATTTTCTAACTTCATTTTTAGAATGATCTTTCCATTCCTGATGCTATGTCTGTCTTACACCTTATTTCCATATTTGTATGGGTCATTTTCTGGGGTTTCTATTCTCTTTTATTGATCTATTCATTCAGTGGCAGGCTGGAGCAGTTTGCAGAGTTGATTGCTAAATATTCAGGAATTTTACAATTTGTTGTTAAAATTGTTGGGAGCTTGAAATCAGCCATGGTGCCTGAAATTAGAAAATGCTACAAATTGGGCCATCTTTTTTTTTTTTTTTTTTCTTACCCCAGAGAGCCAGTTCACCAGCACATCATTGATTCATCTATCCATAATTATTACTACCAATCAGTTGTCATCACATTGGTAAGACTCATGGGACCCCATGTGTGTCAGAGTATAACTGTGCTCCATAGGATTTTCAATGGCTTATTTTTTGGAAGTAGGGTGGCAGGTTGTTCTCCTGAGGAGCCTTTTGGTGGATCTGAACCACCAACCTTTCAGTCAGCAGCTGAGTGGGTTAACCTTTTATACCATCAGGGACTTCAAACTATTATTATATTCTTAATTTATTCAGGCTCAAACTCACAAATCCCTCCAATTTCTTCTTTAAAATTGTCTGGGCTAGTCTTACCTGGGTGTTCTGGTGGCGCAGTGCCTAAAGCATTTGACTGATAACCAGAAGGCTGGCAGTTTAAACGCATGAGCCAGTCCTTGGAAGGAAGATTGGGCAATTTACTTCCATAGTGATACCACCTTGGAAACCCAAGGAGGGGTCGCTATGTGTCAGATCCGACTCGACGGCAGTGCGTTTGGCTTTTTGGTTTGGTATTCTAGGCTGCAAAAAGGATGTAGAGGTAGCATTTTCCTCTGACCTCTTCTAACTTCACAAGGGGGAGAGAGAATCACCATCAATAGTTCAAGGGTTATTCTTTTGAGACCAGATACACCACTCACATCCCCCTCCCCCCCGCCACCTTTTTACCAACTCTGACACCAACCGTCCCTCTCATGGCACTTACTACTTCTCTGCTGGGTTTGAGAATTTGTTGCACTGGTCACACAGAACACACAGACAATACTCATGTTTATGGGGTTTATTAGGGAAGTAACAGCTTACAATTCAGGTTCAGGAATGCTCTTGGGATATAACTCTTCGACCAGGACAGTCTCTCCCCTGGTGTACCCTCAGGCATGCCTCCCTGGCCCTGGGCCTCTTAGCCTGGCCTCTGCCCTGTTTGGGCAAGTGTTACAATTCTCTTTTGTTGTTGTTGTTGTTGTTAAGTGCCGTCGAGTCGTTTCCGACTCATAGCGACCCCATGCACAGCAGAACGAAAC
>NW_006922041.1:458953-460379 GCF_000298275.1 Orycteropus afer afer
GCATCTCTGCCAGGTGTCTCTGCCGGGGAGGTCCAGTGCAAGTATCTCGGGTCCAAGAACGTGCTCCATTCCATTCCACTCCACCTCTGGCTATTTTCTCTTCATGTCAGTGAGATCCCCATTTCTGCTCATTTTAAGCCCAGCAGTATAGCAAAGCTAATGAATACTCATAGTAGAGTTCCATATACTTTATTTGCATGATCCAACACAGTAATCTGGTGGAAGTCACAAAGATTAGAAAAGCCATACCAAGTAATTCACTGGATTAAAGTGCCTTTGACTCAGTTGCAACTCATAGAGATCCTGTGTACATCAGAATGAAACACTGCCTGGCTCTGTGCCATCCTCACAATCTTTGCTGTGTTTGAGTCCATTGTTCTAGCCACTTGTCTATTCACCTCTTTGAGGGTCTTTCTTTTTTTTCACTGATCCTCCAGATATTGGTCCCTCCTAATAACATATCTAAAGCACTTCAGATGAAGCCTCACAATTTTTGCTTCTAAGGGGCATTCTGGCTACACTTCTTCCAAGATAGATTTGCTTTTTCTCCTGACAGTTCATGATATGGTCAATATTCTTTGCCAATAATATAATTCAAAGGCATCAATTCTTCAGTCTTCCTTATTCATTGTCCAGCTTTCACATGCATCTGAGGCTATTGAAAATAGCATGACTTCATTTAGGTGCATCTTAGTCCTCAAAGTGAGATTTTTGTTTTTTTTAACACTTTAACGAGGTCATTTGCAGCAGATTTACCCAACTCAATATGTCATTTTGTTTCTTGCCTGCTGCTTCCATGAGTGTTCATTGTGGATCCAAGTGAAATGAAATCCTTGACAACTTCAGTCTTTTCTCCATTTATTGTGATATTGTTTATTGGTTCACTTGTGAGGATTTTTGTTTTCTTCATATTGAGATGTAAGTCTTACTATAAATGGTTTAAGTCCTCTTCACTTTTAGCAAGCAAGGTGTATCATCTGCATATCACAGGTTATTAATGAGTTTCCATCCATCCTGATTCTGTGTACTTCTTCATATACTCCAGCTTCTTGAATTATTTGCTCAGCAAACAGATTGAATAAGTATGATGAAAGGATACAACCCTGACACACCCCTTTCCTGATTTTAAACCATGCAGTATCTTCTAGTTCTATTCTTGGTCTATATATAGGTTCCATATGAGCACAATTAAGTGGAACTTAATTCTTCAAAATGGAACTCTCATTCTTCATAATGTTATCCATAATTTGTTATGATCTACAGAGTTGCAAGCCTTTGCATAGTCAATAAGTCACAGGTAGACATCTTTCTGGCATTCTCTACTTTAAGACAAGATCTATCTGACATCAGCAATGATATCCTTCTTCCATGACCTCTGTGGATTGACACAGTGGCTGTGGCGATGGGTTCAAGTATAGCAAGGATT
>NW_006922041.1:460669-462029 GCF_000298275.1 Orycteropus afer afer
GTCCTCCAAATTTCTTGGTATAGACAAGTGACCACTTCCAGCATTGAATCTGTTTGTTGAAACATCTCAATTGGTATTCCTTCAATTCCTGGAGCCTTGTTTTTTGTCAATGCCTTCGGTGAAGTTTGGACTCTTTCCTTCAGTATCATTGGTTTTTGATCATATGCTACCTCTTAAAAGTTGAATGGAGACCAACTCTTTTTGGTGCAGTGACAATGTCTTCCTTCTATCTTGTTTTGATGCTTCTTGTGTCGTTCAGTATTTTGCCCATAGAATCCATCAATATTGCAACTCGAGGCTTGAATCTTTTCTTCAGTTCTTTCCACTTGAGGCATGCTGAGCACGTTCTTCTCTTTTGGTTTCTAACTAACTCCAGGTCTTTTCACATTTCATTTTAATACTTTACTTCGTCTTCTTGAGCCACACTTTGAAATCTTCTGTTCTGTTCTTTCAGTCGTCTTTTATTCCATTCACTTTTTCTACTCTATGTTCAAGAGGAAGTTTCAGTCTCTTCTGACATCCATTTGTGTCTTTTCTTTTTCCTTTCCTGTCTTTTGAACAAACTTTTCCTTTCTTCCTGTGTGATGTTCTTGATGTCATCCAACAACTCGTCTGATCCTCAGTCATTAATGTTCAGTGTGTCAAATCTATTCTTGAGATAGTCTCTAACTTCAGGTGGGTTATACTCAAGGTCATAGGAGCTCTGGTGGTGTAGTGCCTAAGACATTTGACTGCTAACTAGAAGGCTGGCAGTTCAAACCCACCAGCTACTCCTCAGAAGGAAGGTTGGGCAATCTACTTCCATAGAGATACTGCCTCGGAAACTCAAGGAGGAGTTGCTATGAGTTGGATCTGATTTGACAGCAGTAGTTTTTTTTTTTTTTTTAATACTCAAGGTCATAGTTTGTGTCTTGAGGATTTGTTTTCATTTTCTTCAGCTTCAACTTGAACTTGCATATGAGCAATTGACAGTCTGTTAAACAGTGTGATCTTGGCCTTGTTCTGACTGATGATATTGAACTTCTCTCCATTGTCTCTTTCCACAGATGTAGTCAATTTAATTTCAATTATATCATCTGCAAAAAGTAAATGCCATTTATTTTTTAAATGCATTTTATTGAAACATAATTTATGTACAGTGAAATACACAAAACTAAAGTGACATGGGTCAATGCATTTTTTTCTCTTTGCAGTGTTCCCTCCCCTCCCCTCCCACCCCTGGCAACCAACAAAGAAAGTTTCCTTCCATATATAAACCTTTCAGTGGCCTGCAACAACAACAAACTAATACTATATTTGTCCTTCTCTGATTGATTTATTTCACTCAGCAGAATGTCCTCCAAGTTCATCCATATTATGC
>NW_006922041.1:462364-463695 GCF_000298275.1 Orycteropus afer afer
AACAACAACAACAACAACAACAACAATGGGATTGCTGGGTCAAATGCTATCTCCAAATCCCGCTTTCTAAGGAATTGTCATATTGCTTTCCACAGTGACTGTGTCACTTCACAGTCACACAAGCAATGTATGAGAGTCCCAATCTCTCCATAGCCCCACCAGCATTTGTTATTTTCCGTCTCATTGAACATTGCCATCAGTGCTGGGGTGAGACGGTGTATCTCGTTGTTTTGATTTACATCTCTCTGATGGGCAATGATTGTGAGCATCTTTTCATGTATTAGCTGACCCCCTGAATATCCTCCTTGGTGAATTGTCTATTCATGTCTTCTGTCCATTTTTCAACTGGATTTTTAATTCCTTTGGTGTTGAAGCATTGAAGTTTTCCATCAATCTTAGACATAAATCCCTTGCCAGATATGTAATTATCAGCAAATATGAATTTGTTGCTGTCCTTTTTGTCATGTGTTTTTTCATTGTGTTGATTTATTTGTTCCATATAATTTTCTATGCTGGACTCGTTTTGTTTATGTATCATGTTATCACTTCCTTCATTGCTATTGTTTTAGTATTTGCTGAATATTTATGCTGATCCTTTTTTTTTATTTTGATGTGAAGGTTTATCATTTTTCTTTGAGGTTACCCTGCGATTTATAGTTTTCTTCCCAAGTTTAGAATAGTCTGTTCTATCTTGTAGCTGTCTTGACATCCCTACCATCTAGAAATTCTTTAACGACACAGATTTTTTTTTCCCTCTTTTTGGTTTGTAGTCATCCTCATTTTTTGTTTGGTGCCTCTGGTTCCCTGTTTACAATCTTGTAGGCTTTGGATACTTCCATAGCTGGGTTGGTTTCTGGGTTATATCATCATGCATGTTAATGATCAGTTGTTGTTGGCTGTTGTTGCTTCTCTGTCCAAAGGGCTCCCTTCAGCATTTCTTGGAAGGTTGGTCTGGTTTTAACAAATTCCCTTAATTTCTGCTTATCTGGAAATGTCCTAATTTCACCATCATATTTGAGGGACAACATTGATGGATATACAATTCTTGGTTGGAAATTTTTCTCTTTCAGTGTTTTATATATACCATCCCACTGTCTTCTCACTTGCATGGATTTCTCAGCAGAAACCAAGCTTATTGGTTGTCCCTTGTAGGTAACTTTTTGTTTTTCTCATGCTGCTTTCATGATTCTTTCTTTGTTTTTGGTTTTGGTGAGTTTGATGATGATATGTCTTGCTGTTTTTCTTTTGGGGTCTATCCTGTTTGGGGTTCATCGGACTTCCTGAATGGATATGTTCTCATCTTTCATCATATCAGGGAAGTTCTCCTCCAA
>NW_006922041.1:465080-468036 GCF_000298275.1 Orycteropus afer afer
CTCCATCTTACTGTAACGCTCCATTTTTTTTTTTTTTTTAATACTTAATAGTTGTCTTATTTTATTTTGCTTGCTAGAATTTTCAATGAAACATTGAAAACAAGTGGTGATACTGAGCATTTTGTTTTGTGTTTCTGAGGAAATACTTGTAGAGTTTTACTTTTGTAGTTAGGTGCCAGCGAGTTGGTTTTCATTTCACTCTTATCAACTCTATGCACAAAAAAATGAAACACTGCCCAGTCCTACCCCACACTCTCATTTGTTGCTGTGTTTGAGCTCATTGTTGCAACCACTGTTACAGTTCATCACTTTGATGGTCTTCTTTTTTGCTGACCTTCTTCTTTATAAAGCATGATGTCCTCCTCCAGGGGTTCGTCCCTCCTGCTAACATGTTCAAAGTACACTAGACAAAATCTCCCCATCATCACTTCTAAGGAGCATTCTGGCTGTACTTCTTCCAAGACATATTTGATAATTCTTCTGGCAGTCCAAAGTATATTTAATATTCTTTGCTAACATTATGGTTATAATTTTTCTTCACTCTTCCTTATTCACTGTCTAGCTTTTGCATACATATGAGTCAATTGAAAATACATGACTTGGGTTAGAAGCATCTTAGTGATCACTATAGCTTTTTAATTGGTGCACTTTTTCAGATGAAGGAAGAATTCAATTAGGCCTTTATAATTTTTTAACTATGGTCACTTCCCTCTCCTACTCCATCCCTGTGTGTCTTATAGGTTGTTTTTAAGAAGTTTACTCCTGCTTTATTTTTATTACCCTGAATTAAATGATGCTATTGATCTTTTTTTATAATAATAGTTATTAAAGTTTTTCTCACATATTTTCCAATTTTTTCCTCAGCATTTTTCTTCTTTCTCAGTTTTTCTTTTAACTAATTCAATTTCATTAATAATTTTCTAGAGTGGTCCCTTAGTAGTTATATCCATTTGGTCTTTGCCTAATAATACTTTAGTTGTACATAGACCTATAGGTTACAATTACTTTTCTCTAGCACTTTAAAGTTATTATTCTATGTCTTCTATCATTTGCCATGAAAAATCATCACTTTATCATTTTTTTTCTTTTTTTATAAATAGTCTATTTGTTATTTCTGAGGTTTTTATTTATCTATTATTCTGTACTCTGTGTCTACTTATGCCCTGATCTTTAATTTCTGAATCTCATTCCAGTTATTCTGAGCTATCAGAACAACCGTTCAAGAAGTCTCATTCTCTCTCTCTCTCTCTCCTTGTCACTGTAGTCTATCCTCCATATCTTTTTAACTTTTTTTTCTACCTTTCAATTTCTATTTCAGTAACTCAGTGTTCTGGTCTTTAAGTAATTTCTTTATAAGTATGTTCCAACTCACCACTTCTCTTTTGTTGTTTAACCCATCAAGTTTTTTTTTTTGTATCATTAGCTGTGCCTTTTTTGATTCTAGAAATCCTATTTCATTTTTTTTTTTCAAACCGCCTGGTCATATTTGATAGAGTGTTATTCTTTTGTTTCATATATTCAGTTCCCTCTTTTACATTTTTTTAATCAACCATTTTATAACTGTATTCTGTTAGTTCTAGTCTCTAAACTTCTTGTTTGTCTAATTCTGATATTTGTTGTATTAATAATTCTAATTCTTGATAAATTGTTTTCACATTTACTTCTTAGATTTAATATTCTGAATACAGAAAACTGTTTTCTTCAAGGTGTTTTATAGTTTTGGTTTAACCTGAAAATCTGGTGTGAGTAATTTTTTTTCCAAGTTCATTTGTCAAGGTTCATTTATTCCTCCATATGGATATCAGTTTTTCTAGCACCGTTTGTCAAAAAGACTATCTTCTCTGTGTAAAATTACCTTGATAATTTTGTCATATTGCATTGACTGTATATATGTGTGTCTATTTCTGGCTTCTTTACCCTGTTCCACTTGTTTGTATGTCCATATGTATATTAATACACTACACAATTTTGATTATAGTAATTTTATTGTAAGTCTTAAAATCAGGCAGTGCAAGTTTTCCACTTTATTCTTCAATTTCAAAATTTTTTTTGGCTATGTTAGGTCCTTCACATTTCCATATAAATTTTAGAATCATCTTTTTAATTTCTACAATGAAGCCTACTTAGATTTTGATTGGGATTATGTGGAACCCATTGATAATTTTCAATGGATTGATATCTTAATGATATTGACTTTTCCAATTCATTAATTTAGTATGTCTTCACTTAGGTCTTCTTGGATTTCTGTCATCAGGGTTTTGGAGAAAACATTTTATTCATTTATAAAATGCTTTACATATTTAATTTCTAATTATTTTTACTAGTTTATAAGAATACAAGTGATTATTTTATATTTACTTTGTCAGCTTGCTAAAATCACCTACTAGTTTAGTACTGTTTGTCTTGGAACATTTTCTACATACATGATCATGTTTTCTGTGAATAATTAGTTATTTTTATCTTTGTTCCTCTCTAGGTAATGTGTCTTTTTTACTCTTGCTGCTTTTAAGATTTTTTTTTTCTTCAATAACTTTCAGAACTTAATTATAATGTGCTAAGGAATAGTTTTCCTTAGTTTTATCTTGCTTGGGCTTTGGATCTTTTTTAATTTGTAAATTTATAATTTTCATCAATTTTGAAAAGTTTTCAGCCATTATTACTCAAAAAAAAGTACGCATTTTTTTCTGCCTACTCTTCCTTCTAGGATTCTAATCACATATAATTAATTGACTTATTATTAGAAAATTTGGCCTTGGTGACAGAAATAATGTCAGAGATTGCATGATAGAATTTTGCAAGACCAATGACTTATTCATTGCAAATACCTTTTTTCAACAACACAAATGGCAGCTATACAAGTGGTCTTCACCAGATGGAGTACACAGGAGTCAGATGGACAAAATCTGTGGCAAGAGGTGATGGAAAAGCTCAGTAACTTCATCCAAAACAATGCCAG
>NW_006922041.1:468876-474870 GCF_000298275.1 Orycteropus afer afer
AAGAATCAATGCTATTGAAGGAAGACATCAAAGCTGCACTGAAGGAATTGGCGAGGAAAAAGTCTCCAAGAATTGATGGAATACCCATTGAGCTGTTTTGACAAAGAGATGCCCCACTGAAGGCACTCACTTGGTTATGCCAAGAGATTTGGAGGACAGCTACCTGGCCAACTGACTGGAAGAAATCCATATATGTACCCTTTCCAAAGAAAGGTGATACCACAGAATGTGGAAATTGTTGAACAATATCATTAATATCACATGCAAATAAAATCTTACCTAAGATAATTAAAAAATGGTTGCAGCAGTATATTGACAGAGAACTTCCAGAAATCCAAGCTGGATTCAGAAGAGGATGTGGAACAAGGGATATCATTGTTGATGTCAGATGGATCTTGGCTGACAGCAAAGAATACCAGAAAGATGTTTACTTGTGTTTTATTGACTATGCAACAGCATTTGATTTTGTGAATCATAACAAATTGTAGATTACATTGAGAAGAATGGGAATTCCAGAACACTTAATTGTGCTCATGAGGAACTTGTACATAGACCAGGAGGTTGTCGTTTGAACAGAACAAGGGAACACTGCATGGTCTAAAATCAAGAAAGGAGTGTGTCAGGGTTGTATCCTTTCACCATGCTTATTCAATCTATATGTTGAGCAAATAATCTGGAAGCTGGATTATATGAAGAAGAACATGGCATCAAGATTGGAGGAAGAATCACTAACAACCAGTGATACAAAGATGACACAACTTTGCTTGCTGAAAGTAAGGATGATTTGAAGCACTTACTGATGAAGGTTGAAGAATACAGTCTGCAAGTATGGATTACATCTCAATATAAAGAAAACAAAAATCCTCATGACTGGACCTATAAGCAGCATCACGATAAATGGAGGAAAGATTGAAGTTGTCAAAGAGCTCACATTGCTTGGGTCTACAATCGACACTAATGGAAGCAGCAGTCAGGACATCAGATAACATATAGCATTGGGCAAATCAGCTGCAAAGGACCTCTTTCAAGTGCTGAGGAGCAAAGATGTCTCTTTGAGGACTAAGGTGAGCCTGACACAAACCATGATATTTTCATTTGCCTCATATGCTTGTGAGAGCTGAACAGTGAATAAGGAAGACCAAAGAGGAACCGATGCTTTTGAGTTGTGGTGCTGGCAGAGAATGCTGAAAATAGCAATCAATTTCTGTAGTGATACCTCCTGAGAAACCCAAGGAGGGGTCGCTATGAGTAGGATCCGACCCCATGGCAGTGATTTTGGTTTGTTAGAAGAACTAACAAATATTTCCTGGAAGAAGTGCAGCCGGAACGCACCTTGGAAGCGAGAATGGCTTGTGGTGTTGGCAAAGAATGCTGAAAATACCGTGAACTGCCGGCAGAATGAACAAATCTGTCTTGGAAGAAGTATAGCCTGAGTGCTCCTTAGAAGTGAGAATGGTCAGACTTGGTCTCATATGTTTGGTCATTGTTGTCAGAAGGGTCCAGTCCCTGGAGAAGGATATTATATTTGTTAAAATGGAGGATTAGTAAAAAGGGGGAAGAGCCTCAAGGGGATGGATTGATACAGTCTCTGAGATGATGGGCTCAAGCATAGCAAGGACCGATGGCCAGGACCGGGCAGTGTTTCAATCTATTGTACATAGAGTCTCTATGACTTGGAGTTGACTTGATGACACCTAACAACAACAACAATGTCCCTTTGCTAAGTGGTAGGTTATATTTCTTTCTCAATTCTACTTTTTTTTTTTTACTGAAATTTAGTCTTTTGAAGTTTCTGGTTTTATGTAGGTAATTTAATTAAAAAGTTTTCAAACAATCAAGGCCAAAGAACTTGGTTACTGCACACTAAAAATCCAGTCACCAGTGAGTCAACTCTTTTTGTCAGAGCAGAACTGCACAACGGAGAGTTTTCAGTGGCTGATTTCCTGAAAGTGAATTGCTGGGCTTTTCTTTCATAGTACCTCTGGGTGGACTTGACCTTCAAAATTTTCAGTTAGCTGCTGAACACATTAACTATTTAGCCAAGCATATTAACTGTTTGTATCATCCAGGAACTCACCTACACACTAAGTCAAAAAATAAAACAAAACAACAATCAAAAATAAACAAACAGAAACAACCTTTTATGTTCAGACTCCAGAAGTTCTATTTGCCATTCCCAGCTTTACTTTACCTCAGGCACTTGGACTCTTTGATCGTTCCCCTTTCGGTTTTTGATCTCTTAGGATTTTCTTCATTTACTTGGTTGCTTAGGAAGCATTTAAAAGGATGTTTGCTATATTTTCACTTCTAGGTGACTTTCAGAACATCTAGTCACATTGTTTTGTAAGATTTTTAATTAATCTAATCTGCTGTAATTTCATATATAGGAACAAACATTATATGTTACTTATATGTTACTTTTTTTTCATGCAACAATATAGCTATTGGAGTTCCTGGTGGCAACCAGGAGCCAAAAGGTTGACACTTTGGACCTACCCAGAGATGTCGTGGTAGACAAGCCTGATGATTTGCTTCTGAAAGGTTGCAGCCTTGAAAACCCTACAAAACAGTTCTACTCTGCACACATAGGGTCACCGTGAGTAGAAATTGACTAGATGGCAATCAACAACAACAATATAGCTATTAATTAGTATTTTAATAGCTTTATGATATTCCAAAAATTAATTTATCTTGTTAATAATTTAACTGTTTTAAAATTTAAGGTATCTGTCCAATTTGTATTACTATAATAATTTCTCTTATGAGTATATTTCCTTGTCAGTGCATGGTGGCATAGTGCCTAAGGCATTTGACTGCTAACCAGAACACTGGAGGTTCAAACCTACTGGCCACTCCTTGGAAGGAAGATTGGGAAATCAACTGCCGTAGTGCGATCGCTTTGGAAACCCAAGGAAGGGTCCTATGAGTCGGATCTGACTCGATGGCAGTGAGTTTTTTTTTGGTTAACAGGTAAATCTACCTCATTCTTTTGAATACAATGAATAAATTTATACAATGAATCCTTTACTTATTTTAGTATCCCCCTTAGATAAACTCTAAGAAGAGGGGTTTTGAGGCTCCAGTAAATGTGTATATTTAAGAGCCCCCATCTAATTTCTAGAAAACTTTCTTGCCTCTATATGTAGGTAGTCTTATGAATAAAGCTGAAAGGGGGTTCATACTGAATAGAAGCTGGATATTGGTTTTCCAGTTTTCATTACTTTATGAATAATAAAGGTGTTAGATAAATTCCTGGAAAAGAGAGTAGTTTCTAATGACCTAGAAATATATACAACATGAGCAAGAGGGGTTTCAATAAACCTTAAAGCAATGAGTGACGTTGTAGAAATATAGCAGCTATTTATTGATATTTCTGTTATTCTGAAAAGGGGTGGGTTGTAAACAAGTTTTTCAGTAAACACCAGTAGTTCTCACTTTGCTGAGGTGGTTAAAATAAAACAGTTCACAAAAAAATTACTTTCTGTCACGTTTTGTAATGAAAACATTTATTTCAAACTGTTTGCATTTTCTTTTGGTTGCTGGCAGATACTTAGGTATGCTTCTAAGGGTTTGTCCTAACATGAGCAGCTTGGGAGTGGAAAGTCAGAGGGCACAGCTGCTTCCCAGGTGAGATGTGTTTTCTTTGAATGTCTCTTACAAAGCGTTCTCAAGTGTGTGTAGTGAGAGGGCACTAATCTTGGTGTTGGGGTTTTATCCAGTTTCATTCTGCCACTTGCTAGCTGTGGGTAACCATCCATATATTTTCATGCTTAGTTTCCTCTTTGGCAAAATAGAGCACTGCCCCTGATACCCCAAATTTTGTCTAACATTGTTATTGTTACTTGCCCTCAGGCCCGATCTGACTCTGGTAGCTCCATGCGTGCAGAGTAGAACCGCTTCATAAGGATTTCAAGGCTGTGACCTTTCAGAAGCATATTGCCAGGCCTGTCTCCTGAGGTGCCTCTGGGTGGGTTTGAGCTGCAAAGCTTTCAGCTAGTAGTTATTTGAGTGCTTAACCGTTTGTGCCACCAAGAGATTCCATTTGTTTAACATAACCAGAGGTTAAATAAAGCACTATATATTGATTGGATCAACAAGCTTCCCATCTTTACATAAAGGCAAACCAGTTCCTGGAGTTTTTCTTCATTATTTTGTTTGCTCTCTTCCTGTATTGCTTAATAGAGTTCCTGGGTTATTCAAACAGTTAACATGTTCGGTTGCTAACTGAAAGGCTGGAGGTTTGAATCTACTCAGCTGTACCATGGAAGAAGTAAAGTCTGGTGATCTACTTTTGAGAAATCAACCAGCCATTGGAAATCTTATACAACACAGTTCTACTCTGACACACATGGGATTGCATTAGTTTGGGTTGACTTGTCAGTTGGTTTTGGTATACTGCTTAATAAATCATGTGGTAATTATAATTTTTATGCTACTTTTCTGCACTAAGCTGTGAGCTGTTCGAGATCAGAGGCTGTCCTATGCACTCCTTGTATTTCTAGCCCTAACACATGTCTGGTGATCTGCTTCTAAAAGGTCACAGCCTTGAAATCCCCATGGAGCTGTTCTATTCTGACACATATGAGGTCAGAATCAACTTGATGGCCACTAACAACAACAGTACATATTTAGCATGCGATATTTGCTCAGTAAATATTTATTGACTGTGGTAGTTAAGGTTGTGTGTCAACATGGCTGGGCCTGGTTGAGTGGCTAGGCAGCTAGTGGTAGTTATTGTCCATGATGAGATTGGCTATCAACTCCATGGTTGGATCTACCACAAGCAGCTGATAGCTGCTTTAGGGATGTGGTCTGTTTCCTGTATATAAGAAGCAGCTTTGGAAATGGTCTCCAGTTTATGGTGTGTTTATGGTGTGTTTGAACCCTGTATGTAGCTGTGTCGTTGTTCAGTAGCCTGCCATGCTCTGCTCCTTGGGACTTTCAGTGGACTTGAATTAAATGCCTTGTTATTTGTCGACCTTGGGTTTGTCACTATCAGCAGCCAGCAGCTGAGTGAAGAAAAGCCTACAGCTTCAGTGGGCCAGGAGCAGGAGGCAGAGCTGAAGCCCAAGGTTGAGGGGCTTTCACCCAGCCCCTAGAGCCTAGTACTTTGAACTTGGACTTAAAGCCTCCAAACTGCAAAATAATAAACTTCTGTTTGTTAAAGTCATCCCATTTGTGGTATATTCTTGTCAGAGTAGCACTAGGTAACCAGAACATTGACTGTATGTAAGATTTCCAATATAAAATTCATTTCACCAATGCCATTGAAATTATTTGCTGATAATGTTTCTTAGTATGGCAGAAGTTAGTAGCATACATTTTTATAATCTCCAATGGACTCAAGTAATTCACTCCTACATTTTTTCCAATCACTGTATATTTGTATAGGCATTGCAACAATCAGCAAGGTGCCTTGAAAGTGAATACATATTTTCAAATAAATATGTTTTTTGCATGTGACAAATTGTAATCATGACTCCAGATCAAATAGACCTATGGATTTTCAAGCTTTGAAAACCTGTGCTTTGCTTTCTCAAGTGTGCTTCAAGCTGCAGATTAATCTAAGCCTTTCTTTGTACTTGTATTGATTGGGTATCCACAGAGAAAACACTGTTGACTTCTTGTTTTCCAAATTTGTTAGGAACTGAGCCAAATTTCTATACATGAAACTCTCTGCCTGCAGTTTGTTTCTCAGTCCAGAGATGCTTTATAGTTCCTATCTGTGGTGCAGGTTTCTATTGCATATCCACCTGCTGCTCCCTTATTGACTATCTCATTACTTGATATTTCACATTTACAACAACTTTGACCTAAAGCATATGACTGCTAACAGAAGGCTAGAGGTTCAAACCCACCAGCCACTTGTTGGAAGGAAGATTGGGCTATCTACTTCCGTAGAGGTACTACCTCAGAAACCCAAGGAGAGGTCACTATGAGTAGCAATCAATCAACCTGAGGGCAGTGAGTTAGAGTTTTTTTTTTTTTTTTTTT
>NW_006922041.1:475220-476992 GCF_000298275.1 Orycteropus afer afer
AGGAAGGGAGCCATGTGGGACTGCAGGACTGGGGCAGACAGAAGATGACTGTGGTCCCCACTAAGGGCAGGCAGTGTGAAGCAATGGATGTCATTACCCATTGCCAATACCTGACCATCACCACCAACCTCAACCCTTCTCAGGCTCCATGGTGGTGGGGAGGGGGGATGCTTCTGTACCACTTGCATCTCCAGATGCTCCAGGGGTGCCTAACAGACATTGAGCAACTGGAAAGATTGGACACCAGTGGTAAAGATGGGGTAAGGCATAATGCCAGTTTCACAAAACTACCTGGTCTTTAGAACCTAACTATCAATAAGTGAGGAGTGGCTGTATTCTACAAATGGTGTTAATGGATGCTCCAAAGGAAGAATGAAGCCTGTATATACAACAGGATCTAGAGGGAAGATTGATGAGTGGAAATTTTACCCCAGCTTGGCTCAGCCTTTGCTCCCTGAATCTCATTGTGATTAATCTAAAATATCACAGTAATAGCTTTGGTTAATTCATTTCCATTCCTTCTCTTTCTCACACAAACACACACACCCAAAACAGTGGCAGAATAGTGCTGTTATTAAAGACAGACTTTGAAACTGGCAGACTTAGTTAAAAAATTAGCTCTGCCACTTATTTTTGTAATTTTAAACAAGTTATTTTTTGGCTAAATTGCTGGCCCCCAATTTCTTTAACAGTTCAATGGAGATAATAATAGTATCCTCTTAATCTGTAGTGAAACGAAGTAAATAAGATAATTCAGGTTAACTTCTTTATGCAATGGCTGGCATATGGTAAATTCTCAATTAGTGGTGACTCTACCTAACATAGAGTATACTATAATTGTATACTTAGTTGCACAGTTTAACTGCACAGCTCCCTCTGATAACTTATGATGAATAAGATTACTGAACTTTCTTACTTTTCGTATTCTGGTAGATACATTCACTTTACCTAATCCTAAAATGAGGAAGAAACTTGCCTAAATCAGGATAGCCAAGTACATAATATTTCACTTGTGGGAAAATATAGATGAGAATCTTGAAAGAAGAAAAGAAGGGCTATACAAGGTCCAAATAGATTCAATAACATTCAAGCATTATAAGCTCTCATTATTGACTCAATGGAGAACCCCTTAGGCCCTCCTTTAAAGTCTACTTATTTTTAATTTATAAGCAATTCTAATAAATATGACGTTTCCCCACTTCTAAGCAAAAGCCTTTGGGAAATAGCAGAGTAGTAGAGAAGGGCAAATCATTGTGAAAAGTGCTGAAAACCTAATCACAAGAGAAGGCATAGAAGAAATTGGAATATTTACATTATTTCTTAAGGAGTAAAATTGTTTAGAGCAGCATTTCCCAAAATGTGTTCGATAGGATGTCAGTAAATGATAAGCAATGAGAGGGTTCCTTGATTAACTACGTATAGAAAACTCTTGTTTAAATAATTTAAATAGATTGCTCTTCTATATGGCTTCACAGACTCCTTAATATATTAAAACACATTCTGAATCCTTGAAAAAGAAAGGTAGGTAGGTATGGTGTACTGAAGTCCTCAATATAACTTGACCAAAGGACATCTTTTTATGAAACATTTGTAAGGCTAGTGTTCTGTAGAATCTACTTAGGGTTACTTTGGCCTTCAGCTTTTGTACAAGGAGTTAAAGGCCAACTGTGATAGTTGGAGCTGTGTGTCAACTTGGCTGGACCCCAGTTCTGTGTGGTTGTTCCCATGATGGGATCAGATGACTGAGTTCTGAGTGGCCAGTCTGCCCAAGG
>NW_006922041.1:479652-480915 GCF_000298275.1 Orycteropus afer afer
CTCCTCCAGAGACGGACTTTTCAGCTTGGACTTGTCGGCTTCTATACGCTTGTGAGCCATTTACCTAAGATAAATCTCTCTCTCTCTCTCTCTATAAATATATATATATATATATACACTTTGCTGGTTTTTTGTGTTTCTCTAGAGAACCCAATCTAACACACCAACATATGTCAACAGGTGATCAGGGCATACCAGAAGTATGATGTTCTTGTTATAAGGTGCTGTTGAGTTGGCTCTGACTCACAGTGACCCTATCTACAACACAACAAAACACTGCCCAGTCTTGCATCATCCTTGCAGTCTTTGCTATGCTTAAGCTCTTTGTTGCAGCTACTGTGTCAATCCATCTCATTGAGGGTCTTCCCCTTTGTTGCTAACCCTCCACTCTACCAAGCATGATGTTCTTCTATAGAGAAAGGACCCTTGTGACAACGCGATCAAAGTAGGTGAGATGAAGTTTGGCCCTTTTGCTTCCAAGGAACATTCCAGCTGCACTTCTTCCAGGACAGATTTGTTTGTTTTTCTGGAAATCCACGGTATTTTCAGTATTCTTTAGCAACACCACAATTTAAAGGCATCAACTCTTCTTCAATCTTCTTTATTCATTGTCTAGCTTTCACACGCATATAAGGTGATTGAAAATGCCATGGCTTGGGTTAGGCACACCTTAGTCTTCAAAGTGACATCTTTGCAGTATGATGATGATAATTATAATATTGTCATACAGCAATATGAAAAGACTAGATTGTGTTTCATCCCATCTTTTGAAAGAAGCAAACTCCTTTAAACCAGCTGTTTCACTTCCAGAAGTTCAATCTTAGAATTACTCATAAAACCCTGTGCACATTTATAAACTTGCTTATGACTACATTAGGAAAGACGGGTGTCAGTGTTGTATCAGATGGTAGTTAAAATTGTGTGTCAACTTGGCTGGACCATGATTTTGAGTGGCTTGGCAGCTGGCTATAATTATTCTGCATGGTGAGATTGGATGTGGTGTAATCAGGTGTGGCCTGCTTCCAGTATATATGGAAAAGGTTAGGGAAGCATCTCCAGCCTTTTGCTCCTATATTTAACCTTTCATTATCTCCATTTCCCAGACTTGAACCAGTGGCCTGCTGTGTTGCCTGTCAATCTTGGGATCATTGCTTTCATAGCCTGTGAGCCAACAATCTGCTATTTTACCTGCCAACATTGGATTTGTCAGCCTCAGCAGCCAGTAGTCTGCTATACTGCCTGCTAATCTTGAGTTTGTCAGCT
>NW_006922041.1:482164-484323 GCF_000298275.1 Orycteropus afer afer
TCTTTCCCCGAGTACCTAAATATTCATCAGTAAGAAGTTGCTTGAATAAATTATGTTTCAGTCAACACAATGGAATATTATACAAGTATAGTCATGCTTCACTTAATGTCCATGGTGTGTTCTGTGAAACAGAATGTTACATGATTTAGATATTGCACGAACACCATAGTACGTATCAGCAGTTCCAGATTAGGAACAAGTTCTGTTCCTAAATCTGTCTTTAAGCCAAATTGTACATATGTTGAAAAAGTTAGGTACAGTTCATATCTAACATCAGTTGGTCAAATGTTTGTCTTAATATATAGTATATAGTATACCTTTCTATGCATAAAAACATTAAAGAACCACTTCCAGGTATAGTAACACATCTTTAACATAATAATAATAATTATGTTTGGGACTGTAGATGTATATGTAGTCAGTCATTGCCCCAAATGCCCTTATGCAACACATGGCTGTATTCAAAAGAAGGAGGTAGATTTACATATGGACTGACAAGGAAATATACTCTCAAACAATGTTAAGAGAAAATGCAGACTATTGAAGAGAATGCACAGCAAAGAGCAGGTACTTATTTTAAAAATCACACACACAAATAAATAATTTCTTTTGTGTTTATGTTTGTGCATGTACACAGAGAGATGCTTGTGGGGGGTCAGAGTAGGTGTTAGGGGTGTGGGTTGTTTATTTTTACTCTAGGACTCATGCTTCTAATTAGAAGGTAAATGTTGTAAGAGACTTTTGCTACCACCTAACAGGAGCACTGGTAGCTTAGTGCCTAAGGCACTTGACTGCTAACCAGAAGGCTGGCGGTTCAAACCCACTAGCCACTCCTCGGAAGGAAGATGGGGGCAATCTATTTCCATAGTGATAATGCTTCGGAAACCCAAGGAGGGGTCACTATGAGTCGGGTCTGACTTACGGCACATAACAACAACAATAAGATACAGGTAGATAAGCTGTGAAATCATATTAAAAACAAACAAACAAAACAGCAGAATGCTGATGGCACAAAGACCCTAAATGAAGTAAACAGAAAGGGATGAGCTATTCCTAGGGAAGAAGAGGTTCACAGCTGCTTTTGTCCCTAAAGATATGGCAGAAGGAGCAAACCTGTCACAGATGAAAGTAAGGAGAATCAAGCCCAATTTGTAACAGTCTTTCATGGCCAGGTGTGAGCTAGCATGACAAATTAGAATCCTAAACAAATCAATAAACCAAAGCAAGTCTGCAGTCACCCAAAAATTATTTCCCTCCTCACTTTCACCAAATGTACAAGGTTGGTGTAGGTTAGTGCACCAAAATCTGGGGGCAAAGCAGGATATGTGAGAGAGATTTCCTCTGAGGAACACAGCAAATTTACCAAATATAAAGGCAAGAAGCTGCAGGCAAAAAGAAAGATGGAGAGATTTCACATGGTGTAGAAAACAGCCACTCCTTAGAAGGAAGGTTGGGCAATCTACTTCTGTAGTGATATAGCCAAGGAAACCGAAGGAGGGGTCGCAATGAGTCAGGTCCGACTCGATGGCACATAACAACAGAAAACTACTTGGAAAGGCAAGAAGCAAGGTGGAGAGATTTCACATGTCATACTGAACTAATTGAAGAGCAAAGAGAAATCCCGTTACCTCAAAAAGATGATTGTCAGGCTACAAAAGGGAGAGAGATCTCCCACAATTTGAATCTATGGCAGATGGAATATAAAGCGTAGAGGGATCCCCTGAGTCCCACTAGTGATCAGATGCCAAGCCCAGATGAAGGAAGTGTCCTGATCCCACCATCAAAACGTTTGAAGCCAATGTTATACCCACTTTAACTAGAGCTGCAACAAATCCCAGATCCAGCTTAATTATAGATTAGATGACTAGATTGATTCAACCTTCCACACTGGTGATCTGAAAAAGAACAAACATGCTCTTTTCAAGGAGTTCATATTTATTTCATTCTCTATAGTTTTTTCTTTCTTTCTTTTTTTTTTCTTTTATACACAATTTCCAGCATATAATCAAGAATTATGAGAAAAAAGACAGGAAGCTGTGAATCATAATCAAGAGAAATATTAGTCAATAAAAGTAACCCAGATTTTGAAATTACAAGACAAAAGCTTTAAAATACCTATGATGAATACATTAAAGGATATAGTGAAAGAAAGTGGACAT
>NW_006922041.1:485373-495621 GCF_000298275.1 Orycteropus afer afer
GGCAGAGGCTGTTTTCACTTCCATCTTTGCAAGGAACAACAGCAGATACTGTGCTAAACCAAAACCAAACCCATTGCCATCCAGTCGATTCTGACTCATAGTGACCCTATGCTACTGGGGAGTAGACACTATAAAGCTGGAGAATAATAGGCATCTTGTCCTTTGTGATGTTCAGTCTTGGACCAGATGTTGCAAAACCAATAAATGTTGAGTTTCAAAATGTATTTGTTGAATCTGTAGAAAAGGATGTTGCCTTTTCAAAGTCAACACTCTTTATAAAATTATAATAGTGGAAGTAAACATGAATAGAGGTCAAAGAAGTAGAAAAATGGATCAATAGGGTAAGCCACATTTAAAATGTAATCAAATAAAACATTAATTAACTAAGAAGCTGAAGGGATGATCTCAGTTTACAATTCACACAAATGTTCACACCAGGCAGGAAAACTCTTTGATCACAGTTTATGTAGTATGTATTTTAGAAATTTTGTTCACATTTTCAAACAGTAGCATGGAGTCCTGGGGTGACACAAATGGTTAAGCACTCAACTACTAACTGAAAGGTTGGCAAATGGAAAGTACCTAGATGTGCCTTGGAAGACAGGCCTGCTTATCTGCTTCTAAAAGTTCACAGCCTTGAAAACCCTATGGAGCAGTTCTACTCTGCACACAATTGGTCACCATGAGTCAGAACCACCTTGACAACAACTAACAACAACAACAGCAGTGTGGGATAGTAATTATAATGTATTCTTTCTTTGAGGTCTGTAAGACTTAGCACCATCAATTCTTCTTCCTAAAGGTGATGGCCAGAACAAGATTAGTTTGTATGCATCCTAATGTTTTCCTTGGCCAGAAGTTTGTAGCTAACTCATCCACTGCTCCTACTTTCCTAGTTCCTTACAGGAGCTTATTTTGTGGGGATTTATTACCTTTCCCTAGAAACTGAGAATCAAGCTTTTCCTCAAAAAGCAAGTGACATCTGAGGTACATGTTATGATGAGGCCAGAAGTTCCTCTAAACACGTGCTTAGTGGGAGAATATCCAAAAGACACGTAGAGCTGAGGGAGAGGTAATTCCTCAGTAAGATTTACAGATTCTGTGAGAGCTTTGTGTCTCACATCCTGAATTAAGATGGGGCAAGAAATAAAATAATTTGAGATTGAGAACATAGGGAGCAAAAATATACGGTTGAACTGTTACTTCAAGTTCTAGCAAACCGTAGCTCAGAAATAAACTGTGCTTGCTAAAGAAGCTGAGATTTATAGCTTGTGTTTTTTTTTTTGTTTTGTTTTACTGAAAGGATTGTTAAGCTTATGCTTATCAGTCACCTGCAGGGGGAAGGGGAGTGGAAAGTGCTAAGTAGAAATGGCAAGAGGAACATATGGTCAGCTCTCTCTGCTGCCCAGGTTTTATAGAACATGCTGTTCATTGGGACCTCCTACCTGTATCAGGAATAGACTCATGTGCTACATTTGGATTTTGACCCACTGGCATCCAGCTTATTTCCCTCCTCAGGGAGTAAGGATGAAGGCAAGCTTGAGGCTCACACAACATTGTGAGGATATACATTACTAAGTAATCATCAACCAGAGAGTCTTTTCTTTCCTCTTACTGATTCCAAATCCCTGTCTTTCAAGCAACTATTGTCTATGCAACAAAAGACTCAAATGTAACAATGATTTTGAGGATGAGCCAGGACCAGATAGTGTTTGGTTCTGTTACATATAGGATCACTATGAGTTGGAGCCAACTTGGTGGCACCTAACAACAACAACAACATTGTCTATACATTATAGATAATGTCTAAATACCAAGGTGGGCCTTTGCTTAAGGTAGAATTTTTAGGTTTCTAGGTAGAAGTTTTTCTTCTTCTCCTTCTCCTTCTCCTCTTCTCCCCCCTCCCCGCCCCGCCCACCATGCTGCCTTCTTCTTTTTCATGTGTTGGAAATACACAAAAAGAATACAGTCCTTTCCAGGCTTCTTGGTTGCTGGTGTAGTCAGACCAGATATTTGATTGAATCATTTACTTTCCAGTTTCCTAGATATAATTTCAATCTCATTGAAAATAAACTGATAAGATGGATATGGGCATTTAACAGAGATTCAAGTTTGATGGTCAGTTTTCATGCAATTTTAAATCTTTTGTGTGGCTCAGTCTTCAACTTTGGTCCTGACTACCGATTAAGCTGGTAGTGGAATGCAAAATAGTTGGGCAACTGAACCTTGGGTGATATTTCAAACCTTGTAAATTAATGACTAATCAATAAGGATTTTAAATTCCTTGGAAACAAGGCAAAATTTCTCCACTTCTGTAGCATCCACAGATGCTTACACATATTATTGTTGTTGTTGTTATGGGCCATCGAGTAGGACCTGACTGATATCGACCCCTCCTTGGGTTTCTGAGGCAGTATCACTACAGAAGTAGATTGCCCATCCTTCCTTTTGAGGAGTGGCTGGTGGGTTTGAACCGCCAGCCTTCTGGTTAGCAGTCAAGTGCCTTAGGCACTATGAGCATATAGACATGCTATAATCATGGGCTGAATGAATGCAATACTTGCCATGTGCTCATCAATATGCTATTTATGATAGAGGACAAAATTAGATGAGTCTTTATGTTTTAATCTTTGTTCTAGAGTAATATTGTGGATTGAATTGTATCTCACTAAAGTATGTGCTGTAAATCCTAACCCTTCACAACTAGACCAATAAGGAGCATCATGATAAATGGAGAACAGATTAAAGATTTCATATTACTTGAATCCACAATCAACATCAATAGAAGCAACAAAGAAATCAGATGTTGTATTGCACTGGGAAAATCTGCTGCAAAAGGCCTTTTTCAAGTGCTGAAGAACAAAGATGTCACTTTGAAGACTAAGGTGCACCTGACCCAAGCCATGGTATTTTCAATCACCTCATATGTATGAGAAAGCTGGACAATGAATAAGGAAGACTGAAGAAGAGTTGATGCTTTTGAATTGTGGTGTTGGGGAAGAATAATGAGAGTGCCATGGACTGCAAAAAAAAAAAAACAAAAAAACTAACAAATCTGTCCTGGAGGAAGTGCAGCTGGAATGCTCCTTGGAAGTGAGAATGGCCAGACTTGGTCTCACCTACTTTGGACATGTTGTCAGAGAGACCATTCCCTGGATAAGAATATCATGCTTAGTAAAGTGGAGGGTCAGAGAAAAAGGGAAGACCCTCAACAAGATGGAGGAGTCAGATCTGATATTTGATTGAATCATTCCCTTTCTGGTATACTAGACATAATTGCAGTGGCTGCAATGATGGGTTCAAGTATAGCAAAGATTGTGAGGATAGTGAACGACATGACAGTGTTTCCTTCATGGGGTCTCTATGAGTCAGAGCCTATTCGATAGCACCTAACAACAGCATACCTGTGGATATAATCTCATTAGGGAATAAGATTTTCTTTTTTACGTTAATGAGGCCATGTCAATGTAGGATGAATCTTAAACTTAACCACTTTTCACATAGGAAAAGAGCAAATTAAGCTCAGAGCAATACAGATGGGGGAAAGACAGAGGCCACATGGGAGTCTCCAAGGAATGACAAGAACACTAGAGAAGCTGAGACTAGGACTGTCTCCTAGAACAGGTAGAGCCTTCCCCTAGAGCTGGTGCCCTGAATTTGGACTTCAAGCTTTCTGATCTGTGAGAAAATAAATGTCTGTATATTAAAGCTATCCAGTTTGTACTTCTTTTACATCAGCACTTAGAAACTAAGACAACAATTGTCACATATACCCTGCTAACTCTACTTGTCCTTTACATTCCTCCTCCAGAGTTACCTTTCTAATGTCGGGGTTTCATTGCATTTTTCTTCACATCTTAATTCTTTCCATTGCTTATTGAATAAAGTTCAAATTAATATCCTTCCTGAACTAATTGCAAACTATCATTGCTTCCTCAGCTTTTAATAGCCCAGCAGACAAATGATTTTTCCCCACAAGATTCCTTGCAAGTTCAGAATTTCATTTGTCATTCTTCTTCACCCATTCTTTCCCACGGACTCTACCCATGTCTTTCAAGGCTGAGATTAAATACCACCTACTCCAAGAGTCCTTTCTTCCTATTCCATCTTTATCTATCATTTTCTCTTTCTTCTTGTATTCCATAGTGCTGTTATTCTTTGCAGGTTTTCCCTGAACTATGAGGATATGTCAACATATTCTCTTCCTGGAGTGATCAAATATTCTCTTGCTCAAGCTGAGAACACCTTTCTTTGATGTCTTATTTTCTTTTTCATTAAGGATTTTGAAGTGTAACAAGTCTTTGCAGAAATCATTGCCTGGCTTCTAGGCCTATGGATTCACTGTCTTGTCAAACATCTATGCAATCAAAATCCTTGCCACATCATCAGTCAGTCCATCATGTTTTCTCATCATTGCTGATTACATTTGTCTAACGCTACAAGTTGTTTGGTTGGTTCAAAATCAAGAAGGGAGTGTGTCAAAGATATATCATTTCACCATACTTATTCATTTGTATGCTGAACAAATAATCTGAGAAGCTGAATTATATGAAGAAAAACATGTCATCAGGACTGGAGGAAGACTCATCAACAACCTGTGATACACAGATGACACAAATTTGCTGAAAGTGAGGATGACTTGAAACACTTACTGATGAAGATTAAAGACTACAGCATGCAGTATGGATTACACCTCAATAAAAACAAAACAAAACTCCTCACAACTGGTCCAATAAACAGCTTCACAGTGGATGGAAAAAAGATTGAAGTTGTCAACGATTGCATATTACTTGGTTCTACAGTCAACACCAATGGAAACAGCAATCAAGACATAAGATGACGTATTGCATTGGGCAAATATGCTGCAAAAGACCTCTTTCAAGTGAAAAAGAGCAAAGCTGTCTCCTTGAAAACTAAGGTGCACCTAACCCAAACCATGGTATTTTCAATTCTTCTTATGCATTTTTATGCATGTGAGTGCTGGACAAAGAATAAGGAAGACTGAAGAAAAGTTGATGTTTTTGAGTTGTGGTCAGAGAAGAGTACCACGGTCTGCTAAAATGACTAACAAATCTGTCCTGGAAGAAGTGCAGCCAGAATGCTCCTTGGAAGTGAGAATAGCCAGACTTCATCTCACCTACTTTGGTCATTTTGTTAGAAGGAATTATTCTCTGGAGAGGGATATCATACTTGGTAAAGTGAAGGGTCAATGAAGAAAAGAAAGGCCCTCAACGAGATGGATAGACACAGTGGCTGCAACAACGGGCTCAGGTAGAGCAAGGATTGTGAGGCTGGCACCAGACCGAGCAGTGTTTTGTTCTGCTGTGCATATGGTATTTATGAGTAGGAGATGACTCAAAAACACCCAGCAGAAACAACAAGATAGAGTTTTGTGGGGTATTCTTTTTCAACTGGGAAGATCCTAAAAGCAGGGATAAAAAATCAGCCACAATAAATGTGGGTGCGGTAGATCATCTCTATATTGTTTTTATCTCTATGTACTATTATTCTTATCACTCAATATGGAATATTAAGCATCACAAAATCATAAATGCATTGAGGTTAGTCCCATGAACATAGCAAGTAGCTTGTTAAACATTTGTTTAATTGAATCAGTTTTGAAAGGGACATTTAGGTTAGTGTTTGTTTCCAAAACTGTTACTATTTTATTTCTTGAGAAAGACACAACAGTGTGCTGAAATATGGCTGAGGCCGATCTACCAAGATCTGTTTTTGCAGTGAAACTATAGCGTAAGTAACACATTTTTTATACTAGCCATTAAAATATCATTTGTTGGTAGCTTTTCTCTACCAAGTTAATAATCCTTAGCAAAGAATCCATCCTACAGAAAATGCAGACAGACACTGCCTTCATAGCAGAAATGTAAATCGCCATAATTTGTTGTCCCTATTTTTCAAATATAGTACCGTCTGGTTTAACCCTTAGCCCTGGAGAGCCATTTTTAGGGTTGTTTTCCCATGATCCATTCTCCATCCCATTTTGCCCTGGAAATATTCTTGTATTTATCATTAGCTCACCAAGACACATTAACTATTACTGTTCATAAACAGGGAGCTCTGGTGGAGTAATGCCTAAGACATTTGACTGCTAACCAGAAGGCTGGCAGTTCAAACCCACCAGCCACTCCTTGGAAGGAAGGTTGGGCAATTATTGTTTGTGAAAGTATTTATTGCCACAGAAGTTCAAGCAAAGTTATTGAAGCCAACTTTTTCCACACCAGGATTCTGATATATGGTCACAGATCTCAGGTTATGTCTAACTGGACTATCTCTAACTGTTCAAATTTTTGCCAGAATTATAAGATTAAGCTATTACTTAAAAGCACACTCTGGTTGCCTTCTCATCTGGCACACATTTTAAAGCCCCAGGTTACTGAGCCATACCTTATCAGTGCCTCTCGTCTTGTTTTCTGCTGTGTGCAAAATGGCTAATTACATGGGACAGCTGGTTCTAGACATTCATTCTGTGGGTTTCTTACATTGTACAGATTTGACTCATGAGTTCATAATGGATCCTTATCCTACCTTCCTGTTAGAACAAGCCAGGGAACATAGGAAAACAGGACCATGTATAAAATCAGAATAAGATGTGGATGCAACTTTAAAATAGTGGTATGAAAACACTTAGAGCAACACTTATAGGTAGGGCTCTCTGCTGGTTGTCAGACAGAATCAGCCATTATGCATCTTCAATGCCGAAAAACTTTCCAGTGCTCAATTTGAGAGCCTCAGTATCATAAATCTAGGCTTTGAAGCTGAAGAATTTTAGCTGCACAGGATTTTAATGATGTCTAGAAACCAGTGAAAATATTTTCCTTAATTGAAGAGATCATTCAAATATTTTTCTTTGACTTTCAGAATCTACCTGTGACTTCCAATCACACTGTTAAGCAATAGAAAATGCTTTGAAGAAAAAGCAAGAAAGATGAGTGTTCTTTTAAATAGGGGTGGTATCATGGATTGAATTGTATCATCAAAAAATGTGTCAACTTGTCTAGGCCATGGTTCCCAGTATTGTACTTTTGTGATCTGATGTAATTGTCCTATGTTTTATAGATTTTAATCTCTGCCTGAGGTTAATGAGGCAGGATTAGGGTGAAATGCCACACCCTTATTTAGGTCACAGTCCTGATCTGATGTGAAGGGAGTTTCCTTGGGCTGCAGCCTGCATCACATTTTATCTTACAATAGATAAAAAGAGACAGAGTGAGTAGAGAGAGATAGAGAGACCTGACTAGCACCAAGAAGGAGGAACTGAGAATAGAGCCTATCCTTTGAACATAGGGTCCCTGTGCTGAGAACCTCCTAGAATTAGAAGATTGATAACAAGACACATGGAAATCTCTAAGGAACACCAGGCCAACAGATGTTGAAATGAGACAGGGACTTCCTCCAGACTGAGAGAGGAAGCATTTTCCGATAACTGGCACATTGAATTCAGCCTTCTAAACTCCTAAACTGTGAGAGAATCCATTTATGGTTGTTAAAGCCATCTATTTGTGATATTTATCTTATAATAGCACAAGACAGGGGGTCAGGGACTCTCTTGATGAAGAGGTAAAATTTGAGCAGAATCCTAAATGAAATGGGGAGTGAATCATGTGAAAATCTTGAGGAAGGATTTTCAGATAAAGTAATTCTGAGTACAAAGGCTCTGAGATGGCAATATGTTTGAGGAAGACCAAGAATATCATGTTTTTGGAACTCTGTGAGGTGAGAGAGTAGAGAGTGGTAGTGTTAAGGATTGAGTTATGTCTCCACAACATGGTATGTTGAAGTACTAACCCCTGCACCAGTGTATGTGACCTTGTTTGGGGAAATAAAGTTTTCCTTTGCAGATATTATCAGCTAAATTAATCATACTGCAGTACGGTGGGTCCTGATCCTAATCTCTCTGGAGTGACACTTTATAAGTGTGAAGAAAAGATGAGGAAATAGAGTCACACACAGGGGAAGACAGCATGTAAGGATCTGTCTGCACACCAAGGAATGACAAGAAATGTCTGGAGATGCCTAACAAATGGTTTGTGCTAAACTACTAACCTAAAAGTTTGTCTGTTCAAACCAGTCTGGTGACACTGTGGAAGAAAGTCATGGTGATCTGCTTCTGTAAAGATTAGAGTCAGGAAAATCCTGTGGAGAAGTTCTACTCTGTAACACATGGAGTTGCTAGGAGTCAGAATCAACTCAATGGCAATGGATTCGGTTTTGATTTTGGCCAACAGCTGGAAAAGATTAGAAAAGATCTTCCCCTAGAGCCTGAAGACAGAAAGAGAGAGAGAGAATAACCCTGCTGGTGTCATGAATTTAGACTTCTAGCTTCCAGAACTGTGAAAAAATACATTTTTGTTCTTTAAAGCTACCCACTTTGTGGTATTTTGTTATGGCAGCCCAAGGAAACTAAGACAAGTAGTAAAGAACTTTAGAAAAATAGTCAGCAGCTTGGTCATGAAGGGTCTTGGAGTCCATAGCAAAGACACTGAATTTTATTTTGAGTTTAGGAATCTATTGAAAGTTTTGAGATAGTGAAAATTTAAGCAATACAAAAGAGAATCAAGGATACTACAAAGGTACAAAACTAAGCACTAAAATAAAAACATAAAGCTTCATAAATCCCCCTCAACAAAAAGCAAAGAAGATAAACCAAATAGGGAAAGAAACTCAGAAAATATAGCACTCACAGTAATGACAACATAAGATGATAAACTTGAGACTAAACCTGTCTAGTATATCATTATACATGAATAAGCTTATGTCATCGATTAAAATTAAAAAAAAAAAAATCTCAGATTGAGATCCTGGATAGAGTTGAGAACAATGTGGAACAAAATTCAAAATCATAAAAAAATGACCAGGTTTGCTTGTCTGATAGAGCCTGGTGGAACCCCTGAGATTATGGCCCCTAGTTACCCTTCAGGTCTGGAACTGAACTCACTCCTGTGGCTTCCAGCCAAACAATAGACAGACATATAGGGCGAACATTTACATCAGGTAGATATACTCCTTAGAGTGATCAGTTGTGGGAGAACAGAAGGGTAGTGTTTGCACAGGGAGACAGCTTGGGGGGCAGGAGTGCATGGGAGCGAAGGACACAGAGAAGAGGTAACTACAGGGAGGAAGTGGGAAGAGAGCTGTTACACTGTGGAGAATTGCAGTCAATGTCATGAAACAAAATGTGTATAAACTCCTGCATGGCAAATGAATTTGCTCTGTAAACTTTTACCCAAATCACAACAAAAATTTAAAATAAAATAAAATAAAGTGTTAAAAAAAATTCTCAAGTTGGCCCATTAATTGAAACCAAACTCTATGTTGTGTACAAGAGACATACCTAAAATGAGCGATTCAAAAGACTTACAGTAAAGGAAGAGACAAAGATTTACTGGCCAAATGAAAATGATAAGATCGCAGGGACTGAAATCTTCATACAGGACAAAGTAGAATTCAAAACAAAATCATAAAATGAGGCAAAAGACAGTTTATAATGCTGAAAAACCCTACACTTTCACAATGGAAATATATTAAAAAACTTAATAACATTCATATACACAAATAATAGTAATTAGTAGTTATAATGAACAGGAAGTTTTACCATAATGACAAAAAGATAAAATATTTAGGAATAAATTTAACAAGAAATGTTCAAAACTTACATGAGGAGAACTATGAATATTCATTAAAGACACAAAAGTAGTTAAGAACAACTAGAAACATGGTCCTTTTTCTTGGTTAGGATACTCAACATAATGAATATATCAGTTTTCCTTAAGTTAATTTATGAATATAATGTAGCCCAAACAAAAATATTTTCATACTTTATTATCAGGTTAGATATATTGAGGCTAAAGTTCATATGGAAAAAATAAATACACAAGAATAAGTAGGAACATAATGAAATAGAAAAGCTATGAGGGGGGTGTCTAGTTCTACAGATATTAATACTACAAATCCTCTTTAATTAAAACAGTAGGGTTATGACTCATACTGAGACAGATTGATCAATAGAATAGAATAGAAATCTAGTATAAAGGTGGTATCTTAGATCACTGGGGAAAAGACTTTTTTTTTTTTGATTTGGGTGAAGATTTACAGAGTAAATTCACTTTTCATACAGCAGTTCACATATACTTTGTCTCGTGTCATTGACCAAAATTTACAATGCAACAGCTCCCCTCCCACTTCCTCCCCATAGTTACCTCTTCCCAGTGTCCATCCCTCCATACTCTT
>NW_006922041.1:502221-505899 GCF_000298275.1 Orycteropus afer afer
TTGGGCAATCCTACTTCCATAGTGATACTGCCTCGGAAACCCAAGGAGGGGTCGCTATGAGTCGGGTTTGACTCGACAGCACATAACAACAACAAGAACAATGTTCTACATGTCCACAAAATAAAATTAAATCATTAAAGGTGAGAAAGAGGAAAACTTAAAACATAAAGTAAATTGAAAACAAATAAACAAACCAAGTTGTATTTTCCAATAAACAACCTAAGTACATTAAAGGAAAAGGTGAAAAAAACAAAAACAAAAACAAATGCAGTTAAGTTATCAGTAGAGAATTTGCCTATATGTCCTTGCTTAGGATGGGGATAGTGAAGTATATAAATCCTGAACTCTTTTTTTTTCCCCCACAGATTTATTTGGGGCATAATTGATGTGGTGGTTATGTTTGTGTGTCAACTTGGCTGGGCCTGGTTGAGTGGCTGGGTAGCTGGTGGTAGTTATTCCCCATGAGGAGATTGGCAATCAAGTCTATGGTGGGGTCTACCACAAGCAGCCTTTGGGATGTGGTTTGCTTCATGTATACAGGGAGAATCCTTGGGGATAGTCTCTAGCTTACGGTACGCTTGGACCCTCCATTTAGCCATGTCTTTTTTCAGCAGCCCGCCATGCTTTGTTAACCTTGGGATTTACAATGGGCTTCAATTAATGGCCTGCCATGTTGTTTGGTAACATTGGGACTGTGCCATTTTATTTGTCTACCTTGGGCTTGTTAGCCTCAGCAGCCAGTAGCTGCCTGAGTGAGAAGATGCCTCTAGCTTCAGTGGGCTGGGCAAGAGGCAGAGCTGAAGCCCAAGGTCGAAGGGCTTTCACACAGCCCCTAGAGCCTGGCACTTTGAACTTGGACTTAAAGCCTCCAAACTGTGAGAGAATAAACTCCTGTTTTTTAAGGCCATCCCATTTGTGGTGTGTTCTTGTCAGAGCTGTAGTAGGTAACCAGAACAATTGACACAAAATAAACTGTAGGCACATCATGGAAGTATTTAGGCATCAAAGGAAATGATGTGCGCAGCTTACTTTCAAATAGATCATTAGATATAAATATAAAAATAATTAAATCAATCACAAATCAAAAAAATTAAAAATCCTCAAATGCAAACATACACACATATGCAAATGATAAAGAAAATGGGTAAAAAATACCAGTGATAGAGAAATCTGAATAAAAGACATATGATTTTATTGTACCAGTCTTACTTTTGCAACTTTTCTGAATGTGTAAAATTGCCCCCTAATAAAAAGTAAAAAAAAAGAAACCTGATGATGAGAAGGAAAGTTTTTAGACCAAAACACAGGAGAATTGATTACTATTTGACTTACACTAAAAGAAACATCAAAGGAAGCTCTTCAGGCAAAAGGAAAAGTGAAGTGTAGACATACAGATAAAAAAGTAAATGTTCAGGTAAATTTAATTGAATATTCACTGTAAGTAACAATGATAACTGAGCCTTGTGAGGTTTAAAATATATGCTGAACTAATATATACAATATCATAAAAAGTAGGAAAGTAGTACATTGAAGCACAGTACTCCAAATTCTTTACACTGTTTAGAGAGTGGTTGTTGTTGTTGTTGTTATGTGCCATCGAGTCAGACCTGACTCATAGCAACCCCTCCTTGGGTTTCCAAGGCAGTATCACTACAGAAATAGATTACCCCATCTTCCTTCCAAGGAGTGACTGGTGAGTTTGAACTACCAGCCTTCTGGTTAGCAGTCAGGTGCCTTAGGCACTAAGCTACCAGAGAAGTACTAATTTATATTACTTTAAAAAGTCAAAGGTTAAAGTTTTCATCTCCAAGAAAACTACTACCATAATAACAGTAAAATGATGCATTACAAACTTAGAGGGAGGAAAATTAAATTGATAAAAAAAATTGATATATAACCAAAGAAAAATAGAAGAGAATAAAAAAGTCATAGAAGCATAATAAATAGAAAACAAACAATTAGATGGTTGATTCAATCCTATATATGCTTGAATTACATTGAATCCATGTGGACTTAAACTTCATTTAAAAGAAAATGATTTTTATATCAGTTAAAAATAAATAAAACCCAACTACATGCTGCTTAGGAGCTCTGGCAGTAATAGCTAAGGCATTTGGCTGCTAACCAAAATTTTGGTGGTTCAAACTCACCAGCTGCTCCACAAAAGAAAGATGAGGCAATCAACTTCTTTAAAGATTTACAGCCTTGGAAACATGATTGGGGATCACTCTAAGCTGGAATTGACTTGACGACAGTGAGTTTGAGAGTTTATATGCTGCTTACACTTTAAATGAAAGAAAATGATGCTAAAAGTAAAAGAATAAAAAGGTGTACGATTCAAACACCAACCAAAAGAGAGCTGATGTAGCTATATATATTAGATAAAGCTGACTTAAAGGCAAGACATAGAGTGAAATTTCATAACAAATAATATCAATTTACCTGGAAGATATAATATTTGTAATTTATATACACTCCATAACTTGATCTCAAAATACACAAAGCAAAAATTTACAGAACTAAAGGAGAAAGGATTTTTAATACAGCTTAATTAGTAATTAGTTGAATAAACAGAAAAATAATTCATCAAGAATATAAAATATTTGAACAGAATGTTTTATACACATAACAAAATTAGTACATATATATGTGTTTATATATGTATGAGTCCACCACTCATCTGTCAGTTTGTCATACTGTCGTGGTTTGCATGTTGCTGTGAGGCTGGAAGCTCTGCCACAAATATTTCAAATACCAGCAGGGTCACCCATGGTGGACAGGTTTCAGCAGATCTTCCAGACTAAGACAGACTTGGAAGAAGGAAGGGGCCATCCACTTCTCAAAGAATGGCCAGTGAAAACAATATGAATAACAATGAAACACTGTCTGATATATTACTGTAAAACTTGATGAATAGCCTTGAAACATTACCTGATATAGTGCCAGAAGGTAAGCCCGTCAGGTCAGAAGCCACTCAAAATATAACTGGAGAAGAGCTGTGTCCTCAAAGTAAAGTTGACCTTAATGACGTGGATAGAGTAAAGCTTTGTATACCTCCATTTGTTGATGTGGCATGACTCAAAATGGGAAGAAACAGTTGCAAACATTCATTAATAATTGAAACATGAAATGTATGAAGTATGAATCCAGGAAAATTGAAGTTGTAAAAAATGAAATAGAATGCATAAAGATTGATATCCTAGGCATTAGTGAGCTGAAATGGACTGGTACTAGTCATTTTGAATCAGACAATCATGATCTACTATGGTGTGAAAGACAAATTGAAGTGAATGGTGTGGCATTATCATCACAAAGAATGTTTCAAGATCTATCTTGAAGTACAATGCTGTCTGTGATAGGATAATATCCATATGCCTACAAGGAAGACAAGTTAATACTACTACTATTCAAATTTACACACTAAGCACCAAAACCAAAGATGAGGAAACAAGATTTTTACCAACTTCTGCAGTCTGAAATTGATCAAACATGAAAACAAGATGTGTTGATTTTACTGGTGATTGGAATGTAAAAGTAGGAAACAAAGAATAATCACCAGTAGTTAGAAAATATGGCCTTGGGGATAGAAAGATCGCATGATAGAATTTTGCAAGACCAATGACTTACTCATTCCAAATACCTTTTTTGACAACATAAATGGCAGCTATACATGTGAAC
>NW_006922041.1:506604-508589 GCF_000298275.1 Orycteropus afer afer
GAAGGAATTGTTGAAAAACAAGGCTCCAGGAATTGATGGAGTACCCACTGAGATGGTTTAACAAACAGATGCTGTGCTGGAGGCACTTACTCATTTATGCCAAATAATTTAGAAGACAGCTAGCTGGCCAAATGACTGGAAGAGATCCATATTTATACCCATTCCAAAGAAAGGTGATCCCACAGAATGTGGAAATGACTGAATAATATCATTAATATCACACTCAAGTAAAATTTTGCTATAGATAATTAAAAAATGGTTTCAGCAGTATATTGACGGGGAACTTCCAGAAATGCAAGCTGGATTCAGAAGATGTGGAAAAAGGGATATCACTGCTGATGTCAGATAGATCTTGGCTGAAAGAAAAGAATATCGGAAAGATATTTATTTGTGTTTTATTGACTATGCAAAAGCATTTGGCTGTGTGGATTATAACAAATTATGAACAGCACTGAGAAGAATGAGAATTCCAGAACATTTAACTGTGCTCATGAAGAACCTAGACCTAGACCAGGAGGTTGTCATTTGATCAGAATAAGGGGATCCTGCATGGTTTAAAATCAGGAAGGGAGTGTATCAGGGTTGTATCCTTTCCCCATACTAATTCATTCTGTATGCTGAGCAAATAATCAAAGAAGCTGAACTATATGAAGAAGAGTGTGGCATCGGGATTAGAAGAAGACTCATTAACAACTTGTGATACAAAGACAAAACAATCTTGCTTGCTGAAACTGAAGATGATTTGAAGCACTTACTGATGAAAATTAAAGACCACAGTCTGTGGTATGGATTACACCTCAACATAAACAAAATGAAAATCCTCACAATTGGTCCAATAAGCAGCCTCATGATCAATGGAGAAAAGATTGAAATTGTCAAAGATTTCATATTACTTGGTTCCACAATCAATATCCATGGAAGCAGCAGTCAAGAAATCAGATGATGTATTTCACTGGGCAAATCTGCTGCAAAAGACCTCTTTGAAGGGCTGAAGAGGAAAGACCAACGTGCACCTAACTCAAGCCATAGTGTTTTCAATCTCCTCACATGCATGTGAAAACTGGACAATGAACAAGGAAGACCAAAGAAGAGATAATGCTTTTGAATTGTGTTGTTGACTAAGAATACTGAAAGTCCCATGGACCACCAAAAGAACTATCAAATCTGTCCTGAGAGTAGTGTAGCTGGAATGCTCCTTGAAAGGCAGAATGGCCAGACTTTGTCTCACCTACTTTGGTCATGTCAGAAGGAACCATTCCCCAGAGAAGGATATCATGCTTGGTAAAGTGGAGGGTTAGTGAAAAAGGGGAAGAACCTCAACAAGTTGGATTGACACAGTGGCTGCAATGATGAGCTCAGGTAGAGCAAGGATTGTCAGGCTGGTGCAGGACCAGGCAGTGCTTCATTCTTTTGTACATAGGGTTGCTGTGAGTCAGAGCTGACTTGATGGCACCTAACAACAACAACATTTGTATGCTTGGGTATACCCAACAAAAGCAGAATTTCCTTTCAATAAATGTTCAGTGGGAGCATTTACCAAAATAGACCATGTGCTGGCTACAAAGCAAATCTCAACACATTTCAAAGGACTGAAATCATAGAGTATTTTCTTGGATCACAAAGGATATAAGCTAGAAAGAAGTAATAAACAGATAATCAGAAAATATTTGCACACAATATGGAAATTAAAAATATACTACTAAATAACTCATGGGCCAAGAAGAAATCATAATGAGAAACTTAGGAAATATTTTAAACTGAATGATAATGAAAATATGGTATATCAAACTTTGTTGGATGCAGAGAAATCCTATTGGAAATTGACAATACATTTTGTTTTGCTTTACTGGATGTTTTTATGTGGTTTGTGGTCATATCCAGGAACTGTTAATTAGTTCTTAGCTTTTCCAAGATAAGAAATGCTTGTAGGTGTACTTCTACTACCTGCTGTACTGATTGAGCTGGCAACACGAGGAACCAAAGGA
>NW_006922041.1:513569-516496 GCF_000298275.1 Orycteropus afer afer
CAAGGAGCATTTCGGGTGCACTTCCTCCAGGACAGATCTGTTAGTTCTTTTAGCAGTCCATGGTACTTTCAGCATTCTTCGCCAGCACCACAATTAAAAAGCATCAACTCTTCTTTGCTCTTCCTTATTCTTTTTCTCTATCTTATCCAAATGCCCCAAAGTAATATTGCTTGTATCTGTAGTCTTTATTTTTAAAGTTCTTAGGGTTTTATAGATATTCATCTCTAATGTTCAAGGAAAAAATATTTTTGAAAAGCGAACACACACACATTTCCTTAAGAATTTCTCTGTATCATGGAATTTCTTTGTTACTCAAAGTATAGTCCATGGTTGAGTGTCATTATGTGAACTGTTTACTACTGGTTCACAACAAGTTAAATACAGAAATTGAAAATATGTGTTTAGAAATGGGTACATCAATTTGACCCTACTATACTATTTAAGCCCTCAGTCTGCTCAATAATGAGCAAGGTTTGCAGCAACTTAGTTGTTGTCAAAATTTCATAGTGAGTTGTGCACGGCAGCAATGTGTACTAATTATGCTGATAGAACTAGATACTGGTCAAAGATGGATTGGCTCTTCTCCACAGGTAGTTTTAAAAGCTGTGCCATTGATTATTGGAACTTGAAAAGACCCATCTCACTATTCTATGAATGGGAAAATTGAGACCTAGAGTTAACTCTGCTCCTGATTGCCAAGCTAGTATTCCTGGTTACAATGCCACTTAGTTTCTTCATAGTATCGAGTGAAGTTCAAAGATAAAATCAATATTACTATTGTCATTACATGGGGTCGCTATGAGTCGAAAACGATTCGACGGCACTTAACAACAACAACAACAACATTGTCATTACTACTAGTAGTAGTATAGCCACTATTGCTAACCAGATAGTACCACAAGAATTTGCCATTTTTATAGATAAGAAATGATCAAGCATCTTTAATTCCACATGGTTCAACTCATACAAATTGGTGAGAAAAATGTTATTATGAGATGAATGTGCCATCCAAAAAGATATGTTTGAAGTTCTAACATCCAGTACCTGTGATTGTGATCTTATTCAGAAATAGGTTCTTTGCAGATGTAATTAGTTAACGTGAATTCATACCAGAGAAGGGTGGACCCTAAACTTATATGACTGGTGTCCTTATGAAAAGAAAGACACAGACACACAGAGATACAGCCATGTGAAGGTGAAGGCATATACTGGAGTTATGTTGCCACAAGCCACACAACATCTGAGACTACCAGAAACTAGAACAGACAGGAAAGATTCCTTTCATAGAGTCTTCAGAAAAGCATGGCCCCATCAACACCTCAATGTTGGATTTCTAACTTCTGGAACTGTGAGAGAATAAATTTCTGTTTTTTTTTAAGCCAGATAATTTGTGGTACTTTGTTACAGCAGCCCTGGAAAACTAATATAAATATCAAGTGTTTTTAAGTCTCAAAGAAGAGATATCTGGAGTCAGACTACCTGGGTTCCAATTTTGGCCCTGCCACTTCCTGTCATATAATTTTAGCAGTTAGTTTTCTGTGGAGTCAGTTTCTACATCCACAAAATGGATAATAATAGTATTTACCTCAAGAATTTACTGAGGCTTCAATGACCCTACATATGCACAGTCCTTGGACTAGCTCTTGGTAGATAGTAAGTACTCAGTATATATTCTTGTTATTGTCAATATCATCTCCTTGATTAAGTTTCAGAACAATTTTATGAGATAGGGTCATTTTATCCTCATTTTATGGTTGAGGACACTGCACATTATAACTTGAATCCTTGTTTGTCAGACTCCAAGCACATTCCCTATACCTTATTTAATATTCATAATCCTTTGATGGTGCAAATGGATGATGCACTTAGTTACCAACTGAAAAGTTGGCAATTTGAGTCCACTTGGAGGCAACTCAGAAGAAAGACTTGATGATATGCTTCTAAAAATTCATCCCTGACACATATGGGGCCTCCGTAAGTCAGAATCAACTCAATGCAACTAGTTATTTACTAATTTTCAATTACATGCCTACTGAGTAAAGTTGAATAGGCCCACTGGAGTGTTCTATCAGAACTGACAGTATTTAAAAGTATCTAGCATCTGGGATACTTTAATAAGCCAGCCATGTAAAAGTGACTGTAGGCTATTTTTTGCCCCCCTTCAGATTAAGAGAAGCTGGTTTCACCTATTTGCTTTCTTATTTTTTGGTGTCCAGATTGACAAGAATGTTATAAGCAATAAATAAGCTGATGGTTACCACCTCTGATTTCATAACAGTGTAGTCTTATAGCAACCCCTTGTGTATTTTTTTTTTTTTTTTAAATCAACCAAAGGGCCCTCAAACATGAATCAGCACCATCAACTGGAGCAGAAAAAAGGGAAAACTTGATGTGTCACCTGCTAACTAGAGCCCACGCTGTTAAACTTTGTCACTGTTTTGTACAAGACAAAAGAAAAACTATCTTTTCTTTTTCTCCTTAAACAGAGTAAATTGTAGTGAAACTCCCTAGAGAAGCAAGAAGATCTGATTGAATTTTTCAGAATTTTCTATTATCCCATCCAGTTCACTTGACAGGAAAGGACAAACTGCCTTTCAAATCCTATAAGCTAACACATCAGCAATTCAGAAGGAAAAACAAGGGTTATTAAATAGGAACAAGTCTCTCTGAATGTATTTACACCAACTCATGGAAACCATTGTCCTCAGAAACCTCTGTGACAATCTATTTTCTAGTCTCAGAGTCTCAGTATTACTTTAAGTTTGACAGATGATAATGAAATTACCTTTGAGCTCTGAAATGTACATCAGTTCCCACATTCCTCATGACCTTTTTATTTTTTCTTTCCTAACACAGCTCATCCACTGTTAATAATATTCCTAAATCCACAAGTTTTAGATTGTGGACTAGAGCTGCTTATGATGGGC
>NW_006922041.1:516596-525409 GCF_000298275.1 Orycteropus afer afer
CAGGCAATCTACTTCAGTAGAGATAAAACCAAAAAAAGACAAACTCACTGCCCTGGAGTCAGATCTGACTCATAGCGACCCCTCTTTGGGTTTCCAAGGTGGTATCTCTATGGAACTAGATTGCCCAATCTTCCTTCTAAGGAGTGGCTGGTGGGTTTGAACCACCAGTCCTCTGGTTAGCAGTCAAATACCTTAGGTAATATACCATCAAAGCTCCCACCTTGCAAACCCATGGAGGGGTTGCTATTAGTTGCAATCGACTCGATGGCAATGAGGTTTTTTTTTTTTTTTTTTTTTTTTGTATATATACACATGTAAATATATACAAATAAATAAGAGACAGCCATAACTTGGAGATATTGCAGGTTCAGTCCCAGACCACCACAATAAAGTCAACACTAAAATATATCAAGTCACACAAATTTTTTTTATTTTCCAGTGTATATAAAAGTTATATTTACACTATAAAAACCAAACTGAACTCAGTGCCATTGAGTCATTTCCGACTCATAGAGACCCCCTTTGGGTTTCTGAGGCTGTAAATCTTTACGGAAATAGATCGCCTAGTCACGGTAGTCTATTAAAGTAGCATTGGTGGTGTAGTGGTTAAGGTATTTGGCACTAACCAAAAGGTCAGTGATTCAAACTCACCAGCCACTCCTTGGAAGAAAGATGAAGTAATTAGCTTCCATAAAGATTTACAGCCTTGGAAACCCAATGGGGGTCTCTATGAGTCAATCAACTTGATGGCAGTGAGGTTAGTTTTGGTTTATAGTCTATTAAGTGTAATGCTACACAATAGCATTATGAAAAAGTTTGAAATACCATGAGAATTACTACAATGTGACACAGAGGCACAAAGTAAGCATATGCTCTTGGAAAAATGGCACCAATAAACTTGGTTGATGAAGGGTTGCTACAAACCTTCAATTTTTTAAAATTGCAATACCTGCAAAGTGTATTAAAGCAAAGTACAATAAAATGAGATATGTCTGTATATACATACACACATACTGAGGTACACACGCATATACACACATTTATAAATTGATATTCGTTAATTATTGTTAATTACTTATTCAGTTTATATACCAAAAACCAAACCAAATTCACTGTCATCAAGTCAATTCCTAATTATAGTGACCTGCATTGGGTTTCTGAGGCTATAAATCTTTATGGAAGTAGATTGCCTCATGTTCCAGCTATAGAGTAGCTAGTGGGTTTGAACCACTGACCTTTTGGTTAGCAGCCAGATGATTTATCCACTATGCCACCAGAGCTCTCTTATTCAATCTGTGTCATGCACAAATAATCTGAAAAGAATGGGGCATCAAGATAAGAGGAAGACTCATTAACAATCTGCAATGTACAGATGACACTACCTTGCTTGCCAAAATGAAGATGACTTGAAGCACTTACTGATGAAGGTCAAAGACTTCTATATGCATTACAATGGAATAGGAAGAAAACAAAAATCCTTACAATTGGACTGATAAACAACATAATGACAAATGGAGAAGAAATGGAAGTTGTTAAAGATTTCCTTCTACTTGGATCAATAATCAATGCCCATGGAAGCCATAATCAAGAAATCAAATGATGTATTACATTAGACAAATCAGCTGCAAAAGACCTCTTCAAAGTTTTAAAAAGCAAAAATGTCACTTTGATGACTAAAGCACATCTGACCTAAGCCATGGCTATTTTCCATAGCCTCATAAACTGGGCAATGAAAAAGGGAGACCAAAGAAGAACTGATGCATTTGAATTGTGATGTTGGTGAAGAATATTGAATATACTATGGATTGCCAAGAGAATGACCAAATCAATCTTAGAGGATACACAATTAGAATGTTCCTTAGAAGTGAGTGTGGTGAAATGTCATCTTGCTTACTTTGGACATGTCATCAGGAAAGACTAATTGCTAGAAAAGGACATCATATTTGGTAAATAAGAGGATCACTGAAAGTGAGGGAAACCTTCAATGAGAAGAATAACAAATTATCCGCAACAATGGATTCAGACACACCAGTCATCATGAAGATGGTGCAAGACCGGATAAGGTTTTGTTTGATTTCAAATAAGGTCCCCATGAGTGGTCTTCAACTCAACAACAACTAACAACAGTGAAAGCTAAAAGGGGCCTTTCAGATAATCAAATCTCTTTTTCAAATAAGGAATCAACAAGTAAGGAATCTGAAACTTAGACAAAGATGCTTTGCTGAAGGCTATAGAGCAAACTTGTTTCAAAATAAGACTTGAGGAAATAATAACATAGCAAGAACATATATTCTGAGGATTGTAGAATTTCTTATATATTCATTCTCATACCATTTCTATGAAGATGGAAATATTACTCCCATTGGATAGATGAGAAAATTGAGGCTAACAAAAATATCACAGCTGATAAATAGCACAGGTGGCATTAAAGTGTTGATGTAAATGAATTCTCTTTACTACACTAGTATTTCTCTACATGTACTCAATTCCATATCACTGACATAAGTTTTGTCATATCCACACACCAACTGTATTACTGTTTTCTTAACTTTTTCTTTAAATTGACAATTATGAACATTTACAAAGGAAACTTCTTATCACCACTTAATAGGCCAAAAATAGAAAATAGCTGTAAAAATAAATACAAAGACACTAAAACATTGATAAATTCTAGCTAGACCCTGCTGCTTCCTGAAGGCACTGAGTTTGCATCCTGCTCTCTTTCTTGAAAATTAGGGAGATTAGTATTGGGGGATTAGAGAGGTATTAGGGAGATTAGAGAGGTATTAAAGACCTATTAGCATCAAATTAATTTCAATCACCTCATATACATGTGAAAGCTGGACAATGAATAAGGAAGACCAAAGAAGAGTGGATGCTTTTGAGTTGTGGTGCTGGGAAGAATGGTGAAAGTACCATGGACTGCTAAAAGAACTAATAAACCTTTCCTAGAAGAAGTGCAGCCAGAATGCTTCTTGAGTGAGAATGGCCAGACTTCGTCTCACCTACTTTGATCATGTTGTCAGAAGGACCATTCCCTGGAGAAGGATGCCATGATTGGTAATGTGGAGGGTTGATGAAAGAGGGAAAGGCCCTCAACAAGACTGATTGACACAGTGGCTGTGGCGATGGGCTCAAGTATAGCAAGGATGGTGGAGCTGGTGCGGGACCGGGCTGTGTTTCATTCTGCTGTGCATAGGGTCGCTGTGAGTCAGAGATGACTCAACGACACCTAACAACAACAACAACATCAAACTGAGACTTAAGATGTGAGAGAATTAAAAGAAGGAGACTTTCACTATGTGACTCAGCTATTTGATGCCACTCTGGGAGTCACCTCTAGTCATCTTTGTGCTGACTAAGATCATTTTACATCCTCTCCATTATTTTGAGAAGCACTGTAGTACATAAAGCAACTGGGCAGATTTTCCAAGTCATGGTTTTCTAATTCCTTGGAGCATCAGAATCACCTGAAGGCTTGTTAAAAACAAAGATCTCTAAGTCTTCCCCTAGAGTTTCTGACTCACCATATCTGAGAAAGTGTTGGAGAATTTGCATTTACCTGTTCCTGAATGCTCCTGCTATAGGAGCTCTGGTCATGTAGTGGTTAAAGAATTCAGCTGACAACCAAACTTTGGTGGTTTGAACCTACTACCTCTCTGCAGGAGAAAGATGCAGCAGTTTGCTTCTATAAAGATTTATAGCCTTAGAAACCCTATGGGGGCAGTTCTACTCAAGGTCGCTATGAGTCAGAATCACCCTGATGACAGTGGGTTTGGTTTGGTTTGGGTCATGCTGTGCTGCTCCAGGAACCACATTTTAAGAACCACTGCTCTGGGTTGTATTTGGGGAGGAGGTAGAGAATATATTGCAGCATGTATGTGAAAATGTCACTGTCAAGTTTGCTAGTGATTGCAGAGACCTGGAATTTTCATTTAATGGGCTGATGAGACAAAGAAGCAAACAATATATACTTACATTCATATATTGTTTCTTTGTCTAGTGATTCAAATTGATACTATACCACAGCAGAGCAGTCTTCAGAAACTTTGGCTATGATATGCAAATAATAGTTTGCTTGCAGGCTGGTAACTATTTGCAAAGCCCCTGCATTGGCAAAAAGCAGATAATGAGATTTTCTTTCTTTCTTTCATACATTAAAACATCTATAGTTATTAATTGTTGTTGTGTGCCTTCAAGTTGGACCCAACTCATAGCAACCCCTCCTTGAGTTTCTGAGGTGGTATCACTACGGAAGTAGATTGCCCAACCTTCCTTCTGAGGAGTGGCTGGCGGATGTGAACCACCAGCCTTCTGGTTAGCAGTCAAGTGCCTGAGGCACTATGCTATCAGAGCTCCTATAGCTATTAATAGTTATGACTAATTATTAAGTGCTTCCTGTGAGCCAGTCAATGCATACACACATATACACACAAACACATACACACAAAAATTCTCCCCATATGGGGATTTGAGAGGATAAGAATTTACCCAAAGTCACATAATTATTAAGAAGCAGAATTAGGATTCAAATTCCAGTTTGATCCCAAAGCCCATAACTACTAAGTTATGCCACTGTTATTGTTATAACCCAATATTTAAGTAGATTGTATAGAGAACTAAGAGATGAGAAGGATAAAAAGTTCCAGAGATTCAACTTCTTATAAGAAAGTATATTAAAAGAATGTCACCAGAAAAGAAGAAATCAGTGATATTTAATCAGCATTGAGATTAGACCTTCCTAGGTTCAAACAAGGAATTCAGAATTTCTAGATAAATTTTGCTTTCAGGAGACTAGGCATGCGTAGAAGCAGTCTCAGAAATCTAACCAGTTTTAGTTTACTCAAATCAAGAATGAGATGTTTATTCTGTTCCAAGACAACAGGGACCATTTGGAAAATGAATGTGATAAAAGAACTGACACTGGATCAAGAATCACAAGTCTTAGATTCTTGTCTTTTTTTTTTTCTCTGTCTCTGTAACTCAGATCTCAGATTTTTGGGTCCCATTTTCACCATCAGTAAACCAGGAGCTAGACTAAGCTCCCTTCTTAGCTGTACCTTTGAGAATGGGAGCCTCTTCAACTGGATTTATTAGCACCATACGTTTCAAAACATAACACTCATCTTTTAGCCTAAGGAAATATTGTTTCATTGCCAATTCAGCATGCAGTTTTCAATCTTTTAACAGGCTATTAATCCACTCTTATGGGCACAGTGACTAAAGCATTTGGCTGTGAACCAAATGGTCAGTGGTTTGAATCCACCAGAGACTCTGCAAGGGAAAAGATGAGGCAGTCTGCTTCCATAAAGATTTACAGCCCTGGAAATCCTATGTGGCATTTCTACTATGTCCTATAAGATCACTTTCAGCTGGAACCAACTCAATGGAAGTGGGTTTGGGTTCTGTATGTGAGGTTACCCTGCCACAGTCTTTGGGAAATACGTGGTGATAATCTGAGGAGAGCACTTGATCCCTCCCAAGTAGAAATGCTTATAATTGAAATCCATATAAATAGAATTCCAAGAAATGAAATATTTGATACATTTTTAAAAAGTCATCAATGGCAATGAAATGGTATATTCAGGTTTTATTAAGAGTAATTATAGTAACATCTGAAAAGAAAACAACATCCGTGATTTGCCTGATTAATAGCTTAATATAACAGTGCATCTGCTAATGGAATAACACTTCAGAGTTGTAAGATTGGAAACAGAGAAGGGACTGTCAGAGAAGAACAGAAGAAAATGCCAGGTTGACCCTAGAAGTTTGGAATTCCTCTCTGGCTAACTCAGCCAGAATTGTGTAGCAAATTCAATGGACAAACGAGTTCCACGAGGTGTATGAACTCCTACAGATGAAACAAGAAGTATCTGGCTAGTGCAAATGGTTAAGTGCTCAACTACTATCCAGAATGCTGGTGGCCTAGAGTTGCCTTGGAAGACAGGCCTGGTGATCTGCTTCTGAAAGATTACAACCTTTAAAAATTTGTGGGGCTGTTCTACTCTGCACATAGCGGGTCACCATGAATTAAAATGGACTTAATAGCAACTAACAACAACAAAGGCTAAATAACACTTTCCTCAGACTGATTATTCATTTGCTTTTACTTTTGTGGTTTAGAAAGGGGTTATCCAAAATCTCATCAGAGTACCAAAGTAAAATTGTACTAAATTGTCTTCATCATAGATCTAGCTGCACACCTAGAGGTTTTCCTAGAAGGACCAGCTGATATTCTGGGAGTAAAGAAATTTTTCTTTAAGCACCATTTTCTCCTTTGAACTCAAACAAAAACCAAAATTTCCACCTATAGTTGAAAACAATTGCAATGTGCCATTATTAGAGTTTATCAAGGTGAAATTGGGAAACCATATAATAATCTTACTCTCTTCCTCAAAGCCGTAGTTCCTTGTTTGAGAACAAGGCCTCCATCTGCTTCCTCAGGCTGCACTGGGTAAATGCAGAATATATTATTTATCATAAAATATATTCAGGCACATTCAGCCTGTAAGCTCTTTGGCATAAGGAAGTAACATTTTCTATTAGCCTATCATAATGAAATCAATTGAAGAAAAATACGATATTCTGTTAGAAAAGGAATGTGGATCTCACACTTTGCAAGCCAAATGAAATTTCCAATGCAGTACAAAGAAAAGTAGTTATATCTTGGGACTGATTCAGAAGTAAAAGTCAATGATAATAGGGGGAGATCATTCTTCAGTTTTATGGGGAGAGCCAGGTTTTTTTACTTACCTCACAAAGCTGATGTCTCTACTGAGCAGGCTCCATTGGAAGCTACAGAGAGCAGTGCTTGAAAGAGGCAATGTATCTCTTGTACATCTTGGCTAAAATACCATTTCATTTTCTTGTGGTATTTTTCATTACTCTGATTATATCTGATGATGTCAAGGAAAGGCCTTAAACTAACCCTCTCTCGGAAACTCAGAGAAGAAGATGGACTGTAAAGAAACAACTGTGACAAATAAAGAAAAAGGGGAAAGAAAAAAAAAAAAGTTGCTTCATTTGGCCACAAGCGAAGAGAAGAATAGCAAGCCTGTGAGTGCTGGGCCCAACCTCAGAACACTGAAAGCACTGTTCTTGGGCTTGGCTGTGTACTCACACAGCACCATCACTGTTAGACATGGCTCTTGCATACCCTTCTATTCTATGTGAATCAATGAGCCAGCGATACCAAAATTTATAAGTGATTTTATTCTCTACACATGGTACAAAAATGACTTTGTCCACTTACCTTTTGTAATGCATGCAATTAAGTGGAAGATGATTATAACCTTGTAGCTCTCTTTGGGAGTCTGGAATATAATTCAGTAGCTGGGCTTCAAGGGCACTTAAGAAAGAAAGAAAAGACTCTTTATAGTGACTTTTATGTTCATGCTGGTTATTAATTTGCCCTCAAAGCTTTAGAAGTCTCATTTCAGTGTAGTCATAGTTCTTATTGATTCCTGTGTGTTTATACAAAATACAGAAAATAGGACCAATATATCATACTTACTGATTATGTGAATGCATCACACATACAGAAAATCAGAATTATTTATGAGCCTATTGAAAGCTTCAATATATGCCATAAAAGAAAATTTCCATGTATAATCCTTTTACTGAACTGCCTATAACTCAGCTAATTGGGGCAAATGTCATGATTCAGTTGCCATATTGACAGGTCCATAAATAAAAGAGTAATTAGAACAGGCAGCAAGCCTACTGTGAAGGTAGATGGGGGGAAAATATTGCCAAGCTTGAGAATAAAAGGATATGGAAAGAAATGAACATAGTATCTAACTTCATGAAAATCTTTATTAAGATGTTGGTTGCTAGGGTAATTGTGAAGTTTACATGCATCTTTGGATTCTATCAGAGTAATAAGAAGAAACATGGACATAAGAAACTTTTTAAAGGGAAAAAACACTCACAAAATCTAAAATAGGAATAATGACAGCTGTTTGATACAAGCTAGTAATTTTTAAGAATGTAAAATTTGCTTAACATTTTGGACAGTCTGAATTTTCTTTTCTTTTCTTTTTTTTAAGGCAGTTGGTGTTTCACAGTTCTCCATCTGCTAAAAACAAGAGTGCTTTAGAAACTTCTATTCTTTTTTCCCTTCTCCCAGAGTCCAATGGTTTCTAGACATAAGTGTGACCTAGAACCGCAGACTGGGTTAATCACAGAATACTTGCACTGGAAGGTAATTTAGAAGTTATTTAGCACTGCTTCCTTGTTCCATGAATAAAGACATGGAAGCCAGAGAAATAGTCTGAACAAGTGGGTCTATAGTACTTTGTGGGGCATAATGATGACCATTTTCAAGCTGCTTAGAAATTGTAAATATTAACAATACTAACAGGGATCTGGCCAGTTATTTGTAGCATGAAGTTGGAATTAAATGCTAATTTATCTTAGTTAATTTTAGTTAACACACTCAGTTGCTAACCAAAAGCTTGGAGGTTTTCATTTTAATTCCACCCAGAGGAATCTTGGAAGAAATGTGTGGCAATCTATTTGCTAAAAAACAGATATCAAAACCTTATGGAGCATGGTTCTGCTCTGCCACATTTGCGGTGGCCATGAGTTAGAGTCAACTTGATGGCACCAGGTTTTAAATTGGCTCTTAAGATGATGGGTTGAGATAACTATAGAACTTTGTTTTGCTGAGAAAATGAGGTGAATTTGGTGGGCCTTCCTCAAGTCTGGGTTTTTAAAGACAAGCAATTTGAAGAAGTGTGAAATCTTGATTTGGGCCTCCACCAGTTAATTGAGGTATCCATAGTAATTTTAGAAAGCAAAGATAAAATAAT
>NW_006922041.1:525509-536877 GCF_000298275.1 Orycteropus afer afer
ACAACAACAACAACATCAAACTGAGACTTAAGATGTGAGAGAATTAAAAGAAGGAGACTTTCACTATGTGACTCAGCTATTTGATGCCACTCTGGGAGTCACCTCTAGTCATCTTTGTGCTGACTAAGATCATTTTACATCCTCTCCATTATTTTGAGAAGCACTGTAGTACATAAAGCAACTGGGCAGATTTTCCAAGTCATGGTTTTCTAATTCCTTGGAGCATCAGAATCACCTGAAGGCTTGTTAAAAACAAAGATCTCTAAGTCTTCCCCTAGAGTTTCTGACTCACCATATCTGAGAAAGTGTTGGAGAATTTGCATTTACCTGTTCCTGAATGCTCCTGCTATAGGAGCTCTGGTCATGTAGTGGTTAAAGAATTCAGCTGACAACCAAACTTTGGTGGTTTGAACCTACTACCTCTCTGCAGGAGAAAGATGCAGCAGTTTGCTTCTATAAAGATTTATAGCCTTAGAAACCCTATGGGGGCAGTTCTACTCAAGGTCGCTATGAGTCAGAATCACCCTGATGACAGTGGGTTTGGTTTGGTTTGGGTCATGCTGTGCTGCTCCAGGAACCACATTTTAAGAACCACTGCTCTGGGTTGTATTTGGGGAGGAGGTAGAGAATATATTGCAGCATGTATGTGAAAATGTCACTGTCAAGTTTGCTAGTGATTGCAGAGACCTGGAATTTTCATTTAATGGGCTGATGAGACAAAGAAGCAAACAATATATACTTACATTCATATATTGTTTCTTTGTCTAGTGATTCAAATTGATACTATACCACAGCAGAGCAGTCTTCAGAAACTTTGGCTATGATATGCAAATAATAGTTTGCTTGCAGGCTGGTAACTATTTGCAAAGCCCCTGCATTGGCAAAAAGCAGATAATGAGATTTTCTTTCTTTCTTTCATACATTAAAACATCTATAGTTATTAATTGTTGTTGTGTGCCTTCAAGTTGGACCCAACTCATAGCAACCCCTCCTTGAGTTTCTGAGGTGGTATCACTACGGAAGTAGATTGCCCAACCTTCCTTCTGAGGAGTGGCTGGCGGATGTGAACCACCAGCCTTCTGGTTAGCAGTCAAGTGCCTGAGGCACTATGCTATCAGAGCTCCTATAGCTATTAATAGTTATGACTAATTATTAAGTGCTTCCTGTGAGCCAGTCAATGCATACACACATATACACACAAACACATACACACAAAAATTCTCCCCATATGGGGATTTGAGAGGATAAGAATTTACCCAAAGTCACATAATTATTAAGAAGCAGAATTAGGATTCAAATTCCAGTTTGATCCCAAAGCCCATAACTACTAAGTTATGCCACTGTTATTGTTATAACCCAATATTTAAGTAGATTGTATAGAGAACTAAGAGATGAGAAGGATAAAAAGTTCCAGAGATTCAACTTCTTATAAGAAAGTATATTAAAAGAATGTCACCAGAAAAGAAGAAATCAGTGATATTTAATCAGCATTGAGATTAGACCTTCCTAGGTTCAAACAAGGAATTCAGAATTTCTAGATAAATTTTGCTTTCAGGAGACTAGGCATGCGTAGAAGCAGTCTCAGAAATCTAACCAGTTTTAGTTTACTCAAATCAAGAATGAGATGTTTATTCTGTTCCAAGACAACAGGGACCATTTGGAAAATGAATGTGATAAAAGAACTGACACTGGATCAAGAATCACAAGTCTTAGATTCTTGTCTTTTTTTTTTTCTCTGTCTCTGTAACTCAGATCTCAGATTTTTGGGTCCCATTTTCACCATCAGTAAACCAGGAGCTAGACTAAGCTCCCTTCTTAGCTGTACCTTTGAGAATGGGAGCCTCTTCAACTGGATTTATTAGCACCATACGTTTCAAAACATAACACTCATCTTTTAGCCTAAGGAAATATTGTTTCATTGCCAATTCAGCATGCAGTTTTCAATCTTTTAACAGGCTATTAATCCACTCTTATGGGCACAGTGACTAAAGCATTTGGCTGTGAACCAAATGGTCAGTGGTTTGAATCCACCAGAGACTCTGCAAGGGAAAAGATGAGGCAGTCTGCTTCCATAAAGATTTACAGCCCTGGAAATCCTATGTGGCATTTCTACTATGTCCTATAAGATCACTTTCAGCTGGAACCAACTCAATGGAAGTGGGTTTGGGTTCTGTATGTGAGGTTACCCTGCCACAGTCTTTGGGAAATACGTGGTGATAATCTGAGGAGAGCACTTGATCCCTCCCAAGTAGAAATGCTTATAATTGAAATCCATATAAATAGAATTCCAAGAAATGAAATATTTGATACATTTTTAAAAAGTCATCAATGGCAATGAAATGGTATATTCAGGTTTTATTAAGAGTAATTATAGTAACATCTGAAAAGAAAACAACATCCGTGATTTGCCTGATTAATAGCTTAATATAACAGTGCATCTGCTAATGGAATAACACTTCAGAGTTGTAAGATTGGAAACAGAGAAGGGACTGTCAGAGAAGAACAGAAGAAAATGCCAGGTTGACCCTAGAAGTTTGGAATTCCTCTCTGGCTAACTCAGCCAGAATTGTGTAGCAAATTCAATGGACAAACGAGTTCCACGAGGTGTATGAACTCCTACAGATGAAACAAGAAGTATCTGGCTAGTGCAAATGGTTAAGTGCTCAACTACTATCCAGAATGCTGGTGGCCTAGAGTTGCCTTGGAAGACAGGCCTGGTGATCTGCTTCTGAAAGATTACAACCTTTAAAAATTTGTGGGGCTGTTCTACTCTGCACATAGCGGGTCACCATGAATTAAAATGGACTTAATAGCAACTAACAACAACAAAGGCTAAATAACACTTTCCTCAGACTGATTATTCATTTGCTTTTACTTTTGTGGTTTAGAAAGGGGTTATCCAAAATCTCATCAGAGTACCAAAGTAAAATTGTACTAAATTGTCTTCATCATAGATCTAGCTGCACACCTAGAGGTTTTCCTAGAAGGACCAGCTGATATTCTGGGAGTAAAGAAATTTTTCTTTAAGCACCATTTTCTCCTTTGAACTCAAACAAAAACCAAAATTTCCACCTATAGTTGAAAACAATTGCAATGTGCCATTATTAGAGTTTATCAAGGTGAAATTGGGAAACCATATAATAATCTTACTCTCTTCCTCAAAGCCGTAGTTCCTTGTTTGAGAACAAGGCCTCCATCTGCTTCCTCAGGCTGCACTGGGTAAATGCAGAATATATTATTTATCATAAAATATATTCAGGCACATTCAGCCTGTAAGCTCTTTGGCATAAGGAAGTAACATTTTCTATTAGCCTATCATAATGAAATCAATTGAAGAAAAATACGATATTCTGTTAGAAAAGGAATGTGGATCTCACACTTTGCAAGCCAAATGAAATTTCCAATGCAGTACAAAGAAAAGTAGTTATATCTTGGGACTGATTCAGAAGTAAAAGTCAATGATAATAGGGGGAGATCATTCTTCAGTTTTATGGGGAGAGCCAGGTTTTTTGACTTACCTCACAAAGCTGATGTCTCTACTGAGCAGGCTCCATTGGAAGCTACAGAGAACAGTGCTTGAAAGAGGCAATGTATCTCTTGTACATCTTGGCTAAAATACCATTTCATTTTCTTGTGGTATTTTTCATTACTCTGATTATATCTGATGATGTCAAGGAAAGGCCTTAAACTAACCCTCTCTCGGAAACTCAGAGAAGAAGATGGACTGTAAAGAAACAACTGTGACAAATAAAGAAAAAGGGGAAAGAAAAAAAAAAAAGTTGCTTCATTTGGCCACAAGCGAAGAGAAGAATAGCAAGCCTGTGAGTGCTGGGCCCAACCTCAGAACACTGAAAGCACTGTTCTTGGGCTTGGCTGTGTACTCACACAGCACCATCACTGTTAGACATGGCTCTTGCATACCCTTCTATTCTATGTGAATCAATGAGCCAGCGATACCAAAATTTATAAGTGATTTTATTCTCTACACATGGTACAAAAATGACTTTGTCCACTTACCTTTTGTAATGCATGCAATTAAGTGGAAGATGATTATAACCTTGTAGCTCTCTTTGGGAGTCTGGAATATAATTCAGTAGCTGGGCTTCAAGGGCACTTAAGAAAGAAAGAAAAGACTCTTTATAGTGACTTTTATGTTCATGCTGGTTATTAATTTGCCCTCAAAGCTTTAGAAGTCTCATTTCAGTGTAGTCATAGTTCTTATTGATTCCTGTGTGTTTATACAAAATACAGAAAATAGGACCAATATATCATACTTACTGATTATGTGAATGCATCACACATACAGAAAATCAGAATTATTTATGAGCCTATTGAAAGCTTCAATATATGCCATAAAAGAAAATTTCCATGTATAATCCTTTTACTGAACTGCCTATAACTCAGCTAATTGGGGCAAATGTCATGATTCAGTTGCCATATTGACAGGTCCATAAATAAAAGAGTAATTAGAACAGGCAGCAAGCCTACTGTGAAGGTAGATGGGGGGAAAATATTGCCAAGCTTGAGAATAAAAGGATATGGAAAGAAATGAACATAGTATCTAACTTCATGAAAATCTTTATTAAGATGTTGGTTGCTAGGGTAATTGTGAAGTTTACATGCATCTTTGGATTCTATCAGAGTAATAAGAAGAAACATGGACATAAGAAACTTTTTAAAGGGAAAAAACACTCACAAAATCTAAAATAGGAATAATGACAGCTGTTTGATACAAGCTAGTAATTTTTAAGAATGTAAAATTTGCTTAACATTTTGGACAGTCTGAATTTTCTTTTCTTTTCTTTTTTTTAAGGCAGTTGGTGTTTCACAGTTCTCCATCTGCTAAAAACAAGAGTGCTTTAGAAACTTCTATTCTTTTTTCCCTTCTCCCAGAGTCCAATGGTTTCTAGACATAAGTGTGACCTAGAACCGCAGACTGGGTTAATCACAGAATACTTGCACTGGAAGGTAATTTAGAAGTTATTTAGCACTGCTTCCTTGTTCCATGAATAAAGACATGGAAGCCAGAGAAATAGTCTGAACAAGTGGGTCTATAGTACTTTGTGGGGCATAATGATGACCATTTTCAAGCTGCTTAGAAATTGTAAATATTAACAATACTAACAGGGATCTGGCCAGTTATTTGTAGCATGAAGTTGGAATTAAATGCTAATTTATCTTAGTTAATTTTAGTTAACACACTCAGTTGCTAACCAAAAGCTTGGAGGTTTTCATTTTAATTCCACCCAGAGGAATCTTGGAAGAAATGTGTGGCAATCTATTTGCTAAAAAACAGATATCAAAACCTTATGGAGCATGGTTCTGCTCTGCCACATTTGCGGTGGCCATGAGTTAGAGTCAACTTGATGGCACCAGGTTTTAAATTGGCTCTTAAGATGATGGGTTGAGATAACTATAGAACTTTGTTTTGCTGAGAAAATGAGGTGAATTTGGTGGGCCTTCCTCAAGTCTGGGTTTTTAAAGACAAGCAATTTGAAGAAGTGTGAAATCTTGATTTGGGCCTCCACCAGTTAATTGAGGTATCCATAGTAATTTTAGAAAGCAAAGATAAAATAATACTGAAGAGTCTTTATCATAAACAGAGCTGATGGAAGCAAGAGGAGGACAGGGTACAGGCTCAATTAAAAAACAGACAGTAACTGCAGACTGTCCTCATGGATGGTAACTTCCTGGTTCTTTGTCATCAAGTAGTGTATGTGATGTTCAGTGTTCCTAAATCAGAAGGCAAATATGGTAACAGCCACAGACATACTTTGTTTTGTCTATACAAACTGATATTTTATATTAGTTGGCAGCATTTAGACATAGAGATATTTCTTACAATAATGTTTTTTTTTTTTTGCATATGTGTGTGTTAACAAGACAGAAACCTGACAACAATGTATACACATTCCCACAGGCCCAGAGGTGGCCATTGCTAAATAATGGCTGCTCCCTTTAGACAGATGGGAACTGCTTCAGTAGGTTACATTAGCTGTGTGGTTCCTGTAGCAATCTGAATTTTCAACTCTTGTCTTAAAAGATTATACTTATACTTCATTTATTTTACTCTTTACAGTGACACAGTATACTGATAATGTATTACTGAATGTGAGATAAAATCTTGCCTAGGTTAATTTTCATCAAATCAATTTTATACCATCTTTTGGCCATTTTTGTTTTAATTGTGATTTTGTCTTTTCCCTGGTTTCCTTTCTTCTAATTATTCTCTTTAATAAAAAGGTAACTGAATAGTGAAAAGTCATTTGATGTGCCTATTTTGCTCATTGGGATAGGGAGCCATCCAAATCCCTTACCTACTCATTTTGTCAGCTTACTATATATTTATTTTTGTTTGTAAACATGAATAAAAATGTCCTCAAAATAAATATTTTGACCATCATGTAAGGAAACTTGGCACAGATGACTTACTGGGATCTGCAGCTATTAAGCTTTGGAATAAAAATAATATTAATAAAAAAACAATATTGGAAGTGTTTACAGCCAAGATTCAAATAGGTATTTTACAACATCAAGACATTAGGAGGTCACAAAATGAGCTTGTGATTCTTTGAATGATACTTTGTTCAAATCAATACATGAGAAAGAATGGATTAAATAGTTTTGATATTCATAAATTAAGACCAAGATTTTACTCAACCATCTACTTTATACTGTACAATAAAAAATGCATGCAATTATTAATGCCAAATATAAGGACAGCTAGGAGTTCTAGTGGTGTAGTGCCTAAGGCATTTAACTGCTAACCGGAAGGCTGGAGGTTCAAACCCACCAGCCACTCCTCAGAAGGAAGACTGGGCAATCTACTTCCATAGAGATACTGCCTCAGAAACCCAAGGAAGGGTCATTATGAGTCAAATCAACTCAACGGCAGTGAGTTTGATTTTTTTTTTTTTAATTAAACTATTTGAAGCTCTATTGGCACAGTAGGTAAGCTGTTAACCAGAAGGTCAGTGGTATAAACTGACCAGCTGCTCTGTGGGAGGAATATGAGACAACCTACTTGTGTAAAGATTTACAGCCTTGGAAACCCTATGGGGGTTGCTATGAGTCAGAATCGACTCAATGGCAGTGTTTTTTTTTTTTTTTTTGATTAAACTATTTGTGTTATTGTCAAGGACAAGGTTCTTAAATCATTCCATGTTTTAGGGCAACAGTTCTAAAAAATTTTGTCATGAAGTCTCCTTTACATTCTTAAAAATTAATGAAGACCCCAATGAGATTTTGTTATCTGAGTTATATCCATCTGTATTACAATTTATATTTACTGTATTATAAATTTAAACTTAGAAATTTAAAAATAATGGTCAATTTATTTAAAAAATATCAATTATATGTTAGGATAAATAATTTTTTTTTATGAATATAACATTTTTCAAATGAAAAAATAGTGAGAAATTGTGCAAATATTTTTAATATTTGGATTAATAGAAGACAGCTAGATCCTTATATATACTTCTGCATTCAATCTGTTGCATTATGTTGTTTTGGTTGAAAGATATGAAAAAAAAATCCAGCTTCATATAGGCACATAGTTGAAAAAGAGAGGATTCGTGAACTCCTTGTACAATTCTTGGAGATGATGATGATTACATTTATGTGTTTACTTGGCTGGACTACTGTACTGGAATTGAATAGTTTACCTCCAAAATTCATGTCCACTCGGAAGCTCAGCATGAGACCTTATTTGTAAATAGGGTCTTCAGAGAGATAATTAGCTAAAATGAAGTCATACTGGATTAGCGTGAGTTTGATATCTAATGATTGGTGATTTTATAAGAAGGCAATGTACAGACACAGAGAGAAACATAAGGAGGATGCGATATGACAACAAATGCAGAAATTGGAGTGGTGTAGCTACAAGCCAAGGAACACCAAGGATTGCTGGCAAGCATCAAAACTAAGAGGTAAAGAAGAATTTTTCCCCAGAATTTTTAGAGTAGCATGGCCCTTCTAACACCTTGATTTCTGACTTCTAGCCTCTACAACTGTGATAGAACAAATTTCTGTTGTTTTAAGCCACCCACTTGTGGCAACTTGTGATAATCCAAGGAAATTAATATTACTACAGTCCCCAATTATTCAGCCAAACCCTGCTTTAGGTACAGTTGTGAAGGTACTTTGTAGATACGATTAAAGTCAATAATCAGTAGTGTGGGACAGATTCAATCAGTTGAGAAGCCTCTCAAGCAGACAGTGACTTCCCTAAAGAAGAAGCATTTCTGCCTGTGGGCAGCAGCTTCACTTTGTTCTGGAGAATTCCAGCCTATCCTTCTTGATGACCAGCCCTAAGGATTCACCCTGGTCTAGTCAGCTCCCAGAATCACATAAGCCAATTCCTTGCAACAAACATTTTAATATTTATCTTCTACTGATTCTGTGTCTCTGGTTAAACTTTGACTAAAGAAGGGAACTCTAGAGATGGTCAGAACACACTCTGAGAACTGATGGTGTAGAGTAAACTTTGTAATGTCTTTCATGTCACTTTTATAATTGGCTTAACATAATAATTTTATGGAGCCAATAAAAAGGAGTAATTACTTCTCTCTTCAGAGAGAATATTTATCAACCATGTACACCAGTAGTTCATAGTCTCGATCCTAATATTCCTGGTTCATATTGCAATGTCCTTTTTCCTTCTATATATTTGGGAACATATTTGAAGATATACACATTTATTGTACTTAATGCACACATACCACAAAGAAATTCCTTGGAAAAGGTAGGCAGAATATAAAACATATCTCATACACATATACTTGTTAGATTAGAGCATGTTGTTGTTGTTAGGTGCTGTCAAGTTGGCTCCAACTCATAGATACCCCATGTATAATAGAATGGAACACTGCTCAGTCCTGTACAATAATTACAACCTTTGCTATGCTTGAGCCCATAAGTGTAGCCACTGCACCAATCCATCTTGTTGAGGTTCTTCCCCTTTATCACTGACACCAGCTGTTCCCCCAATAGCACTCTCTGCTGGGCTTGACAATTTGTTGCAATGGCTGCACAGAACTCACAGGCTTTACTCACAAGAATGGATTTTATTAGGGAAGTTGGGATCAAGATCAAGTTGGAAGTAAAAGGAACGTCTCAGGAACAGAATCAGGAAGCACATAGATGAGGTTTGAAAGGCTTCCTCATGGTGGAGAGCACATCCCTCCCTTCTTTGGAGCAGGACAGCTTCCAATGAGGACAGCTCTCTGCTGCTACCACGCATTACTAGGCTATGCCTTTCTTGGCCTTGCAAGCAGTCAACTCATCTCTCAGCCATTCAAGCAGGCTCCTCTCTCAGCTGTGTATGGCTTCTCTTGGTTGGCATGCTTCCTCTTATCCATGAAGGCCTCTCTACCTTTGGCCTTCCTCCTGTTGGCCTTTCTACTGCTAACTGGCCCAGCTCACAGCCAGTATAGCAGCTTTCTCAGCTGCTGTTCTCCTAGCAGCAGCATTTTGCCATCACTGCAGGTTCTGCTGCAGGGCCTCCTAAGAGCCTCTCATTGCTAGCTCTGTTGTAGGACACTTTCTGGGCTCCTCACTGTCTTCAGTTTACAGCCCTTGACCTATATTATAGTTTATTAAAAGGTTCCTCACCTTCTCTCTGCTTATTCTGTCTTCTCTGAAAAACCTCTGTGGGGCTGGCCACTTATATGAGGAAGCAACTAGTCAATTTCAAAGCATAGTTCTCCAAGTAGAACTGTGAATCAGTCAATCCCTTTGGTGGACTAGAAGTCACTCAATCCTATTGGGTGGATTTTAAAGTCACTATTTAAAAAATAAAGAAATGTCTCACAAGATTGTGGGCCTTTCAATCATTCTGGGAGAGACATAAACCCAGGGGATGTCAGTCAACTAAGGTTTTGTATACAAGCAACATTTTCTCCTGGCAGAGAGGGCTTCTTCTCTGGGAAAAAATAACAACCTTCTTTGGTAGAAAGTAACCCAGGAGGTCCCCCAAGTAGTTTTTCCAATGAAGTAGCGAAAAGGTAACAACTCTTCAGGGCTTAGGGGGAAAAGTCTCTCAAGCTGTTTTTAAAAAGAACCAAGAAAAAGACTACATAAAATAATTCATTTCACCACAAGTAACAAGAGATTTATGTGAATAGAGGAAGGGTTTTCATTTTGTGAAAGACTGACCAAGAACTGGTGCTTCATAAAGAGCAAGAGACAGTATAATGCCATGTACTGTTCTTAGGTGCTGTCATGTCATGTCTGACTCATAGTGACCCTATGCATAGCAGAACGAAACACTGCCCGGTCCTATGCCAGCTCCATGATCCTTACTATACTTGAGCCCATCGTTGCAGCCACTGTGTCAATCCATCTCTTTGAGGGCCTTCCCCTCCTTCATTGACCCTTCACCTTACCAAGCCTGACATCCTTCACCAGGGTATGGTCCCTTCTGACAACATGACCAAAGTAGGTGAGATGAAGTCTCGCCATTCTCACTTCCAGGGAGCATTCCAGCTGCACTTCCTCCAGGACGGATCTGTTAGTTCCTTTAGCAGTCCATGGTTCTTTCAGCATTCCATGCCAGCACCACAACGCAAAAGCATCAACTCTTCTTTGGTTTTCCTTATTCATTGTCCAGCTCTCACATGCATACGAAGTGATTGAAAATATCATGGATGGTGTCAGGTACACCTTAGCCCTCAAGGAGATATCCTTGCTCCTTAGCACTTGAAAGAGGTCCCTTGCAGCCAACTTTCCCAGTGCTATATGTCATCTAATGTCATGACTTCTGCTTCCATTGGCATTGATTGTAGAACCAAGCAGTATGAAGTCTTTGACAATGTCAATCTCTTCTCCTTTTATCTTGATGCTGCTTATAGGTCCAGTTGTGAAGATTTTTGTTTCCTTTATATTGAGATGTAATCCATACTGCAGATTGTATTCTTCAATCTTCATCAGTAAGTGCCTCAAGTCATCCTCACTTTCAGCAAGCCAATTTGTGTCATCAGTGTATCGCAGGTTGTTAATGATTCGTCCTCCAATCTTGATGCCATGTTCTTCTTCATATAGTCCAGTTTCTTGGATTATTTGCTCAACATACAGATTGAATAAGTATGGGGAAAGGATTCAACCCTGATGCACTCCCTTCTTGATTTTAAAGCATGCAGTGTCCCCTTGTTCTGTTTGACCAACAACCTCATGGTCAATGTACGGGTTCCTCATGAGCACAATCAAGTGTTCTGGAATTCCCATTCTTATCAGTATCATCCACAATTTCTTATGATCTACACAATCAAATGCCTTTCCAAAGTCAATAAAATACAAGTAAATATCTTTCTGGTATTCTTTGCTTTGAGCCAGGATCCATCTGACAGCAGCTATGATATCCCTTGCTCCA
>NW_006922041.1:537317-543375 GCF_000298275.1 Orycteropus afer afer
ATTTTGCCCATAGAATCTTTCAATATTGCAACTCAAGGCTTAAATTTTTTTCCTCAGTTCTTTCAGCTTGAAAAATGCTGAGCATATTCTTCCTTTTTGGTTTTCTAACTCCAAGTCTTTTCACAATACATTATAGTAATTGACTTTGTCTGCTCGAGCTGCTCTTTGAAATCTTCAGTTCAGCTCTTTCATCTTGTCATTTCTTCCATTTGCTTTAGCTACTCTCCCCTGAAGGTCAAGTTTCAGAGTCTCTTCTGTCATCCATTTTGGTCTTTTCTTATTTTCTCATTTTTTTTACTGACCTCTTGTTTTCTTCATGGATGATGTTCTTGATGCCATCCCACAATTCTTCTGGTTGGAAGAGAGTGGAGAGGTTTTGAACAGCTAAGGAAGACAAACTTGTCTGTCAGTTTGTCCTACTGTGGTGGTGTGTTGCTGTGAGGGCTTGAGGCTGTGCCACTGGTGTCTCAAACCCAGTGGGGTTGCAAATGGTTGCACAAGTTTCAACAGCTTACAGACTGAGACAGACTAGGAAGAAGGAGGAGACCATCCACTTCTCAAAGAATTGGGCAGAGAAAACCTTATGAATAGCAGAGAAACACTGTCTGATACATTATTGGGCAACTTTATGAATAGTCCAGAAGCATTGTCTGATACAGTGCAGGAGGATAAGCCACTTAGGTTGGAAGGCTCTCAAAATAGGACTGGGAAAGAGCTGCATCATCAGAGTAGAACCATCCTTAATGATAGGGATAAAGTAAAACTTTTGAGACCTCCATTTGCTGACATGGTACAATTCAAATTGAGGAGAAAAAGCTGCAGACATCCATTAATAATCAGAACATGAAATGTATGAAGAATGAATCTAAGAAAATTGGAAGTTGTCAAAAATGAAATGGAGCACATAAAGATTGATATCCTAGGCATTAGTGAGTTTAAATGGACTGGCTTTGGCCATTTTGAATCAGACTACCATGTGGTCTACTATGCCAGAAATGATAATTTGAAGAGGAATGGCAAGGCATTCATCATCACAAAGGATGTTTCAAGACCTGTCCTAAAGTACAATGCTGTCAGTGATAGGATAATATCCATATGCTTTTGAGGAAGACCAGTTAATATGACTATTATCCAAATTTATGCACCAACCGTCAAAGCCAAAGATGAGGAAATTGAAGACTTTTATCAGCTTCTGCAGTCTGAAATTGACTGAACATGCAATCAGAATGTGTTAATTATCACTGGTGACTGTAATGCAAAATTTGGAAACAAAGAAGAATCACCTGTAGTTGGAAAATTTGGCCTTGGTGACAGAAACAATGCTGGAAATCTCCTGATAGAATTTTGCAAGACCAATGACTTATTCCTTGCAAATACCTTTTTTCAACAATGCAAACAGTGGTTATACACGTGGACTTCGCCAGATGGAATACACAGGAATCAGATGGACTACATCAGTGGTAAGAGGCGATGGAAAAGCTCAATATCATCAGCCAAAACCAGACCATGACCCGATTGTGGAACATATCATCAACTGCTTATATGCAAGTTCAACTTGAAGTTAAAGACAGTAAAAACGAGTCCACAAGAGCCAAAATATGATTTTGAATGCCATATATAAAGGTATAAATTTGAGTCCAACAGATCTGAGTTTGTGTCCTTGCTCTGTCATGAACTCACAGGCTAGCTGTATGATCACAAGTAAATTATCTAGCCTCTTAGCCTCAGTTTCTACATTGATCAACTTTGAAAGAGTTATTGTATAAAAGAAAAATGAGAAAATGTATGTAAAATATACACATAGTGCATATAGTAAGTTCAGTAATTGTTGGTGTGCTAATATCATTACTAATCTAGAAGCAACAAGCAACCAATAGGATCTGATATGAGGGCACCTGCCAGTTTGAAAAATACATTTGATAACAGGATTAATCAAGGGAGCCACAGAAATCTGTAAGAGGTTACTGACTGTTCAAGAACAAAGAAGTGACATATTTAAGGGGCATCATACCCTAGTACTCTTTCTACTGAACCATCATATACAAATTTTACAATGGTGGTTTATTTTAAATAAAAGCAAAAGGTCTCATATATAATTAGTAAAAATGAAATTATATGAAATTTTTAAGCATACTTAAATATTTAATTAAAGAAAATTGGGAAAATTTTGGAAGTTGAAGGGTGGAATTTTTAGAGAATGTCAAGCTTGCTTATATTGTTATTATATATATATGGAAAATTAACTAGGAATTCTCAGAAAACTAATCACTAAGGCTCTGGTAGCATAGTGCCTAAGGCACTTGACTGCTAACTGGCTGGTTTGAACCACCAGCCACTCTTCAGAAGGAAGGTTGTGCAATCTACTTCCATAGTGATACCACCTTGGAAACCCAAGGAGGGGTTGCTATGAGTCGGGTCCGACTTGACAGCACATAACCACAACAATAACAACAATTGCTAAGGAGTCACCATTGTTGTTAGGTGCTATCAAGCTGGTTATGACTCATAGAAATCTTATGTACAGCAGAATGAAACATGGCCCAGTCCTGTGCCATCCATCCTTACAATCATTTCTATGCTTGAGCCTATTGTTACAGGCATTGTGTCAACCCATCTTGTTGAGGGTCTCTCCTGTTTTCACTGACCCTCTACTTTATCTAGCAGGGAATGGTCCCTTCTGATAATATGACCAAGGTAGGTGAGACAAAGTCTGGCCACTCTCACTTCCAAGGAGCATTCCAGCTGAACTTCTCCCAGATTTGTTCATTCTTCTGGAAGTCCATGAAATTTTCAGTATTCTTTGCCAACACCACAATTCAAAAGCATCAACTCTTCTTTGGTCTTCCTTATTTGGTCCAGCTTTCACATGCATATGAAGCTTTTGAAAATACCGTGGATTGGGTTAGGCACACTTTAGTCTTCAAAGTGACATCTTTCCTCTTCAACACTTTAAACAGGTCTTCTGCAGCAGATTTGCCCCATGCAATACAATGTTTGATTTATTGACTGCTGCTTCCATGGATATGGATAGTGAATCCAAGTAAAATAAAATGTTTGACAATTTCAATCTTTTCTCCATTTATCATGATGTTGCTTATTGGTCAACTTGTGAGAATTTTCATTTTCTTTATGTTGAGGTATAATCCACACTACAGACTGTAGTCTTTAATCTTCATCAGTAAGCACTTCAAGACATCTTCACTTTCAACAAGCAAGGTTATGTCATCTGCATATCACAGGTTGTTAATGAATCTTTCTCCAATCCTGATGCCATGTTCTTCTTCATATAGTCCAGCTTCTTGGATTATTTCCTCAGCATATAGATTGAATAAGTATGGGGAAAAAGTTACAATCCTAACTCACACATTTTCTGATTTCAAACTATGCAATATCCTCTTGTTCTATTCAAATGATACCCTCCTGGTCTATTTACAGGTTCCTCATGAGCAAAATTAAGGGTTCTGGAATTCCTATTCTTCACAATATTATATATAATTTATTATGACACACACAATCAGATGTTTTTGCATAGTCAATAAAACACATCTTTCTGATATTCTTTGGGTTTGACCCAAGATCTATCTGACATCAGCAATGGCATAACTTGTTCCACATCCTCTTCTGAATCCAGATTGCATTTCTGGACATTCCCTGTCAGTATACTGCTGCAATTATTTTCAAATTATCATCAGTGAACTTTTACTTGCATGTGATATTAATGACATTCTTTGATAATTCCTACATCCTGTGGAATCACTTTTCTTTGGAATGGGTACAAATATGGATCTCTTCCAGTCAGTTGGCCAGGTACTGTCTTCTAAATCTCTTGGCATAGCCAAGTGAGTGCCTCCAGCATGGCATCCATTTGTTAAAATATCTCAGTGGTATTTCATCAGTTCCTGGGGCTTTCTTTTTCGCCATTTCCTTCAGTGAAGCTTTGATTTCTTCCTTCAATACCATTGGTTCTTGATCATATGCCACCTCCTGAAATAGCTGAACTTTGATCATTTCTTTTTTGTAGAGTGATTCTTTGTATTCCTTCCATCTTCTTTTGATGTGTTCTGCATCATTCAATATTTTGCCCTTAGAATTTTTAAATAGTGCAACTCAAGGCTTGATTTTTTTTTCCAATTCTTTCAGCTTGAGAAAGGCTAAGTGAGTTCTCCCCTTTTGGTTTTCTAACTCCAGGTCTTTGCGCATTTCATTACAACACTTGACTGTGTCTTCCCAAGCTGCTCTTTGAAATTTTCTGTTCAGTTCTCTTATCTTGTCATTTCTTCCATTTTTTTTTTTTAGCTACTCTCTGTGCAAGGACAAGTTTCAGAGTCTCTTCTGACATCCAATTGGTCTTCCTTTTCTGTCTTTAATGACCTTTTGTTTTCCTCATGTATGATGTTCTTGATATCATCCCATAACTTGTCTGGTTTTCAGTCATTGGTGTTCAATGGGTTAAATCTATTCTTCAGATGGTCTCTAAATTCAAGTGGGATATTATCAAGGTCATGTTTTGGCTTTCATGGATTTGTTTTGATTTTCTTCAGCTTCAACTTGAACTTACATATGAGCATGATGATCTGTTCCACAGTCAGCTCCTGGTCTTGTTTTGGCTGAAAATATTGAGCTTCTCCATCAACTCTCTCCATACATGTAGTTGATCTGATTCCTATGTATTCCATCTTGTGAGGTCCATGTGTGTAGCTGCCACTTGTGTTGGTGGAAAAGGTACTTGCAATGAATAAGTCATTGCTCATGCAAAATCCTATCATGCTATCTCCAGCATCATTTCTATCACCAAGGCCATATTTTCCAACTAACAGTGATTCTTCTTTGTTTCCAACTTTCATATTCCAATCATCAATAATCATTAGTACATCTTGATTGTATGCTTGGTCAATTTCCAACTACATAAATTGGTAAAAATCCTCAATTTCTTCAACTTTGGCTTTTGTGTTTGGTGCATAAATTTGAATAATAGTAGTATTAGCTGTATTCCTTGTAGGCATATGGATATTATCCTATCACTTGTCAGTGATAATATAGGATCCAGCAATTCAAAATGGAGTCTCCCCAGTGAGCAGCATGCTTTTTTTTTTCCCCCTCTGGCACCTAAGGACTTTGAAAACTAGGTACAACAGTTTGAATTAGGAACTTTGGTGCTCTGAACAGCTCTCTGAATCAGAGTGCACCAACACAGAAGAGCAGAATTAGAGGAAAGGCACAGGGAGATTATTTAGGAAAGAGCTACTGGTGGAGGATGGATGGGCACCTGAGAGAGGCCATTAGAAACTTTCCTGGGGCAGCCACTGTCTGCCGGGTGAGGGCAGCTGCCTGAGATCCCTGAGCCAAGAAGGAAGATGCCTTATAGCTGCATACCAGTGACCACTACAATATTCCAGCAGGCAGTGGCAGAGACCTGCCTCCAGTAGCTGATTGAGTCGGTAATTTGGGTTGTCTGGGTGCAGGCGGACACAGGCACCACTGCTGAGATTCAGGTGGAGATCTCACTGTTGCTCCAGAAAGGCTAGCTCCCTCCCTTCCCAGCGGATCACAGAGCAGGCTTGGGTCAGACTGGGAGACACCGTGCTTTTCTTTGCCATGGATACCAGGACCGCAGGTCACTAGCAGGTACTCCCCCAACTCCAACACAGCTGAAATTGTGCGCATCTTTGGCACCGCAGGCAGGAGATATCACGGACAAACTCCAGAGCCGGCCATTAGCGGTCTGCTGGGATCGCATCTGCACCACAGGTAGATGGGGCACGGAAAGCGAAGAAACTGCAGCTGAGTGCGGTCCCACAAATTTTGCCTTGGAGTCATTCTTTGGCACTGTGGGGCCATGGAGGTGGGGTCTTTGAGTATTCCTGAAATTGGCAGAAATTTGCAATGCTCTAACAATAGGAATCTTTCCTGAGGTTGAGCTGCAGTCTTGCAAATAAATACATCATCAATAATAGCTTACTCAGAGTTCTGGCAAGATGGCGGACTAGCCAGAAGGACTGCACAGACCCTCTTCAACAAAGAAAAGGGAAACCAATTAACACAGACACAGAAGATATTC
>NW_006922041.1:569359-582162 GCF_000298275.1 Orycteropus afer afer
GCATTGTGCTAAATTGTGGTCAATGTCATGAGACAAAGTGTACGTGAACTTCTGTATGGAAAGTGTATTTGCTTTGTAAATTTTCACCCAAATCACAAAAAAAAAAAAAAAAAAGGAGCCAGCACTGTACTACAGGATAGATCTTGAGACATTCTTTGTAATGATGAATGCCACACCATTACTTGTCAATTTGTCAATCTCGGCATAGTAGATCCTATGGTTGTCTGATTCAAAATGGCCAATACCAGTCCGCTTCAGCTCACTAATGCCTAGGATATCAATCTTTATCTGCTTTATTTCATTTTTGACAACTTGTAATTTTACTAGATTTGTATATTCCACATTCCATGTTCCAAATGTTATTGGCTTTTTGCAGCTGTTTCTTCCCATTTTGTATTGTGTCCCATCAGGAAATGAAGGTCCTGACAGCTTTACTTCAGCTGCATCATTAAGGTCTACTCTACTTCGAGGAGGCAGCTCTTCCCCAGTCATATTTTGAATGCCTTCCACCCTGAGGGTCTCATCTTCTGGCACTGTGTCAGACAATGTTTCAGGGCTATTCATAAAGTTTTCCAGTAATGTATCAGACAGAGTTTCACTGCTCTTCATAAGGTTTTCATTGACCAATTCTTTGAGAAGTCGATGGCCCCTTCTTTCTTTCCAGTCTGTATCAGTCTGGAAGCTCCTCTGAACCTTGTTCACCAAAGATTACCCTGCTGGTATTTGAAATACTGGTAGCATTGCCTCCAGCCTCACAGCAACACATAAGCCACCACAGTACAACAAACCAATAGATGACTGGTAGTCAAAGATCACAAAGTGTAGTGTAAAATAACTGTATACAAGATAAATAAATATTTCTTTGTATGTCTAGGATCTTATAAGAATTGTATATGTTGTTGTTGTTGTTATGTGCCATCAAGTTGGACCCGACTCATAGCGACCCCCTCCTTGGGTTTCCGAGGCAGTAGTACTACAGACGTAGTGATTGCCCCATCTTCCTTCCAAGGAGTGGCTGGTGGGTTTGAACCACCAGCCTTCTGATTAGTAGTCAAATAACTACCGAGCTTACAAATGGTCTCTATTCACACTCAGTGAAATTCATCTGCTAATGTCTGGTTTCACTGGAGGTCAAGTGAAGTGACCACAGATAGTTGTAATAGGAGCCAACTGGAAGAATTCACTTGTTTAACTATACCACTGGGATTGTTTGTGTCTTTATCTGATAAGACATAATAAACAACTTTTAAACTTTAAGCAAATGCTTGGCCTAAGTGTGAAAGCTTAATCTTTATTTTAGAACATACACTGAGCTGGAAATCTTCTAGAGAAGCTTGATACATAGCAGAATGTCAGTAGGTGGAATCTCAGGTTTTTCCAACATTGTATATTAATAACCTATAAAACACTTAAATCTAGAAGGCATGCATATCTCCATGCAGAATACTTTTTGCTTTAGTTCAGAAAAATAAATGTCAAATACTACAGAATATGCAGAATTATGATTGAGTTGTTAGTTTGAATTGGATGTGAATCTCCCTTTCAAAGGAATTAGAGGTTTTAATTGTATAGTTGGAAAAAAATGAGTGGATAGATGTTACAGGAATATAAAAAATAATAATAATTTAAAGAAATGAAGAGATTAAATAGGGAAAATCATATAGTGGCTTTTGTACATGATTTCCCATTCATTGAGTGCAAGAACTGTTTTCAAAGTGGGAGAAATGGATTTTCTATGTGAGAGAAATGGATTTTCTCAGCGATAAGCATACATTATTATACAAGCCCTGTGGCTGTCTAACGACACATATTTGCAAGGCAGTTGCTTAGGACAGAAGTGGAGCAAGAACTGGGAACAGGCAGATGGGACATTCTTTATCCAGAAATAAAAGCCATGTTCTAGTTATCTGTGCTAATGAGCAGTGGGTATAACTCACCATTCTATGTGGCTTGTAGGTAAAATATAACTTCTTGTTGTTATGTGCCGTTGAGTCAGCCCCGACTCATAGTGACCCCTCCTTGGGTTTCCGAGGCAGTATCACTACGGAAGTAGGATTGCCCAACCTTCCTTCTGAGGAGTGGCTGGTGGGTTTGAACCGCCAGCCTTCTGGTTAGCAGTCAAGTGCTTTAGCCACTATGCTACCAGAGCTCCTAAGTATAAAGTGAAAAGGAGCTTTGGTAGTATAGGGGATAAGGCATTTGGCTGCTAACCAGAAGGTCAGTGGTTCAAACCCACCAGCTGCTCCACAGAAGGAAGACGGGGCAATCTACCCCTGTGTGTTAAATTTGTACGTCAACTTGGCTGAGCCTGGTTGAGTGGCTGGGCAGCTGGTGGTAGTTATTTTCCATGATTAGACTGGCAATCAACTCCATAGTGGGATCTATCACAAACAGCTGAGTAGCTGCCTTTGGGATGTGGTCTGCTTTCTGTAGATAAGGAGAAACCTGGGGGATAATCTCTAGCTTATGGCACGCTTGGGCCCTGCATGTAGCCGTGTCATTGTTCAGCAGCCTGCTATGCTCTGTTGACTTTGGGACATAAAATGGACTTGAATTAACAGCCAGCCATGTGATTTGGTAACATAGGGGCTATGCCTTTTTACTTGTCAACCTTGGGCTTGGCAGCCTCAGCTGCTAGCAGCTGTCTGAGTGAAGGAAATTCTCTGGCTTCAGTGGGCTGGGAGCTGGAGGCAGAGCTGAAGCCCAAAGCTGAGGGGCTTTCAACCAGCCCCTAGAGCTTGGCACTTTGAACTTGAACTAAAAGCCTCCAAATTGTAAGAATAAACTCCTGTTTGTTTAAGCCATCCCATTTGTGTTATATTCTTGTCAAAGAGGCACTAGGTAACCAGAACACCCCGTAAAGATTTATAGCCTCACAAACCAGTAGGGTTGCTCTGAGTTGGAATTGACTTGATGGCAGTGAGTTTGATGTTAATAAAGTTAAAGCAATGGAACATGGAATAAAAACAGATAAGGAAGTAGGGACTCGGAGTTTATTTGATCCTACATTAGTCTATCACTGATAAAGGAGACGGAGACCCAGAAAGATTAAATACTTAGCTTGAAGTCACAAGTCAATGTCACAATCAAACTATTTCATAACTTCTAATTCAGTGTACTTCTGCCACTTCTACTGTCTTACTGAGGTCATCATAATCACTTTACTTCTACCTGATTGTTTTCTACCCAACTCAAACTACTTTAGCAAAAAGAGAATTTGTTGGCTTACAGAACTGTGATCCAAGGCTACAATAATGTCACCAGCCCTCCCCTTACATGTTTTATACTGGTTTTCTCCATATGGCAGTCCAGATACTTTTGGAAACTTCAGAAATATATCTCTATTTAGCCTAGAAGCTATAATAGAAGTCCTTCCAGATGAATTTTATTTTGCCAAAATCCCTGGGAAGAATCTGAGTGGTTTACTTAGGGCTGGGTGTGTATTCCTGACCAACCATTACTGCAAAAGGGATGAATACTTTGATTCACCAGCTCATATACACACCTCTGTGGCAAAGTCATATCTTTTAAGCTCATGGAATGTGCTTTCCACAAGAAAAGAGAGTTTTCTAATCAGAAGGAGGTTGAGAATTCCAGATAGACACAAACAACAAATACATATTACATTTATATTCTAAAATGCAACTTTATGGAAGGAAATATCTAGGAACAGAAATTTACCAAACAGTGCAATGCTTCTTCTAAATAACATGTGTCAACATCTGTAATGACAAAATAAAGAAAAATCTAATTTCTTGAGACAGAAGAAAAGATTGATTCGCTATGGTTCATATGAGGATTTCTTTCACACATATTGTTAACATATAAAATCCATTATATTCTTAGAAATGTGTCTAGCATTTAATAATGTTTATAGTTCCCTTCTTTTGCAGATAGGTAAACTGTATGTAATTGTTCACCTGATTTGTGCCAAGACCACTGCCATCACCTTTTTTTTAATTATTTTTAACCACAGCCTATGAAGACCTCCGTGGGGATTAATACAGTGACATTCATATCATAAAGTCTCAATTACAAGAACAACTACTATAAAATGTTTCATATTTTTGGTTTTCAATGTTAGGGTGAGTTTTAAGAGTCTCAAATCCCCACATGGCACACCATTACTCTTTGTGATTTCACAGCACATATTTCTCACAGCAAACGGGCTTGCTTTTTTTCTGACTTTCTTTTCAATTTCATTTCACATAACTGGTTAATTTGACTTTAAGAATTTCAAACTGTGGCTAGAGATATTGTAGAATGTGGAAAAATAAGGTTACTTTTAAGGAAAATGTGTGGACTCAAATGTAGTACAAAATCTGAATTAGGACATTATCACCTGTATAACTTTAGAAAGATTCTAAAGGGGGCCATCAGTAACTTTGTGGATTTACCACCTCTCATAAAAGCCAAAGAGGATTTTTATGCTAAATGGTTCTGGGTTTAAATCTTTACTTTTGACTAGCTGTGTGACCTAGCAAGTTCCTCCACTTCTCTAAGCCTCTGTTAGTGACCTTACCTGTAATGTGAGGACATCACCATCACCTAATTAATAGGCAATGCATATAGAGTGCTTCCTATCCTGTGCTAAGTAAATATTTGCCATTGTTATGACAGTCATAATAAAATAATCTACGATGATCAATTAAATAGTGAGAACAAAAATAGTGCCTACTGCAGTTCCTAAAACATAATTGACAATACACATGTTGGTAGAATTGAATACTGAGGTCTTTCGGTAGAGACACTTATTTTTTTACATTTTTTTTCTAAGAAGTCTTCCTAAATTTCTTTAGTGCTCATTGATCTATCTTCTTTTGGACTCTTTATAATCACAAACATAATTTAACTTGTAACTACAGATTACTTGCAACATGAATTGTTGCATTAGTATTCTTTCCAAAAGTTAAATAATGTTTCTGGAGGAATTATACTTTGTTTCTTGCATATTCTTCATAACACTGTAATAGTTAAGGTTGTGTGTCAGCTTGCCTGGGCCATGATTCTCTAGTTCAGTAGTCAGGTTGTAGTTTGGCAGTCATGTAATGATGTACTCACCCCCCATTATGAGATCTGATATGATGCAATCACCTCTGTGATGATATCTACTATGAGCAGACAATCAGTTGAAAGGGATGTGTGGCCTATATTCAAGATATAAGGATGTTCTGTCAAAGATCTCTGGCTTTTTGCTCAATCTGGATCCTGGATCTGGCTCTTCATCTTCTGACCTCCAATTCTTTGGACTTGAGTTTGTGGCCTGCTATATTGCCTGCCGATCTCGGGATTCATTAGCCTCCATAGCTTCCACAGCCAGACCTGTGGATATGGGTTTCTTCAGCCCCTGCAGTTATCTGAGTCAGGAGAAGCCTGATGTCTGACCTGTGGACTTGGGACTTTGCAGTGCTCCAACCATGTGAGCTATTTCCTTGAGATAAACTTCTCTCTCTCTATAAATATATAAGCTTCACTGGTTTTGCTTCTCTAGAGTACCTAGCCTAAGACTTTCACCAATCTAAACCTAGAGTAGATAGTCAATAAATACTTGTCAATAAATTGACCAGAAGGAATATCATTCTTTTCTACAACTCTTTTGAATCAAACTAGATTGTTCTATATAAATTACCAGGATAGACATGTAAAATCACCTTAGGTGCATGGACTGGAATGGGAGCTCTGCTTAATATTTTTCCTTGGTTATGATGTGTCTAAGACCTATAAATTCTAAATTTTGATCTACTCACTCTCATATAAGCCCAAGCTGATATCTTATTTCTATTACCTCTTAATATTCTCCTACTAATAAAGATATACCAGAAGGCTGGTGGTTCAAACCCACCAGCGACTCCTTGGAAGGAAGATTGGGCAATCTATTTCTGTAGTGATACCGCCTTGGAAACCAAAGGAGGGGTGGCTTTGTGTTGAGTCTGACTTGACGGCACATAATAACAACAACACACCAACAATAAATATATGAGAAAAAGGGTAATGGAGGATGGATTTTCTGATAATTTTGGCAAATATGGTTTGGTGCAGTCTTTGATGCCATGATTTGGATACAGGCTGGAGTAAAGGGTTGCTAGGTGCTGTCTAGTTGGGTCCAACTCATAGTGACCCTATGTATGACAGAATGAAACACTGCCCAGTCCTGTGCCAGCCTCACAATCCTTGCTATACCTGAGCGCTTCGTTATAGCCACTGTGTCAATCCATCTTGTGGAGGGTCTTCCCCTTTTTCATTGATCCTCCATTTTACAAAGCATGATATTGTTCTCCAGGGAATGGTCCCTTCTGACAACATGACCAAAATAGGTCTGACAAAGTCTGGCCATTCTCCATTCCAAGAAGCATTCCAGCTGCACTTCCTCCAGGACAGATTTGTTAGTTCTTTTGGTGGTCCATGGTACTTTCAGTATTCTTCACCAACATCACAACTCAAAAGCATCAACTCTTCTTCAGTCTTCCTTATTCATTGCCCAGATCTCTAATGCATATGGAAAAACAAACAAACAAACAAACAAAAAACACTCACTGCTGTCAAGTTGGATGTGATTCATAGTGACTCCTTCTTCAGTTTACTATGCAAGTAGATTGACCAATCTTCCTTCCAAAGAGTGGCTGGTGGGTTTGAACTGTCAGCCTTCTGGTTAGCAGTCAAATACCTTAGGCACTACACCACCAGAGCTCCCAAATACCATGGCTTGGGTTAGCTGCACCTTCGTCTTCAAAGACATTTTTGCTCTTTAGCATGTTAAAGAAGTCTTTTGCAGCAGATTTGCCTAGTGTAATACATAGTCTGATGTCTTGACTGCTGCTTCCATTGGTGTTGATTGTAGAACCAAGTAATATGAAATCCTTGATAACTTCAATCTTTTTTTCTATTTATCATGATGATGCTTTTTGGTCCAGTTGTGAGGATTTGCATTTTCTTTATGTTGAGGTGTAATCCATACTGCAGACTGTAGTCTTTAATCTTCACCAGTAAATGCTTCAAGTCATCTCCACTTTCAGCACGCAAAGTTGTGTGATCTGCATATCCCAGGTTGTTAAGGAGTCTTCCTCAAATCCTGATGTGACGTTCTTCTACATATAGTCCAGCTTCTCAGATCATTTGCTCAGCATACAGATTGAATAAGTATGATGAAAGGATACAGCCCTGACACACTCCCTTCTTGATTTTAAACCATGCAGTATCCTCTGGTTCTGTTCAAAGAACAGCCTCATGGTCTATATACAGGTTCCTCATAAGCACAATCAAGCATTCTGGAATTCCCATTCTTCACATTATTACCCCAAATTTGTTATGATCCACACAATTGAATGCTTTTACATAGTCAATAAAACACAAGTAAACATCTTTCTGGTATTCTTTGCTTTCAACCAAGGTCCATCTGACATCAGCAATGATATCCCTTGTTCCATGTCCTCTTCTGAATCCAGCTTGCATTTCTGGAAGTTTTCTGTCAATATACTGCTGCAACCATTCTTGAATTATCTTCAACAAGATTTTGCTTGAGTGTAATATTATTGTTTGATAATTCCCATATTCTGTTGGATCACCTCTTTCTGGAATGGGTACAAATATGGATCTTTTTCAGTCACTTGGCCAGGGGGCTGTCTTCCAAATTTCTTGGCATAAACGTGTAAGTGCCTGCAGCACAGCATCTATTTGCTGAAATGTCTCAATGGGTATTCCATCAATTCCTGGAGCCTTGTTTCTCACCAATTTCCTCAGTGCAGCTTCAACTTCTTCGTTCAATACCATTGGTTCTTGATCATATGCCACCTCATGAAACGGATGAACATTGACCAATTCTTTTTGGTACAGTGATTCTGTATTCCTTCCATCTTCTTTTGATGTTTCCTGTGTCATTCAATATTTTGCCCTTAGAATTTTTATATAGTGCAACTCAAGGCTTGCATTTTTTCCTCACTTCTTTTAGCTTGAGAAATGCTGACCATGTTCTTTCCTTATGGTTTTCTAACTCCAGGTATTTGCAGTTTTCATTATGATAATTGACTTTGTCTTCTTGAGCTGCTCCTTGAACTCTTCTGTTCAGCCCTTTTATCTTGTCCTTTCTTCCATTTGCTTTAGCTACTCCCCATTCAAAGGTAAGTTCCAGAGTTTCTTCTGATACTCATTTTGATCTTTTCTTCTTTTCCTGTCTTTTTAATGATTGTTTGCTTTCTTAATAGATGATGTTCTTGAAGTCATCTCACAATTCCTTTGGTTTTCAGTCATTGGTGTTCAATGCATCAAATCTATTCTTTAGATAGTCTCTAAATTCAGGGGGAATATAATCAAGGGATATAGTATTTTGGCTCTCATGTACTTGTTTTATTGTCTTCAGCTTCAGCTTGAACTTGCATATGAGCAGTTGATGGTCTGTTCCACAGTCAGCTACTGGCCTTGGTTTGGCTGAAGATACTGAGCTTGTCCATCACCTCTTTCCCCAGATGTAGTCAATCTGATTCCTGTGTACTTCATCTGCTGAAGTCCATGAGTGTACAACCATTGTTTATGTTGTTGAAAAAAGGTATTTGCAGTGTATAAATCATTAACCTTGCAAAATTCTATTATGTGATCTCCAGTGTTATTTCTATCACCAAGGCCATATTTTCCAACTACTGATGATTCCTCTCTGTCTCCAACTTTTGCATTCCAATCACAAGTGATAATCAATGCATCTTGATTGCATTATTTGGTCAATTTCAGACTGCAGTAGTTGGTAAAAATCTTCAGTTTCCTTGTCTTTGGCTTTGGTGGTTGCTGCATAAATTTGAACAATAGTAGTATTAATTGGTCTTCCTTGTAGGCATATGGATATTAACCCACCACTTGTCTGTCAGTTTGTCATAGGGCAGTGGCTTGCATGTTGCTATGAGGCTGGAGGCTATGCCACTAGCATTTTTTTTTTTTTTCCTTCCAAATACTAGTTGGGTCAACCACTGTGGACAGGTTTCAGTGGAGCTTCCAGATTAAGACAGACTTGGAAGAAGGAAGGGACCATCCACTTCTCAAAGAATTGACCAGTGAAAAATCTTATGAATAGCAATGAAACACTGTCTGATATATTACTGGTGTAGAAGGATCAAGCATCAAATGACTATAGACAGTGTGCAGTGTAGTGAATTATTTAATATGGCCATTCTAGCCACAGTCCTCCATTTTGTGATGTATTGTAAAGCTTAGTCTCTATGCCTGTGCAGTGTGAGATGTATCTTGAGTTCCATTTTGCTGGAGGGTGTGACTCACCCTTAGTTTCCTTGAGGGTATATAAGTGAATATTCTGGGGAAATTCTCTCTCTTACTCTGGTCTTGCATTTGGTTTTTCATCATGTCACCCCTGGACTTGAGACAGCAGTCAGTTATCTGACCTGCTGATTTGGGTTTGCCAACCACTGCAGCCACATGTGTGAGAAGTATGCTCCAGACCTACCCACAGACTTGGGACTTGTCAGCCTCTCAGCCTACACCACCACATGAGTCATTTCTTTAGCAGTTTGTGGGTTATATGAGATGTTACAGTGAAATATGGAACTCTAAGACAGAAAGGAAAGTACTGAGGGGAGGAGGAGGAGTTGATGTTAGAGATGATAAAGTGGTATAGCAGTTTAGAAAAGTTGTGCATTTGGGACATCTTTAACCTCTGCTTCATAAGGACTAGCCTTGTACTGATCCTTCTAAAATATTTGAGCTCAGTGGTATGTAAAAATATAAATATATAGACTGTAATTGTGAGGATGGTGTGGGGCTGGTCAGTGTTTCGTTCTGTTGTACTTAGCATTCTTATTAGTCAGAACCAAGTTAACAGCACCTAACAACAAAAAACTAATAGTCTCACTTTTTCACATGTTAATGTTTCTGAAATTATGAGGTATCTTACAATTGATGTGTACCTTTAATGTAATATTTTTTAATTCCCAAATATTATTATATGAAATCTACAAAACAGTGTACAATTGATGATGTGGTCATTAAGGTTGTGTGTCATCTTGGCTAGGCCTTGGTTTTGAGTAGCTGGGAGCTGGATATAATTATTCCCATGATAACATTGGTAATCACCTCCATGGTGGAATTTGCTGTGAGCAGCTAAGTTACTGCCTTTATGGAGTGTTTCCAGTATATAAGGACAAGCTTTGAAAATGTCTCTAGCTTTCGGCACATCTGGATCCTGCATTTGGCTGAGTTTTCAACTCAGTGGCCTGCCACATTTCCTGCTGATCTTGGGATTGTTCCTAGACTTGAATTAGTGACCTGCCATATTGCCTGCTAATCTTGGGACTATGCCATTTTACCTGCCAACCTTGGGTTTGTCTGCCTCAGCAGCCAGCATCTGCCTAAGCTAAGAGATGCCCCAGCTCCAGTGGGCCAGGAGCAAGTGGCAGAGCTGAAGCCCAAAGTCAAGGGGCCTTCACCCAGCCCCTAGAGTCAGCATTTTGAACTAATTTCTAGCATCCTAAACTGTAAGAGAATAAATCCCTGTTTGTAAAAGCCATCTATTTGTGGTATGTCTGTGATAGCAGCACTAGAAAACCCAAACAGATGGTATCTTAAAACTTAAGGTAAATGATAATATTGTATCTTATATTAGAGGTCTTAAAGTATAATTTATGGCTTTGGCTTCATATTTTACTGCATAAATACCATATAACATAGCTAAGAGGTAATAAGTCTCTGGGTGGTGTAAACTGTGCTCTGTCAGTAACTGAATGGTTAGCAGTTTGAACCTAACCAGCGGCACGATGGAAGGAAAGATCTAGTGATCTGCTTCCATAAGTTTATGGTCAAGAAAACCCTATGGAGTGGTTCTACTCTATAATACTTGGGGTTGCTATGAGTAGAATCAACTCAAAAGCAGATAACAACAACATGAATTATCTTTAAGAGTGATGGACTGCTAGCATCAGAGCATTACAAGGTTAAGGGAATATTAAGCTTGAATGGCACTATTATGTCTGACCTATCCTTTGAATGGAACTCTAGTGGCATAGTCATTAAAACAATCAATTTAAACATGTTAGACAGTTGGTCATTAATGGTAACCCAAAGGCCAGTGGTTCAAACCCACCAGCTACTCTGTGGGAGAAGGTCTGCTTCTGTAAGGATTTACAACCTTGGAAACCCTATGGGGTAGTTCTATTCTGTCTTATAGGGTCACTGTGAGTCAGAATCAACTCTATGGCAGTGGGTTTGGTTTGGCTTTTGGTTACTCTCTGAAGCTCTGTACAAAGTCAACATTTCTTCTGTGGTGGTTAAGTTTGCGCTTCAGCTTGGCTAGGCTTGGCTGAATGGCTGGGCAGCTGGTGACAGTTATTCCCCATGATGAGACTGGCAATCAACTCCATGATGGGATCTACCATAAGCAGCTGAATAGCTGCTTTGGGTATATGGTCTGCTTCCTGTATATAAGAAACAGCTTTGGGAATGGTCTCTAGCTTATGGCATGCTTCAACCCTGTATGTATCCGTGTTGTTCGGGAGCCTGCCATGCTCTGCTGACCTTGGGACTTTCAATGGACTTGAATTAATGGCCTGCCATGTGATTTGGTAACATCAGGACTGTGCCTTTTTACTTGTCAACCTTGGGTTTGTCAGTCTCAGCAGTCAGCAGTTGTCTGAGTGAAGAAAAGCCTCTAGCTCCAGTGGGCTGGGAGCAGGAGGCAGAGCTGAACCACAAGGTTGAGGGGCTTTCACCCAGCCCCTAGATCCTGTCACTTTGAACTTGGACTTCTAGCCTCCTGAACTGTAAGAGAATAAACTCCTGTTTATTCAAGCCATCCTATTTGTGGTAGATTCCTGTCAGAGCAGCACTAGGTAACCAGAATATCTTCATTAAAAGAGCTGCTAGACCAACATCACACATAAGGTGTTGTTATTGTTAGGAGTGGCTAAGTAGATTTCGGCTCATAGTGAGTCCATGTGACAAAGTACAACTGCCCCAAAGGGTTTTCTAGGCTGTGATCTTTATGAAGCCATTGAATGGATTTGAACCATCATCTTTTTGGTTAGCAGCTGAGTGCTTAACCATTGCACCACCAAGTCTCTTTTCACATGCAGTGGAGTAGTAGCTAATTTTGCACAAAAGGGTTACTGGCTGTTTGACCCTTTGCCCAAATTCTTTCAGCTTCCAATGAATTTAAACATGTTAGACAGTTGGTCATTATCTCAAGGAAAGTCTACAGCCCATGTGATCCCATTTGCTCTTTCTTTTTCATTTAAATGGACAAGTAACCATGACCGTAAGGCTCATACTGAAGTTTTAGTCATTTTTTCCCACTGGTATTCAATGTTTTATTTTCTGAAACCACTGCTGTGAAGACAGAAAACAAAACAACCTTGCATATTTTCCATCAAGAACCTCAATTCTAAAGGCATATGATCAAAAATAAATTAATATTCCAATCTGAAAACACATGATCTTAAAATTTTTTTCTTATATCCCCCCCAAAAAAAATAAAAAGTAGAACTATATATCTGACCTAGCCTGGAAGTTAGAGGTTGAGTTATCAGAAACTCATAGAGATAAGTCTTTCTCCTCTCAACACATGAGCTATATAAGCTCTTGTATGGCAAGTGTCTTTGTCTAAGACCCCAACACTGGTGGAGACTGGGATTTAATGATAGCAGCAGTCAGGACATTAGACGACGTGTAGCATTGGGGAAGTCAACTGCGAAGGAACTGTTTCAAGTGCTGAGGAGTAAGGATATCTCCTTGAGGACTAAGGTGCGCCTGACACAAGCCATGATATTTCCAATCGCCTGGTATGCATGTGAGAGCTGGACAATGAATAGGGAAGA
>NW_006922041.1:585357-603664 GCF_000298275.1 Orycteropus afer afer
GATTTGGGACCCTCAGTGGTGAGTAAGGCCGGAGACATACTACTTTAACCCATTGCTGGTGAGACAACCAACTTATAGCAACCCTATAGGACAGAGTAGAACAGCTCCAGAGGGTTTTTGGGCAATCTACTACCTCAGAAACCCAAGGAAGGGTCGCTATGAGTTGGGATCAGCTTGTTGGCAATGAGTTTGGATTGGTTTTAGTCTTTTTTGAAGCAGACTGCCTTATTTTCCTCCTGTGGATTAGCTGGTCAGTTCAAAATACTGACTTTCTCCTTAGCAGCTGAGTTCCTAATCACTGCACTATCAAGGCTCCTTAGAGACATACTACAACTACTCAACTGCATTCTTAAACAAGAAAGTCAAGTAATTTTTACAGCAGTTAATTCTTTATCAATCATTGGAGAATCAGTGAGGTTATGGGCATGCATTGCCTAAGGCACTTGACTGCTAACCAGATGGCTGGCGGTTCAAACCCATCAGCCACTCCTTGGAAGGAAGATGGGGCAATCTACATCTGTAGTGATACTACCTCGGAAACCCAAGGAGGGCTCGCTATGAGTCGGGTCCGACTCGATGGCAAACAACAACAACAACAGTTCAAATTTCATGCCTGCCACCTGTTATTGGTTGTTTGACCTTGAAAAGCTACTTAATCTCAGCCTTAGTTTTTTCATCTGCAAAGTAAGCATAACAATATCAAATTTATGTGGTTAGGAGCTCTGGTATACTTTGGTAAGGCATTTGGCTGCTAACCAAAAGGTCGGAGGTTTGAATTCACCATCTGCTCCATGTGAGAAAGATGAGGCAGTCTGTTCCTGCAAAATTTTACAGCCTTGGAAAACCTATGGAGGTCACTACCAGCCAGAACTGACTTGATGGTAGTGAGTTTGGTTTTTGGTTTTACATGATTATTTTAAATTGTCAGATATTATATGTGTATGTGTGTATGTGTGATCTTGTATATACATATACTTATTGTTCTGCCATATTAGCAAAAAAACCAAACCCATTATGGTTTAGTCAATTCCGTCTCATAGTGACCCTGTAGCATAGAGTAGAACTGCCCCATAGGGCGTCCAAGGCTGTGAGTCTTTATAGAAGTAGGCTGTCACATCTTTCTCACATGGAGAGGCTGGTAGGTTCCAATTGCTGACTTTCTGGTTAGCAGCTGAGAATATTAAACACTGTGCCCCCAGGGTTCCTTTTTCTCTCTGGCACAATAAGTACCAAATTGCAGTTGCTATTGTTCTATACTCTGCAGTACCCAACTATAAAGTCAGAGCCATTTTATCTATCAGTTCCCATTTTTTCCCCATCAATATGAGAATTGGATAATGCAATTTATCTCCTAGGTTACTTTCCTTTATCACTTTAACCCTCAGTACTTACATGGTTAAGAAAATCTGAGGGGATAAGGTTCAACATACAAGTCATATAAAAGCCAAATTTCTAGGAAACCATACCTACTGGTTAGGAAGTAGTCCTGTAACTGCCTATTTCTATAACTTGGGGAATGTGAAGGCTAAAACACTTATTTACAAAACCCTCCATTTAAAATTTTTCTGATCATCCTCCACAAAAACATCCCTCAAAAAATACTGGCTTAGAAACAAAGAATCTTATTTAAAATGAATAACCACAAGGGTAACATCATAAAAGTGAAGAAAGAAAGAAACTATAAAGAAAAAAAGGGAAATACAGTAGGAAAAACAAGGCAAGAGGTAAGGAAGGGGCCTGTTGGGCTCTGTAAAAATTTTGTCGTGAAAGAGGACTAAAGGAGGAGTCATTCAGCTGTCTCCATACATGGTAATGTCAACTATCCTTAACCAAAAAAAAGAAAAAAATCCAAGCCCATTACCATCAAGTTGATTCTCACTCATAGCAATCCTGTAGAGTTCCCAAGGCTGTAAATCTTTATGGAAGCAGACTGCCTTGTCTTTCTCCTGTGGAGTGGCTGCTGAGTTTGAACTGCCCACCTTTTTGTTAGCAGCCCAATGCCTCAACCACTGGCCACCAGAGCTCTTTAACTTATTCTTAGTGACCTATTAAAGCCCAGTGGGCCATGGAAAAGGATCCATATCGGTAAGGCCAGCTTTACATCCTCTTCAAGGACATTTTAATGATCTAATAGTCCAAGGGGGAGCTCTGGTAGCATAGTGGCTAAGGCATTTGACTGCTAACCTGAAGGCTGGCAGTTCAAATCCACCAGCCACTCCTCGGAAGGAAGATGGGGCAATCTACTTCCGTAGTGATACTGCCTCGGAAACCCAAGGAGGGGTCGCTATGAGTCAGGTCTGACTCAATGGCACATAACAACAATAACAACACACAACAGTCCAAGGAGTGGAGCCTCTGACTAGCTCATATAGGTGATCCTGCAGCTACTAACTGAAAAGCTGGCAATTTGAACCCACCAAGAAGTGCCTCAGAAGGCCTGAGGATCTGCTTCTGAAGGATTATTGCCATGAGTTATGCTCCATAACTCTATGGAGCATAGTTGTAGTCTGCAACTCATGGAGTCACTGAAAGTCACAGTTGACGTGCTGGCAACTGGTTAATATTGTTAATAATACGATGCATTGCTGTTGAACTTCCAAAATCTCATCTGGACAATTAACTGCTCACAAAGACACACACCCACAGATAATACACATACACATACACTGTTCTGGAGCCAACCATCTTGCAACAGATCTTTGTTCTTTACAAAGGGAGAGGTGATTGTGCCTAGATGTTGAATGTGTTGAGATGAAGCCATTGTGTGTTAATAGTCAAAGAACTTTCCTATTTTCCAAGAAGGAAGAAACTCTTATCTGATGAATTTCAGCTTCAGTTCACTGATCATTGTTTCTCAGTATATGGGACTGGCACGTAAAAGGATTTTAAGCAGGATGAGATGATTTAAGATGTCATTTAAAAATGGTAATATGACACTGATGACTATAGTGAGCTGTAGTTTCTATATAGTTACAGAAGCTAGAAACTATAGAAACTATAGTTTCCTTTTGTATTGATATAATCAAAAAAATTGGTATCTTGGTTTAGTGCTAGCAGGATTTTAATGCTTAACACGTTCTAATCTCCCTTGTAACACAAGGGAAGGTATCACAGCTCAGAGCTTTTGGCAGGCACCTTTGTTTACTTGGAATGCAATGTTTTAAGATTTTATGTATTTTTGTGATTAATTTTCAGTTATGGCAATGGATATAAGTTTCCCATGTATAGAAGGAGTACATATTTTAAAAGAATAAATTTAAGTAAAATGTTAATTGAAAGAAAATTGCAAAATAAATAACATCATGCAGTTAAGGTGACATGCAAATAACTAAAACATGGAGACCAGTGAATGCCTTTTTTCTTTTATTCCGAATACATTTGAGTACAAGAACAAGACACTCCACTGGATGATCAATAAATGTGTTCTGTTGCAAGAAAAGTTATACTCTGCACATAAATTTGCATATTTTGGTAGGGTGAAAGCAAAAACCCAGAAAACTTTGCTAGGATAGACCCAGAGCCAAATTTCGACCACCCTTGGAGCTGGTACTAACACCCCCTCCTTCCTTTCTGTTATTATCCCTGATTACCCTGTTTTGCATTTTGTTTGATCACACAAGCCACCTCCCAATACCAAAAGGGTAATAGGCAGAGTATATAAAAAGGGAGGTAATTAATCAGTATTTGTTGAATAAATGAATACATAAGTGAATGAATAAGTAAACAGAGAAAACAGATGAGCTAAGAGGGAGAGCTGCAGTAGTATCTGATTGTTCCCAGCTCTCTTGTTTTAATAGGGAAGGGTGATACAAGGTGCACAGTGTGATCCTAACAAGGAAGGTAGCACCCTGCTTAGCCCAGATGGAGAACATGAAGCCTGAACCTGCAGGATATTTCTCTAAAGCAATTCCTTAGCGAGTGTTTGTCTTTTCTCCAGATGTATTTGGAAGGCTAGTTGTTAACTCCATGTAAACAACAGAGCCAGAAATGATTTTGCAGGCAAGTCAGAGGAAGCTGGAGCTTATAGTCATCTTGGAGAGACATCAGAATCAAATGTATTGATTCCTGGTTTACAGACATCTTGAAAATAAAAGTGCTGGTTGTTCATGGAAAAGAAAGTTTTAAAGTGCCATTAGAAGTGACAACCCAGCCCCAATTAATAAAAGAATGAGAAAACATGACATAAAATGCGCTTGCTTTTGTTCTCTGCCCAGAAAGGGCATCAATGTGACATTGAAAGCTGTTCTAGGGACAAAGGAAAGTCTCTTGTGGCCTTAAGAGAGTTGTTTTCATCCTAGTTGATGGGGTGATTCATTAGCAATTGGAGAAAATATCAGTGGCCAAAGCAAGGAGAAAAAACAGTGATTATAACTTATTGTTCTTGACTCTCTAGCTTTTAGCACTTCTTGCTTTGTATTACAGTTATTTACGTATATGTCCTCTCTCTCCTTCTAAATTGGACTCTCTCAGTAGATAGGACCCATCTGTTGATTCATTTTTGTATTTTCCATAGTACTCATTATTTGAGAAAAAATAGGTGCTCAGTATAAAATGGTTTCAATGTATGAATGAAAGCAGCCATTTGAAAATCACTACAGCTACTGCACAACTTTTTTTCCCACAATTATTTGAACACCTACTATGAATGAGACACTCCTTTTAGCCATTTTTCAATAGTATATTAAAAAATGAGTGCAACAGCCCTGTTTTCAAGACATTTATGACCCATGACTGAAACAACCAGGAACACAAATAACTTTTATACAGTTGAGAACATGAAAAACAAAGTTAACAAGGAGGTTAGGCAAAGGGATATGAATGCCCAGAGAAAATGGAATCAGATCTTGGCTTTGGGTGTTGGTTAGAGATCAAGGAAAGAATTTTAGATAAAGGCCTTAGAGGACGAAATTCAACAGGTACAAACAGTACTGAAGAAGAATATTACAAGGGAAAAATACACCATGGACAAAATGTGAATAAATAGGATGTGTTTTGAGACCCCAGGTAGTTTAATCCAATGAGTAAACAAATAAAATAACCAATTACTGTGTAGTTAATTCTGACTCACGGTAACCCTATGTGTTTCAGAGTAGAATTGTAATATATAGGGTTTCAAAAGTAGATTCAAAAGTAGGTCTTTTTCTGAGGTACCTCTTGGTAGGATTTGAACTGTTAGACTTTCAGTTAGTATTTGAAGACTTAACATTATTTTTTCCAGCCAGGTGCTTCTACTGGGTAGTTTAAACCAAAACAAACCTGTTGTCATTGAGTCAAACTGCGTAACCACCAACATTTAGGTTAGTAGTTGAGTGGAAACCATTTGTGCCAACCAAAGATTCTCAGATCTGACTCATAGCAGACCCCTCCTTGGGTTTCTGAGTCGATATCACTATGGATGTAGATTGCTCAATCTTCCTTCCAAGGAGTGGTTGGTGGGTTTGAACTGCCAGCCTTCTGGTTAGCAGGCAGTCAAATACCTTAGGCACTACGCCACCAGAGCTTCCTTAAAGATTCTGATTGGGTATTTCAGAGGAGCTATAATAATGTCCAGAATTTAAGTGTGGAGATGAATCAAGGAGTGAAAGTCCGCTTGGACAGAATACACACAGCCTTGAAAACCTGTGAGGCCATTTGGATGTAACAAACTAATGAAGATCGTGGAGCAGGGAAGTGGCTGGGTCTGAAGACAACAGTCAGCTCATTCAATCACAACAAATCCAGGAACATCTGCACCTCGAGGGCCCTGACTTCCCTTCTAGGTAATCAAGGGTACACTATCCAAAAGAAATCTCTGAAAGATGAGAACTAACTCAGGGGAATGGCTTCTAAGCTAAAATTTTATTCTAAGTAGGTTCCAGTTAAGAGACCTGATGGCACAGTGGTTAAGTGCTCAGCCAGCAGTTTTAACCCGTCGGCAGCTCTGTGGGAGAAAGATATGATAGTTTGCTTCTGCAAAGATTAAAAGCCCAAACCTGCTGCTTTTGAGTTGATTCTGACTCATAGTGGCCCTGATAAGACAGAGCCGAACTGCCCCCATAGGGTTTCTAAGAATGTAATCTTCACAGAAGTAGACTGTCATGTCCTTCTCAGGTGGAGTGGCTGGAGGATTTGAACTGCTGACCTTTGGTTAGCAGCTAAGCACTTAACTATTGTACCACTAAGGCTCCTCCCATAATGATTACAGCCTTGGAAACATTGTGGGGCAGTTCTATTCTTACCTATAGGGTCTACTGTGTCACTATTAGTCAGAATCAATGGCAATGTTTTTCCTTTTTTTTTTTTTTTTAAATAAGGAAGGACCTGCAAGAAAAGACAGTGGGAGTGCTCCTTTAAAGCACAGGTGCATTAGTCTCTATTTGAGGTGGCTTTTAAAAAAAACTGCTTTACTTGAACATTTATAATTAAAAGGAATGACCTAAGCATTTATTTTTACTTTCTAGCAGGAAATGTATTCCTGGGTAATCAAATAGCCAGAATTGATGAAAGAAAGCTCTACTTCACTAAAGAAAGTCAACTGATAAATGTAGACTGAACGACAGAATTAGAAAAAAAAGTCTTTTGCAAACCCTAATGCCATTGATTCAAGCATGAATTTTCAATTAGTGTTAAAACTATTAGGTAAGTAGAAAAATAAGCACATAATGATTAAAACACAAGTCAGATCTCATCTCTCCCCTGATCAAAACTTGGTATCAACTCCCATTTTATTCTGAGTAAAAGCCAAAGTGGCCCACAAAATTTCACAGTCTGCCTCATTACTTTTCTGACCTCAACATAATTATGTCCCCCTCACTCATATAACTCTAGCCACATTGACCCTCTTACTATTCCTTGAGTTGACTTGTCATAAACCCTTCACTCACTGTCTCTATTATCTGTATTTTTCCTTGCCTGCTGTCTGCATGGCTAACTCTCTGACTTGCTCCAAGTCACTGGTAAGGGTTAACTTCTCACCACCCTCATGGCTTCCTATGTGGTACAAACAATTGATGTGCTTTGCTGGTAGCCAAAAAGTTGAAGGTTCAAGTCCACCCAGAGGCACCTCAGAAGAAAGGTCCAGTGATCTGTTCCTGAAAAATCAGCTATTGAACACATTATGTGGGTGGGAAAGTGGTCCAAGCAGACCACTAGGTAGGGGAAGAGTGGCAAGAGAGATATCACTCATCATCTCCTTGTGGGTATGTGTGTGGGGGCACACCTCTGGTTACTAGGAGGTTTTAGGGGGAGAAGGGGGAAGATTCCACTTCTTTGTTCACTGGTCACCAGATTGGGCATTGGTGTACTCGTAGGTGAGAGCAGCCATTTATGTTATTCATACTCATTCCTGCAGACTACAGTCTTCAGTATGGATTACATCTCAATACAAAGAAAACAAAAATCCTCACAACTGGACCAATAAGCAGTATCATGATAAATGGAGAAAAGATTGAAGTTGTAAAAGATTTCATATTACTTGGTTCTATAATCAACACCAATGGAAGTAGCAGTCAAGACATCAGACAATGCATTGCATTGGGCAAATCTGCTGCAAAAGACCTCTTTCAAGTGCTGAAAAGCAAAGATGTCTCCCTGAACACTAAGGAGCACCTAACCAAGCCATAGTATTTTCAGTTGCCTCTTACGCATGTGAGAGCTGGACAATGAATAGGGAAGACTGAAGAAGAGTTGATGCCTTTGAGTTGTGGTGTTGGTGAAGAATGCTGAAAGTACCATGGACGACTAAAAGAAATAACACATCTGTCCTGGAAGAAGTGCAGCCAGAACATTCCTTGGAAGAGAGGATGACCAGACTTTGTCTCACCTACTTTGGTCATGTCATCAGAAGGGACCATTCCCTGGAGAAGGATATCATGCTTGGTAAACTGGAGGGTCAATGTAAAAGGGGAAGGCCCTCAATGAGATGGATTGGGACAGTTGCTGCAGCGATGGGCTCAGATATAGCAAGGATTGTGAGGCTGGTACAGGACTGGGCAGTGTTTCATTCTGTTGTACATAGGATCACTATGAGTTGGAGATGACTTGATGGCACCTAACAACAACAACAACACACATTTCTATACTACTGGATCAATGACAAGCATCAGTTAACACTCACACAGCCTGTTCTAGGCTGCTCTACATTGCGTGGCCAGAGAACAGAGATCACACTCACAATCCCACCAGTAACCCCACCCACCCAGAAATAAGTGGTGAATTCCCTAGTGTTGTCAAAATAGCAACCAGAATAGCACACCTGCCCTGTCTGACTGACTATATAAAAACAAAACAAAATATCAGAATGAAACAAATGAACATATAGTCAACAAATGAATACAAGAACACTACAATGTCTCAGAGGAGCTCTGGTAGTGTAATGCCTATGGCACTTGACTGCTAACCAGAAGGCTGGCAGTTCTAACCCACCAGCCACTCCTCAGAAGGAAGGTTGAGCAATCTACTTCTGTAATGATACAGCCTCAGAAACCCAAGGAGGGGTCACTATGAGTTGGATCTGACTCAATAGCACATAACAACAACAACAACACCATGTCTCAGAGACAAGAGACAACTTCAAATCACACAATAAAGATGACCTGGCTCAAGCAAATGATCAAAATAGAGAACCAGGAAACCTCCCTGATGAAGAAATGATAGTAGAACAACCTGGTAAGGAATTCAAAAGACTTATATGTAGGGTCTTAGAAGAGATCATATAAAATGTAGACAATATCAAGGACAGCACAGACAAAATTCTAGAAAAATTCAGGAAAACAATACAAAAGCAAAGTGACAAAATGGGCAATTAGAAACCATACAAAAACAACAACTAGAATACTAGATGATTGACACTGATATTTCTGAAATAGGTAGCACATTGGAAGAACAAAGGAGAAGAGTTGAATCAATGGAAGACAGAATCAGCAAAATACAAGACAAATCCCTTGATACCCACCTGTTATAGGAACAATCAGAAAAAAGAATGACAAAAAAATAAAAGAAAGAAAGTCTAAGAATTTTATGGGACATGATCCAGAGAAATTACTTATTCATGTTTGAAATTCCAGTACAGGAAGACACACACACACACACACACAAACTGCAAATAGGCTAGACTCCGAAAGAAAATAATCAAGATATATCATAATCACACTCTCTAAAAGCAAAGACAAAGAAAGGATCGTGACAGCAGCTTGGAAAAAACAAAATGTTATCTACAGTGGGGAACTAATAAGTTGAAGCTCTGACTTTTCAGCAGAAACCATGCAGACAAGAAGGCAAAAAGATGACATATACAAAGACCTGAAGGAAAATAATTGCCAACCAAGAGTTATATACCTATATTTCACCATGATGAAATTCCAACATTTCCAGATAAACAGAAATTAAGAGAGTTTGTAATTTATAGCAATAAACACACATACCACAAGAGAAGAATGATCCAAAACCAACACTTTAAAGATTATAAATTGTAAAAGTTAAATATACAAAGATCACCAAAGAAAAAAATAGAGGCTAACTTAGGATCCCTAATTAGTGACATAAATAGACTATCAGACATTACTAAGGATGCATAAACAGCAGAGAATAAGCTAGAGAATCTACTGGAGCAGCTGGGTAGCTGCCACAGGGATGTGGTTTGCTTCCAGTATATAAAAAAGTCAGCTTTGAGAAAGGTCTCAGAGCTTTTTGGCATGCTTGGATCATATATGTAGCTGAGTCTTTGTTTAGCAGCCTGCCACGTTGCCTGGCAATCTTGAGACTTTCCCTGGACTTTAGCTAGTGCCTGCTGTGCTGTTTGATAATCTTGGGGCTGTGCCGTTGTACTTGTTCACCTTGGGTTTGTCAGCCTCAACAGCCAGCAGCTACCTGAGTTAAGAGAAGTCCCTGGTTTCAGTGTGTGCCAGGAGCAAGGGGCACTGCTGAAGCCCAAGGTCGAGGGGCCTTCACCGAGACCCTAAAGCTGGCACTTTGAACTTGGACTTCTACTCCCCTAAAGGAGAATAAACCCCTGTTTGTTGAAACCACCCATTTGTGGTGTTTTCTGTTAAGAGTAGCAGTAGAGAACCAAAACATACCAACACATATATCAAACATCTTGAGGAAATAAGTCACTGGGGTTGCTAGTTTAGGAATATAGCCTGGGGCACATCTAGGTCAACTGGTATAACATAATCCACAAAGACAGGGTTCTATATCTTACTTTGATAGTACCAACTGGGGTCTTAAAAGCTTACAAATGGATATCCAAGAAGCAACAATTGTCTGTCTCCATCCAAAGCAAAGAACAGTAAAGAAAATCAATGACTCAAGGAAACAATTAGTCCAAAGGACTTGTGGACCACGCCAACCACAGACTCTACTGCTTTGAGACTGGATAATCTAGACTGTACCTGGCTACAACAACCAACAACTCTGATTGAGATCACAGTAGAAGGTCCTGGACGGAGAGGAAAGAAAATGCAAAACAAAATTTAAAATCATAAAAAAAAAAAGACTAGACTTACTAGTCTGATAGATGAGATGAAAAAAAGCAGCACTTGGCCCAAAACAAAACTCAGAATGCTAGAAGGGGCAGGAAAGAAGGATACATGGAAATATGGAAACCTGAGAAGAAGTGGAAAGAGTGCTGTTATTTTGAGGGGATTGCAAGTAATATCAAAAAACAACAAAAAAATATATTAATTGTTGAATGGGAAATTAATTTGCTCTGTAAACTTTCACACAAATCACAAGAAATTTTAAAAAAGAAAATACTATGCTTCAGTCAAGTTAATTACCAGAAAAATATACTGTAGAATTAATAATGAGGATTAGAAATGTAAATTTTTTTTTCAGTTATGTTTGACAAGAATATATAAACTTGTGAGTATTCAAAACTTTTAGTCTTACCACTTGCAAAAGTCAGCCTAACCCTGAGAAACCTAAGGAGGGAATGGGAAGAGTGCTGTTACCCTAAGGGGATTGCAGCTAATGTCATGAAACAGAATGTTTCTCATTTGCTGAACAGGAAATAATTTGCTGTGTAAACATTCACTCAAACTACAGTAATCCTTAGATGAGAAGCATAGAGAGGGCAGTGAGTTTATGTTAATGATGGTGGAATAATTTGGAAGAGAATATTGAGAAGGTTGGTACAACTTGAAGAAATATAACCAAGGTCATTGAATTGTATGTGTAGAAAGTTTTGAATTGGTATATGTTTTTTGTGTATATTTTTACCAAAAATAAATGAATGAATGAAAAAAATGAATGAGCGAATGAATAGTGAACCCAATCAGCTAAATTCTAGATCCTGAAACTGTGGAATTAAGAAAATGCCTGAGAGGAGTTTTGAATAATCTTGAATTGCCTTGACTGGATGAACCTTCAAAGGGACAGAGTGTTGAAAGAGCTTTAGAAGAGCAAAATTTGAAGAAGTTAGGGAAATTTGTGTGTGTGTGTTTGAGAATGACACACAGACATAAAACACTACCCAAGATTTCTGGGCTTTCTGAATGAGATCCTTCAAGAGAATGAATAAAAAGTACAAACTGGAAAAGAAAAGAAAAAGAAAACCCTATGGAGTGCAGTTCTACCTTGACACATGGGGTTCCAGGACCCAGAGTCTCTGGGAACAGGTTACAGTTAAGTATAATCATACCTCACTCCACGGCCATACTATGGCACTCCCAACCTCTTCTCCTATCCTCTTTTGTTTTTTCTACTAGGCACTTATCAACTTCTAAACTATGATATAATTGACTTATGCTGGGAGGCCAAGATTTTTGCCTTTTGTTCACTGCAAAAATCCCAGGCATCTAGAATAGCACCTGGAAAGCAGTGGGTGCTCAAATATTTGCATAACATACTGAGTACAAGCTTATAGGTGGAGTTATCTTTTGTGAATCTCTCTTGGCAAGTGGCTCTTGTGTGCTTGTGTGCCTATGCTTGGGGCTGGACCACAGAATAAAATGACCTCTTACATAGAGTGGCAATTTTTGGCCAAGGGGCATTCATTACCAGAAGATGTGAGAAGCAGTCCCTAATTAGAGGAGAAGGGAAAGTATTAATCCTGAGAAACTAATGAGTTTGGGGAAAAGAAAATCAGTGCTTCTGACAAAGGAAAGCAGAAAAGAATATCAGTGCAACAGAGTTCTGGTAAGATGGTGGAACAAGCAGACAAACTACACAGACCTTCTTCAACAAAGAAAAGGGGAACCAATTAGCACAGATATGGAAGATAACCCTAGAGTCCTGAGCTTTGAAAAGAAGGATACAGAAGTGTACTAAACTTCAACTAGTATAAGAACCTGCATGAAAACACAAAAAAAGGAGATATATGGATATGCGGTCTGTCAGCAATCCTGATGGCATGGACAGCTTGGATATTGCCAAGTGGTGTTAGGACCTAAGAATTAACCTAAAAATTGGCACTGCTAGGCAGGGGCTGCATAGAAGACTGCACTGGTGGCTGGTGAATAAAAGAGGAAGCAGTGAAGAGGAAGACAGGCTGAGCTGGGGACTTTTTTTTGGCTGTTGGAGAGCACACCCATTTTGAATGTTTCCAAGCAGTTCAACCATTTTGGAAATTTAAAGTGACAGTGTTCGCTCAGATTCCAGGGACCTAAAAATAGGCTCCAATTACCAGGGACCACAAGTACATTCCAGACATGAATGACTGGAAAGGTGCAAAATTCCCCTTGTTACTCTTATACCCCACACCCTCTTGGTGAATGGAAGTGTGGCCATCCCTCACTCTCAACCACTTTCTGGGCCAGCAGGAATTCCATCCCAGTCTGTGGGTTGCACTGGAGCCTGGGTGCCCTGCCCACACTTTTTTTTTTTGTTGTTGGTTTGTTTTTATCTGTTTTAAAATTATTATTATTATTATTGTACTTATTATTCTTTACTCTTCCCTTCCTAGGTTCTAGTTTTCAGCTTTTTCTCTCTTCCCTGTTCCTGCTTCCCATTTGTTTCTTTCTCATGTTAACCCCATTCCTTGTTTTATTTTTACACTTTTCATATTTTTTCTTCATTATTCTCCTACTCTACATTTTTTATCTTATTACCCTCTCTCCAGATATTGTAGGCTTTTTTTTTCTTTTTTTGGTTATTGTTCCCATGTGGTTTTGTCCACTTGCTTTTACTTTTTTGATGATTTTTTGATTGTTGTTTTTGTCTGAATGGGACACAGCAGCTGTGTCCATACAATGCAACCATTGCTGCACCTCCTGCAGCTCCAATTATTGACTGAGAGCCACCAATTCCTTCTCCACCAACTGGCCAATGATAAATGACCACCAAGAAGAGCCTGACTCACCCTTAACTGCCCTTCACAGTTAACAGAGATCTAAATACAATGTCACAATATCTCAGAGACAATAGACCATCATGGTTCACACAAAGAAGCAAGATAAAGTGGTAGAAACAAGGGAGCAAGATACAGACCCAGAACATATCCTTGAGGAAGAAGTAGAATTGGAACTCCCTGATAAAGAATTCAAAAGAATTATACTTAGTTATTTTCAAAAGATTGAGAGACAGATAAAGGAAAACACTGATAAAATTAAGGAAAACACAGACAAAACCCTAGAACAATTTCAGAAGAAAATACAAGTACAAAATGACAACATAAACGAAAAATTAGAAATTATATAAAATCTAAGATAGAAATCCAGAAGATTAATACTAAATTTTCAGGAATAGATAACACATTGAAAGGGCAAAGGAGTAGAATTGAGTCAATGGAAGACAGAATGAATGAAACCGAAGACAAATACCTGAATATTTCTTTGGAAATGGATCACTCAGAAAAAGATCAAAACAGAATGAAAAAAGCCTAAGATTCATGTGGGATACCACTAATGGGAATAACCTATGTGTAATCAGAATTCCAGAACAGGAAGAGAAAAAGAAAACCACTGAGAAAATTGTCCAAGATTTGTTGGAAGAGAACTTCCCTTATATGATGAAAGATGATAATATATCCACTCAGGAAATCCAATGAACCCCAAACAGAATAGAACCCAAAAGAAAATCACTGAAACATACCATCATCAAACTCATCAAAACCAAAGACAAAGAAAGAATCCTAAAGTGTCACAGGAAAAATGAAAAGTTACTTTAAAAGGACAACCAATAAGAATAAGATCTGATTTCTCAGCAGAAACCATGCAAGTGAAAACTCAATGGGATGGTATGTATAAAATCCTAAAAGAGAAAAATTCCCAACCAAGAATTATATATATTCAGCAAAATTGTCCCTCAAATATGATGGTGAAATTAGGAGATTTCCAGATAAACAGAAATTAAATGAATTTTTTTTTTAAAACCGACCAATCTTATAAGAGATACTAAAGGGAGTCATTTGAACAGAGAAGCAGTAATAACAAACAACAACCAACCATTACTACCCAAGATGATATAACCCAGAAACCAAAACAGCTATGGAAGTATTTAAAGTAAAATACACTTACAAGATTATAAACAGGGAACCAGAGACATCAGTTACCAAATAAGGACAATTACAAAACAAAAAGAGGGAAAATAGTACAGTGACAGAACTTCTAAATAGTGAGGAAGTCAAGATAGTTGCAAGATAGAATGGACTATTCTAAATTTGGGGAGAAATTATAAATCACAGGGTAATTTCAAAGAAAAATAATAAACCTTCATCGCAATAAAAAAGAGGAAAAGCACAAATATTTAGCAAATACTAAAATGATAACACGATTCATAAGTACAATGAGCTCAGCACCGAAAATTATATGGAACAAAGAAACCAGGGACACCATGAAAAAACATGTAACAAAATGATAATAACCAATTTATACTTGTCAATAATTACACTGACTGTCAATGGATTAAATGCACCACTCAAGAGATGCAGAGTTTTAGACTGGATAAGGGAACAAAACCCATCTATATGCTCTGTACAAGAGACACACCTTAGAGACAAAGACAAGAATAGAGTAAAAAATCAAAGGCTGGAAAAAGATATATCAAGCAAATAGCAAATAAAAAAGAGCAGAAGTGGCAATATTAATTTCTGATCAAATTGATTTTAAGACAAAAACCACCATACAAGGCAAGGAAGGACATTATATAATGACCAAAGGATAAATTGAACATGAAGATATAACCATAATATAAATATCTATGGACCCAATGAAAGAGCCCCAAAATACATAAATTAGACTTAAACAGTATTGAAAAGGCAAATAGAAGACCCCACAGTTCTAGTAAGAGTCTTTAATACTCCACTTTCAATAAAAGATAGAACTGGAAAGAAGCTCAACAAAGATGCAGAAGAGCTAAACAATACCAACTTGACCTTATAGACATCTTCTGAGCACTTCACCCAATAACAGCACAATATACATTCTTTTCCAGTGCACATGGAACATTCTCCATGATAGATATATAAGAGGACATAAAGCAAGCCTCAATAAATTTAAAAACATTGAAATACTGCAAAGCATCTTCTCAGATCACATGCTATCAAATTAGAAACCAACAACAGGAAGATAAACAGAAAAAGAGTAAACACATGGAAACTGAACAACACCCTCCTTAAGAATGACTGGATAAGAGGAGAAATAAAAAATGAAATTCAAAAATCCCTTGAATCAAATGAGAATGAAAACACAACCTACCAAAATCTTTGGGAAAAAGCAAAAGCAGTGATCAGATGCTAATTTATAGCAATAAATGAACTCATCAAAAAATAAGAAAGAGCCAAAATCAACACTTTAAATGAACACCTCCAACAATTAGAAAAGAACAATAAGAAAAGCCTACAGTCACCAGAAGAAAGGAAATAATAAAGATTTGAGCAGATATCAATGAAACAGAAAATAGAAATGGAATAGAATAAATCAACAAGACTGGAAGTTAGTGTTTTGAAAAGATCAATAAAATTGATAAACTATTGGCAAATTTAACAAGGGAAAAGAGGGAGACAAAACAAATAACATGAATAAGAAAGAAAATGGGCAACATCACAACTGAACCAACTGAAATAAAAAGGATAATATCAGGATACTATGGAGAACTGTACACCAACAAATTTGAAAATCTGGAAGAAATGGAAAGATTTCCAGAAACACACTATTTACCTAAACTAACACAGATTGATCTGGAAACGTTGAACAGATGCATAACAAGAGAAGAAATTTAACAGATCATCAAAAAATTACCAACAAAAAAATTCCTGGCCCAGATGATTTCAAAGGAGAATTTTACCAAATATTCAGAGAAGAACAGACATCAATCCTACTCAAACTATTCCAAAACATAGAAAAGGATGGAATCCTCTCAAATTTATTTTGTGAAGCAAGCATAATCTTGATATCAAAACTAGGCAAAGACACCCCTCAGAAGGAAAACTACAGACCAATATCTCCTAACAAAAATCCTAACAAAAATCTTCAACAAAATCCTAGCCAATAGACTTCAACAACATATCAAGAAAATAATTCATTATGACTGAGTGGGGTTCACATCAGGTATGCAAGGATGGTTCAATATTGGGAAAACAATCAACATCATCCATCACATAAATAATAAAAAAAAAGAAAAAAGAAAAAAAGAGAATCTCATGATCATATCAATTGATGCAGTAAAGGTATTTGATAGGATCCAACACCCATTCCTGATCAAAACTCTCAGCAAAATAGGAATAGAAGAGATAATCCTCAACATAGAAAGGGCATCTATGCGAAATCAACAGCCAACATTATACTCAATGGAGAGAGACTGAAACCATTCCCCTTGGAAACAGGAACCAGACAAGGATGCCCTCTATCACCACTTCTATTCAACATTTTATTGGAAGTCCTAGCCAGGGCAATAAGTCAAGAAAGGGAAATCAAAGGTATCTAAATTAGTAAGGAAGAAGTCAAACTATCCCTATTTGCTGATGATATAATCCTATACCAAGAAAACCCAAGAGACTCAGTCAAAAATCTACTGGAACAAATTGAGAAATTTAGCATCATGACAGCATACAAGGTCAACATCCCCAAATCAGTTGGATTCCTCTATACCAGTGATTTCTGAAAAAGAAATAAGGAAATCAATACCATTTATAATAGCTACCAAAAAAATAAAATACTTGGGAATAAATCTTAGAAGGGACACAAATGACTAGTACAAAGAAAACTATAAAAGACTACTTCAGGAAACAATAAGAGTTCTACGTAAGTGCAAGTACATACTGTGCTTGTGGATAGGAAGATTGAACATTATGAAAATGTTAATACTACCTAAAGCATTCCATACATTCAAGGCAATCCCAAACCAGATACCATCAACATTCTTTAAGGATATGGAAAAACCAATCACTAACTTTATATGGAAAGGAAAGAGACCTTGGAAAAGCAAAGAATTATTGAAAAAGAAGAACAACAAAGTTGGAGGTCTCACACTCCCAGATCTTAAAACCTACTATATAGCCACAATAGTCAAAAGAATCTGGTACTGGTACAAGGACAGACACATAGACCAATGGAATGGAATTGAGAACCCAGAAATAGATCCATTGACCTATGGTCAGCTGATCTTTGACAAAGGGCCCAAATCCATGAAATGGGGAAGAGATTGTTTAACAAATGGTGCTGGCAAAACTGGATATCCATTTAGAGAAAAATGAAGCAAGATCTGTACCTCACACCATACACAAAAACTAACTCCAGATGGATTAAATACTTAAATGTGAAACCTACAACAACTATAAAGTTCTTCAAGGAAAAACTTGGAGCAAATTTAAGGGCCCTAATATATGGCATAAATAGATTATCAATCATAACCCAAAATGCACAAACAGCAGAAGAAAAACTAGATAAATGGGACCTTCTAAAAATTAAATGTTTATGTGCTTCCAGAGACTTCTCCAAAATAGTCAAGAGAGAACTTATCGATTGGGAAAAAATATCTGTCAATGACATACCTGACAAGGGACTTATCTCTAGAATTTATAGAAAACTCCCAACACCTCAGCAACAAAAAGACAAATAATCCAATTAAAAAATGGCCAGAAGACATGAATAGACACTTCATCAAAGGGGATATTCAGGCAGCCAACAAACATATGAAGAAATGTTCACAATCATTAGCCATTAGAGAGATGCAAATAAAAACAACAATGAGATACCATCTTACCCTAACACCAGTAGCAAAGTTCAAAAAGACAGAAAATAACAAATGCTGGCAAGGTTGCAGAGAGATTGGGACTCTCATACACTGCTGGTGGGACTGCAAAATGATATAACCGCTGTGGAAAGCAGTATGGTGATTCCTTAAAAAGCTGGAATTAGAAATACCATTTGACTCAGCCATTCCATTAGTA
>NW_006922041.1:603809-615863 GCF_000298275.1 Orycteropus afer afer
AACCCTAAAGAATAATGTAGAATCTGCAAAACACTGCATAATGTGGATAAACTTGGAGGACATTATGCTGAGTGAAATAAGTCAATCACAGAAGACAAATATTGTATTAGTCTGTTATTGTAAGAAGTCAAGGAAAGGTTTACACATGGAAGGAAATTTCCTTTGTTGGCTACCAGGGAGGGGAAGGAAGGGGAGGGGGAGGGACACTGTTAGATAGGGAGAGACAAGTATTGATTTGGGTGAAGAAAGGGGCAATGTACCAAATGTGAGTGATCAACATGGTGGCATTGGGGAAGAGGAAGACATAGAGAGGTGTGTGGGAGGTACAGACAACAAAGATGAATGCTTTATACCTATAGTACTGTGCTGTCAGTGAAAGTAAACATGGATATATGGGTGGACAGATGGGTGGATAGATAGGCTGAACTATTAGGTATGTCTATGCAGGGGGAGTGTGCCTATGACCATGAATAGGGTTGGCAGACAATGTTTCTACAAGTGTATTTGTATGTTCTATAAGAATTCCCAGTAGAGCTGACAAGGGGCAAGGTTATAGTCACTTCTTAGTCACAGCCAGCTACCCAGAGAGAGTGAGTAGTTGCACCCGTGGGCTCAGGACCATAGTCTCAGGGGACATCAAGCTCAATTGGCATAACATATTACACAGAAACATTGTTCCACATTCTACTTTGGGGAGTAGCAACTGGGATCTTGAAAGGTTGCAAACAACTATCTAGATGCAACAATGGTTCTCTTTGGTCCAGAGAAAAGAAAAATGAAAAAACCCAAAGACACCTGGAAACAATTAGTCCAAGCAACTAGTGTACCATGCGATCCTCAGCCTATATGACTATGAGACTGGAAGAACTAGATGGTGCCCGGCTACCACTGTCAACCACTGGGTAGCAGATCCTGGATAGAGTGGGAGAACAATGTGGAACAAAACTTAAAATCATTTTTTTTTTAAAAAAAGAGAGAGACTAGGTTTGCTGGTCTGATAGAACCTGATGGAACCCCTGAAACTATGACCCCTAGCTACTCTTCAGGTCTGTAATTTAACCCACTCACATGGCTTCCAGCCAAACAAAAGACAGGCAAAGGAGCTGAACATTTACATTAGGTAGATATACTCCTTGGAGAGATCAGTCGTGAGAGAGTAGAAGGGCTGTGTATGCACAGGGAGACAGTTTGGGGGCCAGAAGTGGATGGGAGGGAAGGACACAGGGAAAAGGTAACTATGGGGAGTAAGTGAGAGGGGTATTGTTGCACTGTGGGAAATTGTAGTCAATGTCATGAGACAGAGTATGTGAGCTACTGTATGGAAAATGAATTTGCTTTGTAAACTTTCACTCAAATCACAATAAAAATTAAAAGAGAGAGAGAGAATAGCTGGAGGTAGAGTGGAGTGCATCCTTGGCCCCGAGATCCCTTCACTGGACCTCGTTGGCAAAGAAGACAAGCTTAGATGACTGGTTGAGACATCCAGCTAAAAGACAGCAGCATCAGAACCAAGAGTCACAAAACAGAGTGGTGAGCTTGCTGGCCCACAGAGCAAGAAAACTGAGTGACTTTGGGCAGCAGGCTTGCTGGTGAGGTCGGGTGCAAGTAGTTGCACCTATCAGCCAATCTAGAAGAGCTTTGTTAACTCTTGCCCAAGCAGGGCAGCAGTCAGGCCAAGAGGCTAAGGGACAGAGAGGCATGCCTGAGGGCACAGCAGAGGGAGATTGACCTGAATGAAGAGTTGTATCCTGAGTGTGTTCCTGAACCTGAATTGTAACCTGTTATTTCTCTAATAAACCACCTCATCGTAAAAAAATAAAATAAAATAAATGCAGGAGAGGTCAGGAGAGAGAGCACCACTAATTTCCAGAGTTTGGGCTTTTCTAGAAGAGCTTCTAGAAGCAGCTTGTGAAAAACCTCATTAAGCAGGCAACAGAGTTCTCTCAAACTCCAGGCAGCTTCTCTGAACCTTCTTCATTATGTGACCTAGTCCACAAGCCACCCTGGAGTCTGCATTCTAATGAGAGATGTTTCTCTTGTAGGTGTATGGATATTATCCTATCACTGATGGCACTGTGCTTCAGAATAGATCTTGAGATGTTCTTTTTGATAATGAATGCTACACCATTCCTCTTCAATTTGTCATTCCCAGCAGAGTAGAGCATATGACTGTTTGATTCAAAATGGCCAATACTAATCCATTTCAGCTCACTAATGGCTAGGATATCAATCTTTGTGTGTTTCATTTCATTTTTGACTACTACCAATTTTCCTAGATTCATACTTTGTATATTCCACATTCTGATTGTTAATGGATATTTGTGTCTATTTCTTCCCATTCTGAGTTGTGTCCACCAGCCAATAGAGGTCTCAAAAGCTTTACTCCTCCTGTCATCAAGGTCGACTCTAAAGGTGGTGTAGTGCCTAGGGTATTTGATTGCTAACCATCAGGTTAGCGGTTCAAACCCACCAACCATTCCACAGAAGGAATATGGGGCAATTTACTTCTGTGAAGATTTACTGCCTCGGAAACCCAATGGAGATCACTATGAGTCAGAATTGACTTTGACTGTGAGCTTTTTTTCCTTTCTACTTTGATGAGGTAGCTCTTTCCCAGTCAAACTTTGAGGCCCTTCTAACCTGAGGGGCTCATCTTCCTACACTGTATCAGACAATATTTCATGGTTATTCATAAAGTTTTCCAGTAATATATCAGACAGTGTTTCCTTGCTATTCATAAGGTTTTCAGCGGCCAGTTTTTCAGAAGTAGATGGCTCCGTTCTTCTTCCTAGTCTGTCTTCATCTACAAGCTCTGTTGAAACTTGTCCACCATGGGTGACCCTGCTGGTATTTGAAATATCAGTGGTATAACCTCCAGCCCCATAGCAACACTCAAGCCACCACAATATGATAAAGTGACAGAGGAGTTGTGGAGCCCTGGGAATAAGGTGATCTATTTTCTAACTCTGGAATGATCTTCCTTCTGGGATAATAGGGCATGTGGTTGGCTCATTTCACTCAGCATAATGGCCTCTAAGTTTACCATGTTATGAGATGTTTTGCAGATCCATCATTGTTCTTTAATGTTGCATAGTATTCTGCTATGTGTATTTACCATAGATTGTTGATCCATTCCTCCATTGATGGGCATTTAGGTTGTTTCCATCTTTTTGCTATTGTTAATAGTGCTGCGATAAGCATGGGTATGTATATATCTGTTTGTATCACAGCTCTTATTTCTCTAGGATATATTCTTTGTAGTGGGATTGCTGGATCATATGGTATTTCTATTTCCAGCTTTTTAAGTAAGCACTATATTGGTTTCTACAGTGGTTGTACCATTTTACAGCCTCACTAGCAGTGTATAAAGGCTCCAGTCTCTCCACAACCTTCCCAGCATTTGTTTTCTGTTTTTTATTTTTTTTTAATTTTGCTAATAATCCTGAATAAAATGATATCTCATTGTTCTTTTGATTTGCAATGATCATGAGCATTTCTTCATGTGTTTGTTAGCTACCTGAGTGTCTTCTTTGGTGAAGTGTCTGCTCATGTCCTCTGCCCATTTTTTTATTGGATTATTTCTTTTTGTTGTTAAGTTGTTGAAGTTCTCTACAGAATTTTAGAGATTAGCCCCCTTGAACTATGAGGGTTCCCTGATGAAGTGATAGTTGAATTTTCTAAAGGAAGAGAGTGTGGAAGGAGGGGAGTTGAGGAAGAAAGGGAACAGCATTCCAGGCAGAGGGAACAGCATGTGCAAAGGCCCAGTGGCAGGAGATTTCATGGTGGAGTTCAGGATCTGATATAAAGCAGGTATGACTGGGTTGTGGATGTGAGAAAATGTCCAGTCTGTGCATTCTCTTTTTACTCTTCTGGTAAAATATGTTGATGCCCTTAAGTGTCTGAGTTTTGGGAGATCTTAGTCATCTATTTTGTCTTCTGGTATTTGTGGATTTTTAGTCATATTTGATAACGTATTTATGCCATGAATGAGGACCCACAAGGGTACATTTAAAACATGTTTCCTAGTATCCATGTAAGTCGTTTGCTTTTAGAAAGAAATAGGTCATGCACTTAAAGGAGGAATTAATGTAGAAAGTCACTTGGGATAAAGGAGATATGCTGACAAGGCTCTGGGACAAGGGACAGAATGCCATCAGTGGTCACACAGAGTATGTGTATGACTACTTTCCCCCCAGCAAAGTAACACAATGGCCAGTTACCATGGAAACAGGACTGTTCTGGCAACACTGAACATTTGCCAAGTAAAAGCAAACCTTAGCAGCTGCACAAATATGTTGTTGTTGTGTGCCATTGAGTTGCACCCAACTCACAGTGACCCATCCCTGAGTTTCTGATGTGGTATCACTATGGAACCAGATTGTCCAACCTTCTTTCCGAGAAGTAGTTGGTGGGTTTGAACCACCAGCCTTCTGGTTAGCAGTCAAGTGCCTTAGGCACTACAGTACCAGAGCTCTCTAATTTATAGGTATCTTTTTTCATGCACCCTAGCCTGTAGGATCATGGGAAGCAGTCAAAATTCCCAGCTGAGGAGACCTTAATTGTCCATAAAAAGAACCTTTAGATAGCTTCTTTATTCTTTATTTATTGTGTCTATTAAAAATTCCACAATATTCCTAGTGTTCCCTTGAAGCTCTGGTTTCTTTCCTGCATCTAGCTTATAGGTTGTTGTTGTTATGTGCCGTTGAGTCAGACCCAACTCATAGCGACCCCTCCTTGGGTTTCCAAAGCAGTATCACTATGGAAGTAGATTGCCCAACCTTCCTTCCGAGGAGTGGCTGGTGGGTTTGAACCGGCAGCCTCTGGTTAGCAGTCAAGTGCCTTAGGCACTATGCTACCAGAGCTCCCAAAAATCTCCTTTAAATATAAAAATAAATTAACATTTGTTAAATGCTGTGGGGCCACGCATTTTAGTTAATTTATTTAATTCTTAAGATCTTCATTGGGGGAAACAGTTGTCACCCTGTTCCTGTTTTGTAGATTAGTAAAACAGTGCTCTGACAGATCAGGGGCTTGCTGAGGTTCTGCTACTACTAAATATGGAGCCAGGATCTGAGTTCTTAACTCCTACGTAGGCCTCTTCTATGATTTCCCCATATTCCCTTCTTTAGTTTCACTTCACATAGACATTCATATATAAAATACATCAATTAAACAAAATATTACATGTTTATAAAAAATATGATAGAAGTCTATTAAATGGCATGGGAAATGATTGTTGTATGTTAAGTATTAAAAAAAAAAAAACCCTGCTTAATAATTAGGTACTCTTATATGTTCACTTTTAGAGAAAAATAGTACATAGGTATTCAAAAAGTTAGAAGCATATACAAACCAACGGTCATCTAAGTCATAGGATTATTTTTACTTTCTTTGTTTTGCTTACTGGTGTTTTCTTAAATATCCATGTATTATTCATGTCTTTGGGAAAAGCATAGGAAAGTGCTCTGAAAAGTATAAATACTTTTGGAAGAGAGGAAGTATTATTCTTTTCTCCTTTTAATCTTTGTTCTGACTAATGACTCCTCTTTTTTCTCCCTGGAGAGTATCATAATGTGGTTGTTTCAAAATATCAGACAATATCAGAGGTGCAAATCAAAATACGTCTAAAGCAAAGCTGAGTTTTCTGCTTGGAAAGAGGGGTTTCTTCCTGAGAGTGACCACAAATCAAACTGAGGAAAAGACTCACTTCGGGGAAGGGTTTAAAACTGTGGGCTTCACTCAAAGACCACTATCTACCTAAGATTTCCCACATCTCCTTCACACTGGCTTCCTCTTTCTTTCTCTCACAGGGCTTGGCATTTCCATTTGTACCTACCTTACAAAACCCATCATTGTTTGCTCTGAGGTAAAACATGCATGTAATCTCAACAGAGATAACCACTGCCATTGAGATAATTCTGAGTCATAGTGACCCCCTTTGGGTTTCCAAGACTGTACATCTTTACAGAAGTAGATTCTCTCATCTTCCTCCCATGGAGCAGCTGGTGAATTTGAACTGCCAACCTTCTGGTTAGCAGGCCAATTCCTTACCCACTACTTCCCCAGAGCACCTTAATAGAGACAGGGAAGTTTTAAAATTTTAATTAAAAGTTAAACTTGAAAAAAAAAATTGTAGTGAATCAGATCAAGGCCAGGTCTATGTCATTTTTGCTTCTCAGTGTGTATACCAGTGGTTCTGCAGGAGAAAGATGAGGCAATCCATTTTCCATACAGATTTATTGTCTTGGTAACCTAATGGGAATCACTATGAGTCAGAATCAACTTGATGGGAGAGGGTTTTTTTTTTTTTTTTTTTATCTTTAGCAGCTACAATTCATTCATTCATTTAAAAATTGTTAAAAACCAAACCATACTCACTGCCCTTGAGTTGGATCTGACTCATAGGGACCCCTCCTTGGGTATCACTATGGAAGTAGATTGCCCAATTTTCCTTCTGAAGAGTGGCTGGTGGGTTTGAACCACCAGCCTTCTGGTTAGCAGTCAAATTGTTAGTGTCTACTTTTTTCCAAGCCCTGTGCTAAGTCAGGGGATTTGGTAATGAAAAGGAGACAAACTCTTGGCTTCCCTAAGCTTAATGGGAAGGAGCAGAAAATAAACAAAACACAAACAAAACAATCATAGATGATGATAAGTACCATGAAGGAAATGCACAAGGTACAGTAACTGAGGGGGCCAATCTTGGATATGATGGTCAAAGAGGACCTCTCTGTAGAGATGATATTTCTGTTGAGATTTACAAGGATGGGAGCTAGGTATCGAGTGTACGGTAGGTACACATCAGGTATTTGTTTCATGAATGAATGGAAGAATGACAAGAAAGAGAGATTGGTCAGCAACCAATTCTATTTCTGTATGACCAACAATGCTTTGTAAACAGGGTACCACTAAATTGTTGATTCAGACAATAGGTTATTGAGTTCCTATTATCTACTAAACATTGTTTTATAGACCTTTTAATGTTCCCAACAACCACATGAGTGGGGTAGGCCTTTATTTTCTCATGCTCTGTTGATGAGGAAAATTAAGGTCAGTGAAGGTAACTTGCCCACGTTATACACCTGGTAAATAACAGAACCATGCTCAAAACTCACATTTATTTAACAGGCTCCAAAGTGCACCTCCCACTATATTCCATGAAGGAGTGAAGGTATGAGATTATGTACAGAAAAGGCTTAAAGAGAGAACTAACTAAAAATAGGCACATTATTGTTTCCATTGTGAAAATTCAAAAATAAAGGATAATTTAATATAAATCAACACTTCTTTGAAGTGTGACATAAAATTCTAGAACAAACTATTCCATTTTCTACAAGACAAAAAAGAAAACAAGTCTTCTTGTGGGCAGAGAGATGAAGTGTACTTACTAAGAGGAAAAAATCCTATTTTCTCAGCTGGCCTTGTGATGAATTTTCTGTGGGATCTTGTAGAAGCAAATTCATTACTTTTGCTTCAGGGTCCTTAATGATGCAACATGAGAGATGTTGGTAAGTGCGTGGGTAAGAAGTAGTGGGGCTAAACTTCCTTGAAATAAAGAAACACTAGGTCTTTGATGAGATAAAAAAATTTACAGTGGAAAATAGTTTTGAAGTGTGCTTGAGGGGACAGGTATGGAACTCAGAATGGCAGAAAAAATGATAATAGTGACAAGACAAGAACTGAAAGTGACAGAAAGTAAAGTTGGGGCATCATTTTTTATCTTCAAATAGTCACAGACTCTGTGATGGTAGCTCTCAGCTTTCCTAATTTGTTTTCACCCTACAGGACCTAGCACATATTAAGTGCTCAATAATAGATTGCTTAAAAAAGAAGGAACATTCTGGGCAATATGAAAGGGCATTGTTATCGCAAGGGCATGTTGAAAAGCAAGGGACAGAGGAAACAAGGGCAGAAAATCAGAAATGACCAATGGGATCAGGCATATAAGTGTCAGGAGGTTGACAATGGCAATGAGCATGGATATGGGTCTTAGTTACCTGTTGTCAGGTGCTGTCAAGTCAGTTCTAACTCAGCTCCGACTCATAGTGACCCTCTGTATAACAGAATGAAACACTGTCTGACACTACACCAACCTCACAATCATGCTATGTTTGAGCCCATTGTCGTAGCCACTACATCAATCCATGTCTATCTTGTTGAAGATCTTCTTTTTTGCTGACCTTTTATTTTGCCAAGCATGATTTCCTTCTCCAGCGACTGGTCTCTCTTGATACCATGCCCACAGTACATGAGAAGAAGTCTTGTCATCTTCACTTCTAAGGAGCATTCTGGATGGACTTCTTCCAAGACATATTTGTTCTTTTTCTGGCAGTCTGTGGTCTATTCAATATTCTTTGCCAAACAGCAATTGTTTGGTCTTCCTTATTCACTGTCCAGCTTTCACATGCATATGAGACAATTGAAAATACCATAACTTGGGTTAGGTGAACCTTGATTCACAAAATGACATCTTTGCTTTTTAACACTTTAAAGAGGTCTTTTTGCAGTAGATTTACCCAATGCAATATATCTGATTTCTTGACTGTTGCTTCAAAGGGCATTAATTGTGGATCCAAGTAAAATGAAATCCTTGACAATGTCAGTCTTTTCTCTGTTATCATAAGATTGGTTATTGATGCAGTTGTGAGGATTTTTGTGTTCTTTGTGTTGAAGTGTAATCCATACTAAAGGCTGTAGTTTTTGATCTTAATTAGTACTTCAAGTCCTCTTTGCTTTCAGCAAGCAAAGTTGTATCATCTGGATATTACATGTTGTTAATGAATCTTCCTCCAATCCCTGATGCCAAATTCTTCTTCTTGTAGTGCAGATACTTGGATTATTTGCTCAGCATTCAGATTAAATAACTATGATGAAACAATACAATCTTGACACATACCTATTCTGATTTTAAATCATGCAGCATCCCTTCTTCTATTAGAAAAACTGCCTCTTTGTAGATATGCAGGTTCTAAATGAGCACAGTTAACACAGTTAAGTGTTCTGGAATTCCCATTCTTCACAATGTTGTTCATAATTTGTTATGATCGACACAGTCCAATGCCTTTGCATAGTCAACAAAACACAGATAAACATGTTTCTGGTATTCTTTCAGGTTAGATTCATGTGCCATCAGTAGTGATATATACCTTGTTATACATCCTCTACTGAACACAGCTTGAATTTCTGGCAGCTCCCTGCCAATGTACTGCTGCAACTGGTTTTGAATTATCTTCAGCATTATTTAACTTGTATATGATATCAATTATATTGTTTAATAATTTACACATTCTGTTGGATCACTTTTCTTTGTAGTGGGCATAAATATGCAACTATTCCAGTCAATTGGCCAGGTAGCTGTCTTCCAGATTTCTTGGCATAGATGTATGAGTATTTCCAGCATTGCATCCATTTATGGAAATATCTCAGTTGGTATTCTGTCAATTCCTGGAGCCTTGTTTTTCCCTAATACATTCAGTGCAGCTTGGACTTCTTCCTTTAATATCATTTGTTCTTCATCCTATACAGCCTTCTGATGTGGCTGAACATTGACCTAATCTTTTTGGTACAGTGATTATATTCTTTCCATCTTCTTTTGATTGTTCCTGCATTGTTCAATGTTTTGCCTATAAAATCCTTCGATATTGCAACTCTAGGTTTTTTTTTCCCCCAGTTCTTTCAGCTTGAGAGATGTAAATTGTGTTCTCCCCTTCTAGTTTTCTAAATTCAGGTCTTTGCATATTTCATTATAATAATTTATTTTCTCTTCTCAAGCTACCCTTTGAAATCTCCTGTTCAACTATAGTAGTTACCAATGACTTCCCTAACAGAAATACCACAAGTGAGTATACTCAAAGAACAGATAATTATTTTCTCACAATCTTGGAGGCTAAAAATGCAAATCAGTGCACTGGCTCTAGAGGAAGGGTTTTTCCTCATCTCTTTTAGCTTCTGGTAGCTGTCAGAAATCCTTGGCATTCCTGTCCTTGTAAATTAATCTACCTCCCTCTTCTTCACATGGCATCTCCCACTGTGTGTGTGTCTCTGAATCTATTCTGCTCTTTTTATAAGATATCATTGAGAAGTGATTAGTCTTATGACTCATACCACTCAGGTATGACTTCATTAAGATAATAAAAGAAAACTGCTATTTCCAAACAGGGTCATATTTAAAGATACAAGGTTTAGGACTTCAACACGTATTTGTAGGGGACACAATTCAATCTACAACAACATGCTACATGGGCTGGAATCTACATAGGGTGGAGTTAGGGTGGATAAGCCTACTTTTATTTGAATGGGTGCATGTGCATCCATGGGGTTCATGAGTCAGATAAAGAAATATCTAATTTAAAAGGTAAGTTGAATCCATCCACCTGGGATTTATTAAGCACACACTTTGTGTCAGGCAAGGAGTTCTGGTGGCACCATGCCAAAGGCATTTGACTGCTAGCCAGAAAGTTGGTGGTTCAGCTGCTCTGTGGAAGGAGGATGAGGCAATCTACTTCTGTAAAGATTTACCACCTTGGAACCCCAGTGAGGGTTGCTGTAAGTCCCAATTGACTCAATGGCAGTTGGTTTGGTTTGGTGTTTTGGTTTTGTCAGGCACTATTAGGCACAGAAGATGGAATCTTGAGCAAAATAAACCTGCCCTTTTGGAATTTAGCACCTAGTAGATCAAGTAAGTGGGAAGAGTACTGTAACATTGTGGGGATTGCTATCAATGTCATAAAACAAAATGTGTATGAATTGTTGAATGAAAAACTTATTTGGTCTCTAAGCTTTCACCCTAATCTCTCTCTCTCTCACACACACACACACAAGAACACAAAACTAATAACAATAATAACAATCAATAGCAACCGGGAATTGCTGAGGGTATATTATTTGTCATGTGACATACAAAAGAAGGAGTCTTAGAGATCATTTAGTCTAACCAGTATCTTATAGACAAAGAGACTGAGGTTCAGATAGGCCAATTTGCCCAGGGCTATGTAGCTGGTTTGTGTCAGACCCAAGGCTAGAACCTGGCCTACTGACTCAAACTGTAGTGATCCTCCCAAGTCATTCTTCAAAGCAGGTTCTCAGAGAAACCTGTCTCTATTAGTGAAACAACAGGTCTGAGGAGGTTGGCAGCTTGAAAGCATCTCACATGTGATCCTCAGCTCATCATCCCTAATGCACCAGAGAGAAGTACTTCTACAGGAAGTGCAGTGTATACCCATAGGCCAGGCTCACCATGACTATGGGCAGCAGGTAGCTGGTGGCAAAGGTGGCCATGTTGAGGACATGCCTGTTTGCACCCTCCCAGGTGGTTCCACAAAGCTGGAGCTCACTGTAGCACACCATGCCTTGGTGTACAGGCTCTCACAGATCCAAACGTATTTCATCATCTAAGTTGGGGGCAAGTTTCACATATTCATTGAGCAATCTCAGCCACAAAGCATCATCTTAGTAAATAGAAAACTTGCAAAAACATGAATCTGTTCTTTCTTGTTGAACAAAATGTTAAATATCTATCTACTTGATGGTCCACTGCAAGTGAAATATTACAGAAGCCTTGATGTAATTTTAATATCCTTTTTTTTTTTATCCCATTTAGCTTACTATAGAACAAACCTAATCATTACTTAAGGAGTCTCTGTCATATGCTTGACAAGGTTTCAGCTCGACCGTTCTCTGCAGGTATCATGTTTAGAACCATAGAAGAGAAATTAGAACGTGGCCTTTTCCTGCCCACTCACCCACTTATCCTCCTGTTTTCTTCACACAGAAAGGAGTTTAGAAGTGCTGAGTGGCTACTATAAGCCACAGCTCTATTTGTATGTTAGTTCAGTGTGGGTAGGGACTTGCTTTAGGAGGCCACTGCTCTGGACAGGAGGTCATCTCTGACTAGTAGTCAAGGTTGATGTCTGTCTGTGGAGTGAGAAGTCTGGACATATGGGAGGTCAGATATATCCATAGGGTAGCCTTACCTGGCAGCTTCTGTCACCACAGACTTGAGCAGAGAGGGCTTTAGAGAGAAAGGCTTCTTATCTCCATATGGTGTGTGTGTGTGTG
>NW_006922041.1:616253-623239 GCF_000298275.1 Orycteropus afer afer
CCACCAGCCACTCCTCAGAAGAAAGATGGGGCAATCTACTTCCATAGTGATACTGCCTCGGAAACCCAAGGAGGGGTCGCTATGAGTCGAATCCGACTCAATGGCAAATAACAACAACAACAACAACAACATCCTTAGCTATAAAATAGGGATATTACTGGTACTTACAATATAAGGCTACTGAGAGAAGTAGATGTGAAATGCTTATAATAGTTGCTGGAACTTAGAATCTTCTCAATATATGTTGGCTACTCCTATTCTAAAACAGGGGCTCTGGTGGTACAGTGGTTAAAGCATTTGGATGCCAACCAAAAGGTTTGTGGTTTGCACCCACCAGCCATTCTGTGGGAGAAAGATGAGGCAATCTACTTCTATAAAGATTTACAGCTCTGGAAACTCTATGGGGTAGTTTTACTCTGTCCTACAGGATGGCTGGGAGTTCTGGTGGTGTAGTGCCTAAGGCATTTGACTGTTAACCAGAAGGTTGGCAGTTCAAACCCACCAGCCACTCCTCAGAAGGAAGATTGGGTAATCTACTTCTGTAGTGATATCGCCTCAGAAACCCAAGAAGGGGTCACTCTGAGTCAGATCTGACTCGATGACAGTGAGTTTTGTTTTTTGGTTTAGAGGGTGGCTATGAGTCAGAATCAACTCAATGGCAGTGGGTTTTTGGTTTTGGTCATTTCTATCCTTGGTCTTCACAATCTTAACATAGATGCATGATGAGCAGACTGTCCTGACAAAGTATCACATTAGTTGATGTGAGTATATGTGTGTGTATCCATTAGCTGCACGACATATTCTAGCTAAAGTGATACCTTGTCAAGACTGTCTGTTCAACGTACAATACATATTTTAGGCAAGACAGATATTTATCCAGTGTCATGAAGAGAGAAGGAATGGGATGAACAGATTCTTTAATTAAATATGATAATGTCACAATGTTCAGAAGAGAGGGTGGCACATAGCAAATGATGAAAAAATGATAGCTATTATGATGATAATAATTTGGGGCTGTTGGCATGTCTGTTGCCAACATTAACCATGTATTTATTTTCACGGAGACCTTATGCTTTCCTCATAGGTGTCAGCTCAAGATAGCATGCCTTCACTTGGTGCCTGACTGTGAAATGTGAGAACCATGGGATGACAGCTGAAACAGCATTCAAAGGGCATTGAGACAACTTAACAACCCCCCCTCCTGTTTCACAAATGGAGAAACTGAGGCTCAGAACAAGGATGAGATTGCCTAAGATTATACAATGAGTTAAAAAAAACTCAAATAAACTGGAAGAAAAAGAACTGTAACTCTGGACCAGGTATTATACTAAGTCCTTATAAGAAACATGATGACTTAGATACTATTGTTAATTCCATTTTACAGATAAAACTGCAGCTTAGCAAGGTTAAGAAATCTGTCTAATGTTAGAGAGCTAGTAAACAGGGATGGTTAGTTTGATTTCAGAGACTGTTCTCCTTACCGTTCATTATATTACACTGTATATATAACTTCTGAAAGTGAAATTATAGATAGGAATATAAACCAAGTGTAAGAAGCCTTGTGGCTTAGCTTTGAGTTTAAAATTTAGTTGGGCCTGGGTTCAATCCCAGCTCTGGAGTTAATAGCTGTGCTTATCAATATCACTGAGTGCTAGGTTCCTCAGGACTAATGTGAGACAATCTATGCCCCACAGAGCTTTTGAGAAAATTAAACAGGAGCCTAGTGACTAAGAGAACATGTCTGAATCACAGCTCTGCCACTTAAACTATGTTTTTTGACATGTTTTGTAGTTTGTCTGAATTCTCAATTTCCTCATCTGTAAAACAGGTCAAATAATAGGACCTTTACATATAGGGTTGTTGTGATGAGTGGAGAAGATTATTTATGTTTGGTACTCAGTCCAGAGCCTGGGCTCAATGAGCCCTTCCTAAATGTTAATCATTGTTGTTAGTATAATATATATAAAACCAACAATAGCACGTAGCACATTGTACCCATGCTGACTATCAAATGGATAATAAATTGTGTTATTTTGTAAAATAATTAAAAGCATAGATGTTTTTGCCTTAAAAGTCTGTCACAAGCTTCAACCCCCCCCCCCAAAACTGCCATTGAGTCGATTCCAACTCCTAGTGACCCCTATTGGGTTTCCAAGTTGGTAAATCTTTACAGAATTAGATTGCCCCATTTTCCTTCCATGGAGCAGCTAGCTGGTTTGAACTGCCAACTGTCTAGTTAACAGTTAAATACCTAAGGCACTGTGCCACTGAAGCCTACCTGATTTTATAAGAATGAAAAGAATATGCCTTGGGTGGAGGTTGGGGGTGGCTAGGAAAGTGTTAAGAAAGAAAGAAATAGGACAGTTTTATTTACTTGAGGACTTAGAACTCTTCATGGAGACTAACTCTTGCCCTTCCCCCACTTCCTCTTCCTTTCTCCCTTTGTTGTTGTTGTTAGATACCATCAAGTTAGCTCCAGTCACAGTGACCCTATGCACAACAGACAAAAAACTGTATAGTCTTGTGCCAGCCTCACAATCTTTGCTATACCTGAGGCCATTGTTGCAGCCACTGTGTCATTCTATCTCTTTGAGGGCCTTCCCTCTTTTTACTGGCCCTCCACTTTACCAAGCATGACATCCTTCTCCATGGAATTGTCACTTCTTAAAACATGACCAAAGTAGGTGAGACGAAGTCTGGCCATTCTTCTCCTTTAGCTGATATTATACATGGAAACATGTTCCATGGAGGTATCTGATACCTGGAATGGTATCAGTACCTGGTTTTTAGCTTTTGAATATCTGTAAGTGAGAGAAAGATAGGTTTTTGGGGGGACTTAGAAATTACTACCATTTATTGAGAACTTGGAGGAACTATGTGGCATAGACATTTTACATTCTGGTTCTGCAATCTTCACATAGATTCTATAAATTATCTCACATCCTTCCAACATATTCCACTTTTATTTTATTTTATTTTTTTAAATTTTAAGTTAGTTAGAGTCCACATAATCCTTACACATCTTCTTGCAGTAGGAACTGTTAGGTTCATTTCAAAGTTGAGGAAACTAGGCTCAAATAGATTATGTGATCTCTTCAATGTCATGTAACAGGAAAGTGGCTGTAGCAGAGACATCAAATATCCATGTGCTTGTTGTCTTTATTTCCAAGAGTCCCGGGGGTTCATCTTGCAATGTATTGACTAGTGCTGGCCAATGAAACATGAGTAGCAGTGACATAAGCCACTACCAGGCTGAAAATTAAGAGTTGGTGTGCCTCCTGCCTCACTGAACTTGGAGACCTTATAGGGTAGCTTGGCTACAGGCTGGAAGATGTTCTAACTCACACTGGAGTTTGGCATGAAGGAAAAGTAAATATTTACACATTAACTTATGGAGATCTCAGGGTTTTGGGACCAACAGAGTTTGAAATCTCTTCTGGCTCACCCTACTATGTTCCATTTTCGAAAAAAAAAAAAAAAAATGCAGAAAGTGTAAAAGAGGAAGTAGAAAAAAGTACTTACTGAAAAATGATAATTTTTGAGCTCTCTGGTCCTAGCATGGGGCTCTCTAAAAGATTATCCCTTTACTTTTTCCTGCCTTGGAGAGAGTTCCTCATGGTGCAATAACTATGATCATCATATGAGATACTAACTTACTGCCATCGAATCAGATCTGACTCACAACCCCTCCTTGGGTTTCTGAAGCAGTATTACTACTGAAGTAGGTTGGTTGCCCAATCTTCCTTCCAATGAGTGCCTGGTGGGTTTGAACCACCAGTCTTCTGGTTAGCAGTCAAATGCCTTAGGCACTACACCACTAGTTGTTGTTGTTATGTGCCCTCGAGTCATCCCCGACTCATAGCAACCTCTCCTTGGGTTTCCGAGGCAGTATCACTACAGAAGTAGGATTGCCCAACCTCCCTTCTGAGGAGTGACTGGTGAGTTTGAACCACCTGCCTTCTGGTTAGCAGTCAAGTGCCTTAGGAACTATGCTACCAGAGCTCCTACACCACTAGAGCTCCCCTCATATGAGATAATTAGAAGGACTATGTATACTATGTATTGAGTTTTTGCTTGTTGTTGTTGTTGTGTGCCATCGAGTCGGCCCCGACTCATAGCGACCCCTCCTTGGGTTTCCGAGGCAGTATCACTACGGAAGTAGGATTGCCCAACCTTCCTTCCGAGGAGTGGCTGGTGGGTTTGAACCACCAGCCGTCTGGTTAGCAGGCAAGTGCCTTAGCCACTATGCTACCAGAGCTCCTTGTGGGAAATGAATTGCTAAGTGGAAGAATGTGGATTCAAATCATGGCCTGTCTTATTTTAAAACATATATTCAGACTCCAAATCTTGATATTCCTTAAGCTAAGCTGTTCATCTGCTTGTACAGGACTGAGACTTGCAGACAGAGCTCACTTCCTCACTTGTTCTCTTTCTCCCTCCTCCCTCCCACAAAGATCTAATTTCCAATAGAAACCAGGGCCAGAGGGGCTTAAGCATCACTTACCCAGTCCTCAGCAGGAAAACATCTATCTGCAAGCCACTGTGGCTAGGTGCCCAGCAAACCCCTGGTTCTCGCCTAGTCCCCGGCAGGAGGAGATTTTTATAATCATAGTGCTAATGACTTTGCTAATTTTATCCCATACATCACCAGGACTCTGCTGACAAGTGGGCTTGCAGTATAGTTTGATACTTATTATTCCTTTATAGCAATGGCCAACTTCCTTCTGTCCACTGATCAAATCCAACCTTCTGTTTTACTCAATGCCCTCCATGTTCTGACCTCAACTTCCTTATTTCCCACTCACCACCTTCTGCTTTAGGTTATGTTCTAGGCTGCTAACTGAAAGGTTGACAGTTCCAGCCCACCCAGTAGCTTCAAGGGAGATAGACCTGGTGATCTGGAGCCACAAAGATTATAGCCTAGAAAATCTTATGGAGCAGTTGTACTCTGCACATGGGGTAACTATAAGTCAGAATCAACTCAATGGCACCTGACAACAATAACGAAATCTTCTGCTCTAGGAAGTTTGATCTCAATTTAATTCAGTATATTAAATATTAATGAAGTACCTATTATGTGCCAGATACAGTGTCAGACTCTGGAGATTAAAGAATGCACATAACAGAGCCACTCACTTCAAATGGCTTGTGGTCTCATATGAAACAGTTAAAGACATGCAGTTACAATACAAATGATGAGGGCTCTGATGTGGGAAACAAAGGGAGGTCTTTGAGACACGAGGGGAGGCACTGCAGTACAGATTATCAATAAGGGTACTCTTTTCCAGGACTGTGAGAACATAATTTATTTGGTCCAAAATTAAAAAAATAATAATAATGAAGAGATGAATAGCATTAGATGCAAGAAATGGCTATTATTTAGCTCTGGTGGTTTAGTGCCTAAGGCATTTGACTGCTAACTGGAAGGTTGGTGGTTCAAACTCACCAGCCACTCCTTGGAAGGAAGGCTGGGCAATCTACTTCAGTAGTAATAGTGCCTCAGAATTGATGACAATGAGTTTTTTTTTTTTTTTTTTGGTTTTACTTCCCAAACAGGACCTGCAGCTTCTAGTGACTCCTTTGTATAGATACTGTGGCTAGAAACGATTTTGTCCTATAATTACCCTTTTATACTCAGATAGAATCCACTTTCTGAAACAAAATGAACTATGGGGCTTATGTGAAAGTGTAAGGCTTTCCTGACTGTTCAACTTGGTAGTAACAAGGCCGTATTCTCGTCATGGGGAGAAAGCAGAGTTGGTACATTAATATTCTCAGAAATCTTCTCTGACTCTGGCTTTCTAAATGGGCCTTTTCTTACCAAGACACTTAGCTCAGGTTGAGGCAGGAGTTAACATCTCCTTATTGTTCTCTTCCTTTTTACACTCATAAAGTGAGTTCTCTAGTCTGGAAGGCTACCACCTCTCCTTTTCATTTACCTCAATCATTCATACCCAGATCACTATAACGTTCTCACATTTTCCACAGTTGCTCCAGCTGGAATTCCCCTCTCCTCAATCTCATTCTCCAGAACATATGTTTTGGCATTTGGAGGTATAGAATACAAAAGAACAGTCTAATTGGAAATTGTCCTTGTATCAAAAGTTCAAGCATTTCTAGGTAGATACTCTGTCATATAAATTTCATAATGCCTAGTGAAATGGCTGGTACTTAGTAGACACTCCCTGAATATTAACTGGTTGGTTGTAATTGGTAGAATTCAATACATTCTGGAGGTGCTCGTTAAATAGTTTGAGATCATTTTATTACAGATGGAGCAACAAGAGGCAGTTTGATCAGAGTTCCCTGATAATTCTAAGCATTGTTGTAGAAGGGAAGGGAAACTACTTTGCAAGACACTGTGTACGTTGTCACGGTTAGTTATAATAACAACCCTCTGAGATAAGTATTATTATCTTGACTTAATAGAAATAGATTTCACCAAGTGAAACAGATATAGATGACAATCCTGAAACCTTGACCTTTAAGGGAAAGGATAAAGACAGAGATAAAATAATGGATGAGAAGAAGAAACTGGACAAAAATAGTGAACAAAGGGACATACAGAACAGTGAATTTTCAACAAACATGGCATAGCATGGCTATATTGAATTATTGTAAGCAACATTCCAATCAGGGCAGGAACCAGATAACTGTCTATGCTCACCCAGATCTGCACTGGCATCCACATCAGTGTCTGGTGACCAGAGAGGTGTGATCACCCATTTTACCCTGCACAATCTTTTGGTGACCAGAGATGTGTTCCCACCCAGCAGCCCATCAAGACTCCCCTACTGTCCCTCCCCCACATGGTGTTCTGCTCTGCCTACCTCCTCCTTTTTCAGCCCCCCTCACCTATAGCTCCACTCCCCTGGTGGCCTGAGGCATGCTCTGGCAGATCAGATTCAGTGAGCTTGCCACCTCACACATCTATCTGTGGCTAGAGCTTGTGCTGAGGCTGTGGTGCTTTTTTTTTTTTTTTTTCC
>NW_006922041.1:628689-630044 GCF_000298275.1 Orycteropus afer afer
TGCATAGTCAATAAAACACAAGTAAACATCTTTCTGGTATTCTTTGCCTTGAGCCAAGATCCATCTGACAGCAGCTATGATATCCCTTGTTCCATGTGCTCTTCTGAATGCAGCTTGCACCTCTGAAAGTTCTCTGTCAATATACTTCTGCAACAGTGTTGGAATTACCTTCAGTAAGATCTTACTTGCATGCAATATTAATGATATTGTTCAATAATTTCCACATTCTGTGGGATCACCTTTCTTTGGAATGGGTACAAATGTGGATCTCTTCCAATCAGTTCGTGAGGTAGCTGTCTTCCAAATTTCTTGGCATAGCTGCATGAGTGTCTCCAGTGGGGCATCCATTTGTTGAAATCTCTCAATGTGTATTCCATCTATTCCTGGAGCCTTGTTCTTTGCCAATTCCTTCATTGCTGCTTTGACTTCCTCCTTCAGTACCATTGGTTCTAAATTATATGCCACCTACTGAAATGGATGAAGATCTACCAGTTCTTTTTGGTACAGTGACTCTGTGTATTCCTTCTATCTTCTTTTGATGTTTCTTGCATCATTCAATATTTTGCCCATAGCATTTTTTCATATTGCGACTTGAGGCTTAAATTTTTTCCTCAGTTCTTTCAGCTTGAGAAATGCCGAGCATGTTCTTCCCTTTTGGTTTTCTAACTCCAAGTCTTTGCACATTGTGTTATAGTAATTGGTTTTGTCTGCTTTAGCTACTCTTTGAAATCTTCTGTTCAGCTCTTTTATGTTGTCATTTCTTCCATTTGTTTTAGCTACTCTTTGCTCAAGGGCAAGTTTCAGAGTCTCTTCTGTAATCTATTTTGGTCATCTCTTCTTTTCACATCTTTTTAGTGACCTCTTACTGTTCTACAATTCTTCTGGTTTTCGGTCATTGGTGCTCAATGCATCAATTCTATTCTTTAGGTGGTCTTTAAATTCAGGAGGGATATATTCAAGACTATATTTTGGCTCTCATGGACTTGTTTTAATTGTCTTTAACTTCAAGTTGAACTTGAATATGAGCAGTTGATAGTCTGTTCCACAATCACCTCCTGGCCTTGTTTTGGCTGAAGATATTGAGCTTTTCCATCACCTCTTGCCACAGATGTAGTCAATCTGATTCCTGTGTGCTCCATCTGGTGAAGTCCATGTACAGCCACCATTTGTGTTTTTGAAAAAAGGTATTTGCAATGAATAAATCATTGGTCTTGCAAAATTCTACCATGCAATTTCCAGCATTATTTCTGTCACCAAGGTCAAATTTTCCAACTACCAGTGATTCTTCTTTGTTTCCAACTTTTGCATTCCAATCACCAGTGATAATTAACACATCCTGATTGCATGTTTGGTCA
>NW_006922041.1:630144-636739 GCF_000298275.1 Orycteropus afer afer
CTTTTTTCCCCTCTTTCTTCTTATATCTTCCCTCTTTCCCCTTTTTTTTCTCTCTCTCTCTTTTCCTTTTCTTTTCTTTAAACCTCCCCATTTAAATTTTTTCCCCCTATTAGTCAGGAATGAGCAACTTTACCCAGCCATACTTACCACACTTGAATATTTGATGGCTGCAGCTTGTTATGGATACATCTTGCTGCTTTTTCCCTCCCCCCTTTTTCTTTCTTATTTCTTCCCACTTCCCCCATTTTTTATCTTCTTTCTCTGCCCATTTTTTTTCCCCATTAGTCAGGAGCCAGCAATTCTACCCAGCCATAACTGCCACACCTACTGCTCAATCCACTGGGTGAGTGCCAGCATGCACTTTAGCACCATGGTGGCCAACAATCACCCCACATGACCTTGTATGCTCAACACAACCAGTAGTCAGAAACTTGTGCCCACACACACACCTGATAGCAAATTCACCCAGAGACAGGTGATAAGTGCCTCAATACTTCCAAACCAGAGATGAGAGAAGCAAACCTGACTCATTGCTTGGCTATATTAAAACAAAACAAAACAAAACAAAACATCAGATTGAAGCAGACCAACATGCAATCAACAGATAAAATAACCTGACAATGTCTCAGAGACAACAGATAATTTCAAACCACATGAAAATAGGACAATGCAGCTCAAGCAAGTGAACAAAATACCAGAAAATTTTCTGGAGGAAGAAATGGTATTTGAACTACCTGAAAGGTATTAAAAAGATTTATATTTAAGACCATTCAGCAGATTAAGAAATAGATCAAAGAAAACACTATAGACATTATAAACAAAATCAAGGAAAACATAGAAAAGATTCAAAGCATTCAAGAAAACAATCCAAGAACAAAATTATAAATAAAAATTTAAAAAATATAAAGAACCAGCAAACAGAAATCCAGATAATTAATACTAAAATTTCATAATAGATAATGCACTGGATTAACAAAGGAAAAGAATTCAATTACTAGAAGACAGAATTAGTGAAAATGAAGACAAACCTCATAATACTAATATATCAGAGGAACCATTAGGAGCTCTGGTAGCATAGTGCCTAAGGCACTTGACTGCTCACCAGAGGGCTGGTGGTTCAAACCCACCAGCCACTCCTCGGAAGGAAGGTTGGACAATCATACTTCCGTAGTGATACTGCCTCGGAAACCCAAGGAGGGGTTGCTATGAGTCGGGGCCGACTCGACGGCAAACAACAACAACAACATTAGGAAAAAGAATACAAAATGAAGAAAACCTAAGAATTATAGGAAACACTATCAAGAGGAATAACTTAATAACGCCTGGAAATTAACTCAGATATATAAGTATCAAAAATATAATGAAGCTACAAGATTGAAAATAGGTAACCAGAGATGTTAATTTGTAAACGATGATATCTATAAAGCAAAAAGAGGGAATAAATGGTATACTTCCAGTGTGGAGAGGAAATTAAGATAATGTCAAGAAAGAATGGACTACTTTAATCTTGGGAGGATAATAGTAAATTACAGGGTAATCTTAAAGAAACCTAATAAACCTTATCCAATTAAAGGAGAAAATAATAAAAATTCAGTAAATATTGAAACAGTAACAATGAAGAAAATGATAAGAAAATCTGTGAAAAAAATACCCCACACATTGACAGGGGAAAAAAAAAAAAGACAGCAAAATGACAGCAGTAAGTACCTAAGGCATTTGACTACTAACCAGAAGGTTAGCGATTCAAACCCACCAGCCACTCCTCAGAAGGAAGGTTGGGCAATCTACTTCCATAGTGATACCGCTTCAGAAATCCAAGGAGGGGTCGCTATGAGTTGGATCCAACTCAACAGCAGTGCATTTGCATATCAATAATTACACTGAATCTAAATGGGTTACATTACTAGTCATGAGATAGAGAGTGGCAGAATGGATAAGAAAACATGGCCCATCAGTATGTTTTCTACAAGAGACATACTCTTGATACAAAGATAAAATAAATTTAAAAAATCAAATGATAGAAAAATATGTATTAAGCAAATGGAAACCAAAAAAGAGCAAGAATAAATATTAATTTCTGATAAAATAGATTTTAAGGCAAAACACAGTGAAAGAGACAGGGAAGAACATTATAAAATAATTAAAAGGTCAATCCAACAAGAGTAAATAACCATAATAAATATGCATCCAGTAAAAGAGCTCCAAAATGTACAAATCAAACTTTAAAAATTGAAAAGAGGAATCAATAATTTGACAACAATAGTAAGAGACTTTAACACACCACTTTTGATGAAGCACAGAAAAAGTAGAAATAAATTCAACAAAGATGTAGAAGATCTGAACAACACAAGCAACCAACTTGACCTCATAGATATATACAGAACCCTCTACCAAACAATAACACAAAACACATTATTTTCCAGCACAAATAGAACATTCTTCACAATTAACAATATGTTAGGCCACAAAGAAGCCTCAATAAATTTGAAAATATCAAAATACTACAAAGTATTTTCTCAGATCACAATGCTATATGATTAGAAATCAACAACAGGTGATTAAGGAAAAAAGTCAAATACATGGAAACTAAAGAGCATCCTGCTTAAAACTTATGGTGTAATAGAAGAAAGAAAAAAAAAAAGAAAATAATTTCTTGAGTCAAATGAGAAACAAAACACAACATACCAGAATCTTTGAGATACAACAAAAGTAGTGCTCGGAGGAGCACTATGGTTATTTACAATTTATAACAATAAATGCACCTACCAAAAAAGAGGAAATAATCACAATCAACACCTAATTGCAGTAACTCCAAAAATTAGAAAAAGAGCAGAAAAAAGCCTGTAGCCACCACAATAAAGGAAATAATAAAAGATTTGAGCAGAAATGAATGAAATAGAAAACAAAAAACAATAAAGAGAATAAAACTAAAATTTAATTCTTTGAAAGGATTAGTAAAATTGACAAACCACTGACAAATTTAACAAAGGAAAAGAAGGAAAAGATGCAAATAACATGAGTAAGAAGTGGAATAAATGATGTCACAACAGGACCTACTGAACTAAAAGGTTAGTAACAGAATACTGTGAAGAACTCTACTCCAACAAATTTGAATACCTACAAGAAATGGACAAATTTCTAGAAACATGCTACTTACTCAAACTAACACAATCTGAAGTAGAAAATAGACTCATCACAAAAGAAGAAATTGAAAAATCATAAAAAAAGTATTCCAACAATGGAAAAAGTCCTACTTCACTGGCAAATTCTACCAAACATTCAGAGAAGAGCTGACACCAATTTTACTCAAACTATTCCAGAAAATAGAAAATAGTCTTGAACTCTTTCTACTAAGCAATCATAACCTGGACACCAAAACCAAAGACACCTCTAAAAAAGAAAATTAAAGACTAATATCCCTCATGAACATAGATACAAAAATTCTCAACAAAATCCTAGCCAACAGGATCTAACAACATATCAAAAAAAAAAAAAAAATCATGACCAGGGAAGTCATACCAGGTATGAAGGGATAGTTCAACATTAGAAAAACAATCAATATAATCCACCACAGAAAGAAAACAGAAGAAAATATACCCCATGATTATATCGATTTATGCAGAGAAGATATTTGACAAAATCCAACACCTATTCCTGATAAAGGAACTCTGGTGGTGTAGTGGTTAAGGCATTTACCTGCTAAACAAAAGGTCAGTGGTTTGAACCCACCAGTTGCTACATGGAAGAGAGATGAGGTAGTCTGCTTCCATAAAGGTTTACAGTCTCGGAAACCCAATGGGGGTCGCTATGAGTTGCAATCAACTTGATGGCAGTGAGTTTGGTTTTGGTTTGGATTCCTGATAAAATCATTCAGCAAAATAAGAATGGAAGGGAAATTGTTCAACATAATTAAGGGAATATATACAAAACCAATGGCCAATATTCTCAATGAAGGGAGACTGAAAACATTCCCTTTGCAAACAGGAACAAGACAAGGATGCCTTTTATCACCACTCTTATTGTATATTGTATTGGAAGTCTTAGCCAGGGCAATAAGACAATAAATAGAAATAAAAAGCATCCAAAGTGGTAAAGGAGAAGTAAAACTTTCTCTGTTTGCAGATGATATGATCCTGCACATAGAAAATACTACAGACTGAACAAGAAAACTACTGGAACATATAGAAGGATTCAGCAAAGTGGTAGAGTACAAGGTCAACATGCAAAAATAAGTTGATGCTTCTACATTAACAAAGAGAACTCTGAAAAAATAAATTAGGAAAACAAAACCATTCATCATAACCAAAACCTAACTCACTGCTATTGAGTCAATTCCAACTCATAGTGACCCGCATTGGGTTTCCAAGGCTGTAAATCTTTTCTGAACCAGATTGCTTCATCTTTCTTCCACAGAGTGGATAGTGGGTTTGAACCACTGACGTTTTCATTAACAGCCAAATGTCTTATCCATTACACAACTAGAGATCCTCAAATAGCCACCCAAAGGATGACATACTTAAGAATAAATCTAACCAGAGATACAAAGAAAATTACAAAACACTAGTACAAGAGTACAAGAAACCCTGGATAGAGTGGGAGGAAAAACGTGGAACAAAATACAAAAACTCAATAATGACCAGAATTACTGGTCAGAGGAAGTCTGATGAGATACCTAATACTATGGCCCTGGAATGCATTCTGCATCTGGAATAAACATCACGCCCAGGGGCTACCTCTCAGCCCAATAGTTAACAAGATGTACATGCAGACCACTCAACCCAGGATGATGCACCCACATACTCTAAGGTAACACATCCCTTAGAGCAATGGACCACGGGGCACCAGAGGACCAACATTCAGGTTGAGGAAATGCAGCACAAACAGGAGTGCATAAATATGAGGGGCACAGGGGGAGGGTTATAGGGTAGGGAGGGGAGGAGACCGGGTTAGGGTTGGACATGATAAATGGGGAGTGAAACTAAATGTACATGTAATGTTGAATGTAAAACAAGCTTTTAAAACAATAATAAAAAAAGATTACAAGAAATCCTGAAAGACTTACATAAATGGAAGAATATACCATGATCTTTGATAACCAGAAAACTAAACTCACTGCCACTGAGTAAATTCTGACTCATAGCGACCCTCATTGGGTTTCTGAGGTGGTAAATCTTTACAGAAGTAGATTGCCCAGTCTTCCTTCTGCGGAGTGGCTTTGAACTGGTAGATTTGAATTGCCGACTTTCTGGTTAGCCGTCACATGCCTTAGGCATTATACCACCAAAGCTCCTTTGATCATTGATAGGAAGTCTTAATGTTCTGGAAATATCAATACCACCCAAAGCAATCTACATATATAAGGAAATCTCAATCCAGAGTCCATCATTCTTTAAAAAGACAGAAAAAATTAATCACCAGCTTCATGTGGAAAGGAAAGAGACTTCAGAAAAGCAAAGCACTGCTAAAGGAGAAGAACAAAGAGGAGACTGCACACTTCCTAATCTCAAAACCTAATGCTCAGCTATGTAGTCAAAATAGCCTGGTACTAGTACAATGACAGACATAGACGAATGGAACAGAATTGAGAGTAAAGACATCTACCTACAGACAGCAGATTTCGACAAAGGGCCAAAACCCACTAAATGAGGAAGACATAATGTCTTTAATAAATTGTGCTGGCAAAACAAGATATCCACTTGCAAAAAATGAAACAGGATCCGTATTTTTCACCATATATGAAGACAAATGCAATTTGGATCAAAGACCTGAATGTAAAAATATAAAACTCTAAAGACCATCAAATAAAATTAGGGCAAAATTTAAGGGTGCTAATACATGACATAAATACACTATAAATCATAATTTAAAATGCACAAGCAACAGAAGACAAAGTAGATGAGTGGGACTTCCTAATAATTAAATTTATGTGCATCAAAACTCAAAAGATTTCACCAGAAGAGTGAAAAGAGACTCTACAGAATGGGGGCAAAAAAAAAAAAAAAAAATCAGGGCAATGACATTTGACAAAGAACTAATGTCAAAAATTTATAGAAAGTTCAATACTTCAACAACAAAAAGATAAACAATCCAACTTAAAAATGAGCAGAAGACCTAAACAGATACTTCACCAAAAAAGACATTCAGGCAGTCAACAAACACATGAAAAATGCTTGTGATCATTAGCCATTAGAGAGATGCAAATCAAAACAACAATGAAATAACATCTCACCCCAGCATTAATAGCAAAATTTAAAAAACAAAATAAGCAAACAAACAAAAAGAGAAAACAATAAATACTGGCAAAAATGTGGAAAGATTGCAACTCTCATACAGTACTAGTGGCATCGTAAAATGGTGCAATCTCTGTGGAACACATGGTGCTTCATTAAAAAGTTAGAAATAGAATATCATGTTGTTGTTGTTATGTGCCGTCAAGTCGCTTCCGACTCATAGTGACCCTATGCACAGCAGAACGAAACAGCTTCCAATCTCGCGCCAGCTCCATATGATCCTTGTTATACTTGAGCCCGGGAGCTCTGGTAGCATAGTGGCTAAGGCACTTGATTGCTAACCAGAAAGCTGGAGGTTCAAACCC
>NW_006922041.1:639084-644839 GCF_000298275.1 Orycteropus afer afer
CACCAGTGATAATTAACACATCCTGATTGCATGTTTGGTCAATTTCAGACTGTAGAAGTTGATAAAAATCTTCAATTTCCTCATCTTTGGCTTTGGTGTTTGGTGCATGACTTTGAATAATAGTCATATTAATGGGTCTTCCTTGTAGGCATATGGATAGTATATTATCACTGACAGCATTGTACTTCAGAACAGGTCTTGAAACACAAACTTTGTGATGATGAGCACCACATCATTCCTCTTAAAACTGTAATTTGTGGCATAATAGATCGTATGATTGTCTGATTCAAAAAGGCCCAAACCAGTCCATTTCAGCTCACTAATGCCTAGGATATCAATCACTATGTGTTCAATTTTATTTTTTACAACTTCTAATTTTTCTAGATTCATACTTTGTACATTCCATGTTCTGATTATTAATGGATGTTTGCAGCTGTTTCTCCTCAATTTGAGTTGTTCTACCTCAGCAAATGGAGGTCTTGAAAGCTTTACCTTATGCATATCAGTAAGGCTGGTTTTACTCTGATAATGCAAGTCTTTACCAGTTGTGTTTGGAGAGCCTTCTAACCTAAGTGAGTCCTCCTCCTCCTCTGTATTGGACAGTGTTTCCGGACTATTCATAAAGTTGCACAGCAATGTATCAGATAGTGCTTCTCTGCTATTCATAAGGTTTTCCATGGGCCATTCTTTGAGAAGTGGATGGCCTCTTCCTTCTTCTACTCTGTCTCAGTCTGTAAGCTGCACTGAAACCTGTGCACCATGTGCACCCCTTGGGTTTGAAACACCACCAGTGGCACAGCCTCAAGACTCACAGCAACATGTCACCACAGTAGGACAAACTGACAGACAAGTTTCTCTCCTTTAGTTGTTCAAAACCTCTCTAACCTCTCCTTATCTGGATCCCTGTTGCTGCTTCCTCACCTTGTCCCAGTCCCCCTGGCCTTTTTTTCTCCTTTCCCCCACTTTCCCACTTTGTCACTTGTGGGGCGTGGCCTGGGTTCCCTCCCCTCATCCGGATCCCTGTGGCTGACTTCTCCTACAACAGTTCAGAAATATCATATGATCTAGCAATCCCACTATTAGGTATCCTAGAGAAATAAGAACCATGACATGGACAGATATATGTAAACCCATGTTCATTACAACACTTTTCACAGTAGCAAAAAGATGGAAACAACCTAAATGTCCATCAATGGATGAATGGATAAACAATATATGATACATGCACACAATGGAAATACTACACAATGTTAAAGAATATTTACATATCTGTGAAACACCTCATAACATGGATGAACATGGGAGACATTATGCTGAGTGAAATAAGTTAATCACAAAAGGCAAAATATTGTATGAAACTGTACTATAAAAAGTCAAGAAGAGATTTCTATACAGGAAAAACTTTCTTTGATAGTTGCCAAGGAAGGTACAAGAAGGAAGGGAAGATCACTAACAAGAGAGTACAAACCAAAATCAAACTCACTGCCATCAAGTTATTTCTGACTCACAGTGACTCCCACTGGGTTTCTGAGGCTGTAAATCTTTATGGAAGTAGATTTCCCCATCTTCTTTCCTTGGAGCAGCTGGTGGATTTGAACTGCTAAACTTCTGGTTAGCAGGTAAATGCCATACTAACTTGGGTGAAGGGGAAGGCAATAAATAATGAGGGGGAGGTTAGCAGAAAATGATCAAAGCAAAGAAAGACACTTGGAGAAGCAAAAAGGGTAAATGCAGCAAAGGTAAGTACTATTATGTATACAATACTACAATAACAGTAATAACAATAATCTATGAATAGATACATAGATAGACATGCAAACTGAACTAGTGTCTTTGGGAAGGCAAATGGGACTACATTCCCCAATATATAAAGATTTGACTGGGGATATTTCTATACATGCATTAATATGTTCTGCAAATATATCCATGCATATAGTAGAGCATACAGAGGGCAAAGTTATGAAAACTTTTTAGCTATAATGAAACACCTTGAGCAAATAAGTTGCTGGAGGCTCAAGACCATAATTTCGGGGGACGTAAAGTCCAATTGGCACAACATTGTTCACAAAGACAATGTTCTATATCCTACTTTGGTGAGTAGCAACTGGGGTTTTAAAAGCTTTCAAGCAACCATCTAACGTGCAACTATTGGTCTCTCCTGTCTAGAACAAAGAAGAGTGATGAAAATCAAAGACAAATGGAAATAATTAGTCCAAAGTACTTATTGTGACTTCTATGCCTCCATATCCCTGAAACCAGAAGAATTACATGGTATCTGGCTACCACTACTGACTGCTCTAAAAGAGATCACAGTAAAAAGTCCCAGATAGAGTGGGAGAAAAATATGGAACAAAACTCAAAATAATAAAAAAAGATCAGGCTTACTGGTCTGATAGAGAAGGTGGAACCTAGGAGATTATGGCCCCTAATCACCCTTCAAGCCTGGAACTGAACTCACCCCCATGGCTCACCTTTCAGCTAAATAATAAAACCAACCAACTCACTGCATTCTAGTCGATTCAACTCATAGTGACCACTCCTTGGGTTTCTGAGGTGGTATCTCTATGGAAGGAGCTCTGGTGGAGTAATGCCTGAGGCATGTGACTGCTAACCAGAAGGCTGGCAGTTTAAACTCACCAGCCACTGGTTGGAAGGAAGGTTGGGCAATCTACTTCCGTAGTGATACTGCCTTGGAAACCCAAGGAGGGGTTGCTGTGAGTCAGTTCTGACTTGATGGCAGTAAGGAAAAGGTGAACAATAACACCAGGGACATATGAACTCCTTAGAACAATCAACCATACCAGATCAAATGGGTTGCATTTGCCCAGGAATAATGCTCAGAAGGCAGGAAGGGATAGGGAAGAAGGAGAAATGGAAATGGTAAACACAGGGAGGGAGTGAGAAGAGTGCTGTTACATTGTAAGGATTGTAATGCATGTTACAAAATGAAATGTGTATGAATTGCTGAATGGAAAATCAATTTGCTCTGTAAGCTTTCTCCCAAATTACAAAAAAAAAAAAAAAAAATTTAAAGAGATAATAAGCAATTGTACTGATCATTGGGTACTTCTTAATAGGAAGCCAGAGAAGAATTTCAGAAGAGGGGATTCAGAGAGCCACCACCAGGTCTCGTTTCCATGTTGACTATTTCAATATTTATTAACTACAGGTTGGGCAATCCTACTTCAGTAGTGATACTGCCTCGGAAACCCAAGGAGGGATCCAAGGAGGGATCGCTATGAGTCAGGGCTGACTCGAAAGCACATAACAACAACAACAACAGTTTGCTTAAATGGCTTGGAATTGCTTCTCTGTTTTTCCTCTTGTTTATAAAACAGCTAAGTGACAAGAATATATTCATCTCTAATTAAGAAAAAATTAATATATTGGGGAAATAGCTTGGGTAACAACAGAATTGCAGGGATGCAGAGTTGTCTCAGGTTCCATTTCCAAGGCCTGAGCAAAGCTACAGGGACGCTGCTGTTTTCAAGTAGCTCATGAAAGCAAAACAAGAACTGTCAGAAAGTAACGAGATCTAATTCCAAAATCATAGAGTGTTTCAGTGACTTTGACAAAGTCATTTCACCTTTGAGTTTTGTTCCTGAATTTGTTAAAGGCAAGGATTGAATGAATAAAAATCCAAACTCCTTAGTGCTGCCTAAGAAGCCCTGTAGGATCTGGCCTCTGTTCTGTTCTCTCCTTCTCTTACGTCTCCCTTTTCCCTGTCCACAATGCTCTAGCCACACATTTTTTTTCTGACTCTTGACAGGCCTGCATCAGGACCTTGGTATGTCCTGAAATAATTTTCCACCCCCTTTTTCCCCTCCCCTTCCCTTTAAGACTATTGCAGTCCTGGTTTCTTTTCGACTTTCAAGTTTCAGCTCAAAGAGGGTTTCCCTGGCTCTCTTAGCTAAAATGATCCTACCCAGGAACTACACATTACCTAGTTTTATTTTATTGACAGTATTCATCATTTTCTGAAATCTTCTCTACTTGTATGTCTCTTTTCTGTCTCTTTCCTCAAGAATGAAAGCTCCATGAAAGAAGGGACTTGGTCCAGCCCCTATTCTGAGAGCAAAGTCTGATAAGTGTGGAGCATATGCTCAGTAAATCTCAAGTAACTAATTGAATAATTAGTTATGCAGGAGACCAGGGTTCAATTTCTCAATGGGGAACCAAGAGCCTTGATGGCACAATAGTTAAGCACTTGGCTGTTAACCAAAAGGTCAGCAATTGGAACTCACCTGGGACCTTGTATGAGAAAAGACCTGGACACTTTGTCATATGGGGACATAAGTTGGAATAGACTCCATGACACACAATTGAATGAATAATAATAATAGCAATGAGTCCCTGGTGGCATAAACAGTTTATGCTCTACTACTAAACTAAAGGTTGGCAGTTTGAATCCACCCAGTGGTGCTACAGAAAAGCATCCTGGTAATCTTGCTTTCATAAAGATACAGCCAAGAAAACCCTGTGGAACTCAATTCTACTCTGATACACATGGGTAATGATGAGATACAATCAATGCTATGGCAATGGGGTTGAATATTTTGGTTTGACAGGCTCCCAAAAAGAGAGTGTTGGCCAAAAGTTGAAGAAATTTAAAGAACCTGAAAGTTCTATCTCATTTATGTATTCTTCATGCTCTTACACCTTTTATGGGGTTGGAAACCTCATACTGATAGTAATGAGTTATTCAGGGTATGTGGTATTACTGGACCTTGGTGTAATGTAAATGTAATTATTTGCCATGGAAATACTCAGTCCAATCTCTTAACAAATTGCAACTCCTAAAACTAAGTCCCTTTGGAAGGTGCTTAAATAAATGTATAACTTGTCTGAGAGATTTGCAGCAATTCAAGAACAATATTGGGCTCTTTCTAATAGGAAAATAGGTTACTTCTGCTCTGTTTCTCATAAAATTTAATAAGCAATCATTTATCAGAACTTGTTAATTGTCAAATTGTTCATTGTTTGTCAGAAAGCTACGTTGAATCACCAAAATACTTCTCAAAAAAAAAGAAAAAAAAAAAAACCCAAGCTGTTGGCCACTTAAATATATATTTGTGTGTGTACGTGCGCACGCGTGTGTGTGTGTTTCTGTATATACATATATATATATATATATGTGTGTGTGTGTGTGTGTGTGTTTATTTATGGAAGAAAATGAAGCAGACTTTTGTTTTGCCTTGTGGGTAAAGAAATATTTGTTAATCTTTCATCTATATTCAAAACTTTGCTAGATTCAATTGCAAAAGAAGTTATAAAATCCCACCCTACTCTCAAGAAACTTTAAAAATCTAATTGGAGAGTTGAGACTCATAAACATGAACCAACTAGATGAAAAATGCAGGGTTATATGTAGCCAAGGAGTGCCTAGGTGGTGCAAGTAGTTACTAATGTGTTTTGCTGCTAACTGAAGGTTGGAGGTTTGAGCCCATCCAGAGGTGTCTCAGAAAATAGCCCAGCACACTATTTCTAAAAGACCAGAGCCATTGAAAACCCTATGGTTTTACTCTGACAACACATGGAGTACTCATTTATGTTGTGGTTCAGGAAAGATGTAATTAACATGGATAGAAAAGGTTGTTGTTGTTAAGTGCTGTCGAGTCATTTCCGACTCATAGCGACCCCATGCACAGCAGAATGAAACACTGCCCGATCCCACGCCAGCCCCACAATCCCTGCTATACTTGAGCCCATCATCGCAGCCACCATATCAATCCATCTCGTTGAAGGCCTCCCCCTC
>NW_006922041.1:669088-692056 GCF_000298275.1 Orycteropus afer afer
AAAAAAAAAAAAAAAAGCAGTGTGAGGCAGGATGGAAATCAGCTGCCACAGGGCTTCTTGGTAATTTCCTGTCATGCTATATGACTGTGTATAGTTTCTGTGCATACCTAATTGTGGGACACCCTTGCAGGTCCACAGGAAGGAAGGGAATAGGCATTCCTATCCTGCCTTCTCTTTCTCTTTTCACATTCAGGGTACTAATCAGGGCAGCAGATGATAGAATAGTTCACCGAGCAAGTACTGGGCACCTGGTACTGTGCTGGGTTACTGTTATCTGCTCAAATTGGCTCCTGACTCACAGTGATCCCATGCACAGTAGAAAGAGACACTGCCTGGTTCTGCACCATCCCTGTGATAAGTTGCAACTCTGGCTGTTGTGACCCATAAGGTTTTCATTGGCTGATATACCAGGGGTGGAAGTGGAAAATCTACCCAGAGGCATCTTGGAAGAAAGGCCTGGTGATCTGCTTCCCAAAAACTTAGCCATTAAAGACCTCATGGAGCACAGTGCTACTCTGACACACATGGGGTCACCATGAGTTGTTATCGACTTAATAGCAAATGGCAACTGGCTAAGCATGTTCAGATTTGCATTTTAAAATGATCATTCTGGCTTCTGGGAGTGGGGAAGAGATCTGTTTTCTGACACCTCATTCTTCTCTCCTCACTGATATCTGTCATGGAAATGAAGGGAACCAAGGAATCCACTCTAAAGTCTCATCTAGCCACAAAGAAACTCTAGCGGCTTCAAAAGCTCTCCTTTCACTCACAGCCATCTCAGGTTGCTAAGAATGATGCCTTCCTAACGGCCTCTGAGGCCAACTCTGAAAACTTGGCAACAATTATATTAATATCAGAGTTAAGAATGAGCTGATGGAAAGCTGTTCATCCATGTAATGAGGTTTCAGTTATATTTTAGAAATGTGTCAGATAATTTCGTAAGATACAGTAGAGGGAATTTTTTTTTTTTTTTTGCCTATTTGTCAAGAGATGGGGGAGGTGACAGTTGAGTTTGTTGGCTTGAACTGCAATATGAGAAATGTCATCTGTTCATGAGCAGTTCAAGGCAGAATAAGCAAATGTGAAAGGAACAGTGACAGTAAGAGGTGCCCAGGACAAGATGTGAGTGGGAGGGGAAGGGAAACTGGACAGAACCACCATAACTATCACCTACAGTAATTGAGTGCTTGCAATGGATCAAGCATGACCTATATTATCTCATTTAGACAGGCCTGTGGGGAAAGTATTAACTCTTTTTGATACAAAGCTCAGAGATGAATTCAAATCCATGTTTTTCTAACTTCAAATTCTGATTTTACAATTACCTGATTTTGTGCTCCATCCCTAAATAAAAGAACCCTTAATATGTACATATTTTGGTGTAGAATTGTGAAAAAAAATGTGCTCAAAGCTAGTAAATAAAAGCATCACATATTGCGTGATATTCATGAGATCTGAGATTGTCATACCAGCCAGTGCTTCCAGGTGTGGTACATGCAATGATTTTAAGAGGTATAAGGATCCCACAGTGAATAACACTGAATCACATGGTAAGAAAATTGTTTCTATTTCAACTCCTGGAAAATTTTCAACTATTCTAAATCAGCAGTTCACAATCTCATTGCCCAGTAAAATCATCTGAGGGTCTTTAATAACTACTATGCCTAGCCCCTCCTCCACAGACTCTCTTAATTAGTCCTATATAGTGCCTCTTACACTGTAATGTCATGTAAGCCACTTGGGAATCTTGTTAAAACACAGATTCTGATTCCATGGGTCTGAGATGGGGCCTAAGACTCTTCTTTTCTTACAAGCTACTGGGGATGCTGACGCTGATTGCCTGGGATCCTCACTTTGAGCAGATAGAATCTAGCATACTGCCAAGGTTGAGAACTACAGCTTTTAAAAAATAATCTCAGTTAACAAACAAACAAATGTATATTCAAACAACAACAAAAAAATCATTGCTGTCTAATGGGACTCATAGTGACAGTATAGGACAGAGTAGAATTGCCCCAGAGGGTTTCCAAGGCTGTAATTTTCACAGAAGCAAAGGACCACATCTTTCTTCTGCAGAGCGGCTAATGAATTCAAACCATTGACCTTTCAGTTAGCAGTAGATCTCGTAACCACTGTCCCACCAGGGCTCCTAAATTGTTAACTTTCCCATTTAACAAAGCAAGAGAGCCTGTTTGGAGCCAGAGTTTCCAGTGCACAGCAGTGTCTGGCCAGAGTTTACTCATGTCTTTCTGTGTTCCTTGTATTTAGTTTTACAATTGTGGTAAGAAATACTAAATTTCCAGTTAAAATAGTTCCCTTTTTAAAAACAAACCTGTTTCATCAAAGTCACTTTGTTGAATAAGTTTTAATGAAGGCTGTCCTCAGCTGTGCAATCTACTATGTAAGTTGCATATGAATGACTGAAGCATAGGATACCTCCTTCTCTTCAGTCTCTTATTCTGAACTCTCAGCTGACCTTTATCTTCAGTCTCTGGGCAATAAAAAAAAAAAAAAAATGACTTTCCCTTCAGTGACTCATGATTTGTTCCTAAAGGCAGCTTTTCTAAAGTTTGGACCATTCCTTACAAGTTGTTGTTGCTGTTATGTGCTGTCGAGTGGGACCCGACTCATAGCGACCCCTCCTTGGGTTTCTGAGGCGGTATCACAATGGAAGTAGATTGCCCAACCTTCCTTCTGAGGAGTGGCTGGTGGGTTTGAACAGCGAGCCTTTTGGTTAGCAGTCAAGTGCCTTAGGCTCTATGCTACCAGAGCTCCTTCCTTACAAGTTAGAACAAAAAATAGTCCCTTCTCTATTAGCCTTTAGAGGAAAGGGACCAACAATGAAGGCCTAGGCCTCTTATGTAATTTTGGGTTCCCTGCAAGAGACAAGGAGCCCAACTCCAGGCATTTTCCAGTATGAGTGGCATCAAAGGAATGCTCTTCTAGAATGTGAAGACTTTTCATGTGGATGGGGATCTGGTTAGAGAAGAGTCGGAGAAGGACTGGCTTCATTCTCATGTGGAAGCTTCATCATAGAGCTTGGCTGAAGGAGGACTCACTATACAGCCTGGATCTGAAGCCCGGCAATACCATCTGTCAGCTAAGTGACCTGTGTTGAGTCTCTTTCACCTCTCCAAGCATTAGTTTTTTTTTTTTTTTCCCCCAAAATGCTAAGGTTTCTTGTGAAGATTAAATGTAGCAATGTGCAAAGGTATTTAGCACTATCCCTGACACATAGTTAATGCTCAATAAATGAAAATCTTATGGTCCTAGATTGTTCACTGTTAAGAAAATAAGGATGGAGGATGTGGGTGATAATGGTATCCAGAGAGATTCAGATGATCACTGTCCAACTGAGCTTCCACCTATGACTGAGAAGAGGTAGACAGTGTGTGACAGGGTGCCCAATCCCAGCCATCGCAGGAAAAATGGCATTATTATATGGGAAGAAATGACAAGTTCCACTCTAAGAGAGAGTTCAGATTCACTCAAAGGGCTGCTAGGCAGAGAAATACTCCACTGAGATGATGATTTAAAAACAAGTTTCCAAATGTGAAAATTTCAATAGCTCAGAGACTCAGCAAGAAAACTACTAGAAGTAATTGAAAGATTTAACAGTGACAGGATACAAGATCAGCACACAATAATCAGTTGGATTCCTCTACATCAGCAAAGAGATCTCTGAAAAGAAAATAAGGAAATCAATACCATTTACAACAGCTATCAAAAAGATAAAATACTTGGGAATAAATTTTACCAGGAGCACAAAACACCTATACAAATAAAACTACAAAACACTACTTCAAGACACTCTAAGAGATCTACATAAATGGAAGAAAATATCATGCTCATGCATAGGAAGACTGAACGTTGTGAAAATGTTAGTACTACCCAAAGCAATCTATACATTCAATGAGTCCCAATCCAGATTCCATCAACATTCGTTAAGGATGTGGAAAAACCAATTACTAATTGGAAAGGAAAGAGCCCTTGGATAAGCAAAATACTACTGAAGAAGAAGAACAAAGTAGGAGGTCTCATATTCTTGGGTCTCAAAACCTACTGTACAGCCACAGTTGTCAAAACAGCCTGGTATTTGTACAATAACAGATACATAGATCACTGGAACAGAATTGAGAACCCAGAAATAGATCCATCCACCTATGGTCAGCTGATCTTTGACAAAGTGCCAAAATCCATTAAAAGTGGAAGAAATAGTCCCTTTAACAATGGTGCTGGCAAAACTGGATATTCTTTTGCCAAAAATGAAACAAGATCCATACCTCCCACCATGCACAAAATCTAACTCCAAATAAATTAAAGACTTAAATGTAAAACCTAAAACTATAAATTCATCAAAGAAAAAATAGGGGCAAACTTAGGGACCTAATATATGGCATTAATAGACTACCAAACATAAGTAAAAAGGCACAAACAGCAGAAGATAACTAGATGACTGGGACCTTCTCAAAAGTAAATTCTTATGCACATCAAAAGACTTCTCCAAAAGAGTAAAAAGAAAACCTACAGATTGGGAAAGAATATTTGGTAATGATATACCTGACAAGGGATTGATCTCTAAAATATATATAAAATTCCAACACATCAACTTGACAAAGACAAAAAGTCCTATTAAAATATGAGCAGAAGATATGAACAGATATTTTACCAAAGAAAATATTCAAGTGGCTAACAAACACATGAAGAATAGTTTATGATCATTAGCCATTAGAAAGATGCAAATCAAAACAACAGTGAGATACCACCTCACTCAAGCACTATTAGCAAAGTTCAACAAAACAGACAATAAGAAATGCTGGTTAGGATGTGGAGTGATTGGGACTCTCATACACTGCTGGTGAGACTGTAAAATGATGCAACCAATGTGGAAAATGGTAAGGAAATTCCTTAAAAAGCTGGGAATAGAAATACCATTTTCCTCAGCAACCCCATTTTACTCATATATCCCCTAGAAATATATCCTAAAGAGGTGAGAGCCAGGACATGAATAGATACATGCACATCCATGTTCATCGCAACACTATTCACAATTGCAAAAATATGAAAACAACCTAAGTGCTCATCATCGAAGGAATGGATAACCAAACTATGGTACATACACACAATAGAATACTATGCAACACTAAAGAATAATATAGAATCTACAAAACACCTCATAACATGGATGAACTTGAAGGACATTATGCTGAGTGAAATAAGTCAATCACAGATGGATAATTATTATATTAGTTTACCATATTGTAAAAAGTCAGGTAAAGGTTTATCGTGGAAGGAAACTTTCTTTCTCAGTTACCAGGGATGGGAAGGGAGGGAAGGGGAGGGAAAACTCATAGATAGGTAAGAGACAAGTATTGATTTGGGTGAAGGGCAAGGCAAGATACCAAAAATGAGTGACCAACACAATAACACTAAGCAAAAGGAAAACACAGAGAGGTGCTCAAGAAATATAGACAGTAAGGCAAGAACTTTTACATATACAAACTGTGTTATCTGTAATAACAAACATTAATCTATGGGTGGATACATAGGTCGACAGTCTGAATGGTCAGGTATGTCTAGGCAAAAGGGAATATACCCATGACCATATATAAGTATGGCAGATGATATTTCTATATACATATTTGTATGTACTATAAAGTTGTCTCTCTATATAATAGAGCTAATGGGGCAAAGTTATGAAAACTTCTTAGCCATGGACAACCATCCTGAGGGAGCAAGTTGATGGGACCATGGTAGTAGGGGACATCAAGCTCAATTGGCATGGAATACTACAGAAAACCATTGTTCTACATCCTACAACACCACCACTTTTGTGAGTAGCGACTTGGATCTTAAAAGCTTGCAAGTGGCCATCTAAGATGCAACAATTGTTCTCTCCTTGTCTGGAGCAAAGAAGAATGAAAAAAAACAAAGACACACAGAAAGAATTAGTGCAAGGGATTAGTGGACCATGGAACCTCAACTTACATGACCCTGAGGCCAGAAGAACTTGATGTTTCTGGCTACCACTGTCAAAAACTCAGGAAAGGATTAGTATAGGAAATCCTGGATAGAGTGAGAGAAAAATGTGGAACAAAACTCAAAGTCATAACAAAAACCAGACTTACTGATCTGATAGATACTGATGAAACCCTCACAATTATGGCCCCTAGTTACACATCGGGCCTTTAATTGAACTCACTTCCATGGCTTCCAGTCAAACAATAGGTGTAAAGGTTGAACATTTACACTTCTTAGAAAATCAACCACAGGAGATCAGAAGGGCAGTATTTGCACATGCTCTCAGAGGGCGTGAATGCATAGGAAAGAAGGACACAGGGAGGAAATGGAAAGAGGGCCCTTGTATTGTGGGGATTGCAATCAATGTCATGAAACAAAATGTATTTGAACTCTTGTATAGAAATGAGTCTGCTCTGTAAACTTTCACCCAAATAATAGTAATAATATACATACATACAAGACGTAATGCCTAAGACATTTGACTGGTAACCAGAAGGCTGGCAGTTCAAATGCACCAGTCACTCCTCGGAAGGAAGATTGGGCAATCTTCTTCCATAGAGATATTGCCTTGGAAACCCAAGGAGGGGTTGCTATGACAGCAGTGAGTTTTTTTTTTTTTTTTTTGTTATACATAAATATATATACATATATAAGAAAAAAAGAATTACAATTGTTCAATATTTAACCCTCTCCCTGTTTCCTTTCTTTTTTCACTCAAAAGCAAAGCAAACAAACAAAAAATTGTAGAAAATGTATCTGCAACAGACAGACACTTTTTTTTAGAAGCTAGAATACTGAATTTATGAATAAACATTTGTGCCTCTCCTAAGTGCTGGGCACAGCTCTGGGTGATGGCACAGTGACAGACAAGATGGAGAAACCCTTGCAGTCATGACCCTATCTCCTACTGGGTCATCTCCAAGTCCCTGACTCAGAGGTCCCTTCCACTTGACACAGACAACTCCTGCTTCTCTCTGTATGACTTAGTCTCAGCAGTAGCTGGTGATACTCCTGCTATGCAGAGGGAGAGGAACTAGGTGGTGTCATCTTTAGAGGTAAGCATAAACATTTGTTAGGAAGATCTCTCCATTATTAGGAACCAACAAAGATTTACACTTATTGATGAAATGTCTTTCTATGAGGGGAACAGCAGACTGAATGGGAAGAATAATGAACAATGGCCAAGGGCAGCTGGCTGGCACTGCTTCTGTCATATATCACAAGGGTGGCAAATGAAGAGGAGCACTATAATCTGATGGGACCTAGAGAAGTGCCTTCAGCATGATCTTCAGAAGCAGCCTCTGCACATGGGAAAGACTTGTGGGTGGCCTTGTGTTAGAGAAGGAAGAATTTAATATTAAACAGCCAGCCAGTGTATTATCCTGGTCCAGGGAATGGATTTTGACATTAGTAGAACTGGATTCAAATCCCACCTTCACCATTTACTAGATGTTTAACCTTATCACTTATAGTTTTTTAATCTTTAAAATTATAGTAGTACTTACCTTGTTAGGATGATGGAGTAATTAAGTGAAATGGTATACATATAGTTGTCAGCTCAGAATGAGAATTCCAGAACACTTATTGGGCTCATGTGGAACTGTACATAGACTAGATTAAGAGGCAGTCATTCAAGCAGAACAAGTGGATATGGCATGGTTTAAAATTAGGAAAGGTATGTGTCAGCATTGTATCTTTTTGCCATATTTTTTTTCAATCAGTATGCTGAGCAAATAATCCAAGAAGCTGTATTATATGAAGCAGGATGCAGCTTCAGGATTGAAGGAAGACTCATTAACAATTCATAATATGCAGATGATACAACCTTGCTTGCTGAAAGTGAAGACGATTTGAAGCACTTACTGATGAAGACCAAAGACAACAAGCCTTCAGTATGGATTACATCTCAACATAAAGAAAGCAAAAATCCTAACAACGGCACCAATAAGCAACATCACAATAAATGGAGAAAAAATTGAAGTTGTCAGGAATCTCATTTTACTTGGATCCACAATCAATGTCCATGGAGGCAGCAGTCAAGAAATCAAATGACATATTGTATTGGACCAATCTACTGGAAAAGTCACCTTGAGGTCTAAGGTGAACCTGACCAAGGCCATGGTATTCTCAATCACCTCATTCATATACATACAAAAGCTGGACAATGAATAAGGAAGATCAAAGAATTCATGCCTTTGAATTAAGGTGTTGGCAAAGCAGAATGAACAAATCTGTCTTGGAAGAAGTACAGCCAGAGTGTTGTTGTTGTTGTTGTTATGTGCCGTCGAGTCGGCCCCGACTCATAGCGACCCCTCCTTGGGTTTCCGAGGCAGTATCACTACGGAAGTAGGATTGCCCAACCTTCCTTCCGAGGAGTGGCTGGTGGGTTTGAACCACCAGCCGTCTGGTTAGCAGGCAAGTGTCTTAGCCACTATGCTACCAGAGTAGTCCTTAGAAATTAGGATGGCCAGACTTAATCTCATGTATTTTTGAACATGTTATGGGGAAGGATCAGTCCCTGGAGAAAGACATCATGCTTGGTAAACTAGAGCATCAGTGAAAAAGAGGAAGACTCTTAATGAGCAGGGTTTCATTCTGTTGAACATAGGGCTGTTATGAGTCAGAACACCTAACAACAGCAAGAACAGCAACTGTACCCGAGAAACCATAGCCACTCCGTAAAATGTGACAGGCTGGATTGAAATGAAAGCAGTATTATACTACTGTGGAAAATAAGTAATTTGTCCATGATCATACAGGCATTAAAGGGAGGTAATGTCTAAGATTTAAGCTAGATTTGTCTGCCTCTTTTCTGTTATTTGTTGTAATTAGTTTTGTCTCTAGTTGGCCCCTGACTCATGATGATCCCAAGAACAGTGGAAGAAAACACTGCTTGGTCCTACACCATCGCCATGATTAATTGTGGATTGCACCATTGTGATCCATAGAGTTTTCATGGAAGTAAATTGCCAGGCCTTTTTTCCTAGTCGGAAGCTCTGCTGGAATCAGTTCAGCATCACAGCAACACATAAGCCTTCACTGACAGTTGAGTGGTGGCTGCACTTGAGGTAAAATAGCTGGGAATCAAACTTGAGTCTACTGCACGGAAGATAGTATCCTGTCACTGAATCCCACTGCCTACTTCACTATTTACCTTCCTGATAATAGTCCAAACCCAAACAACCAAACCCACTGCTATTAAGTCAATTCCAACTCATAGGACACCCACTGGATTTCCAAGGCTGTAAATCTTTCCAGACGTAAAGTGCCCCATCTTCTTTCCATGGAGCAAATGGTGAGTTTGAACCACCAACCTTCTGGTTAGCAGTCAAAAGCTTTATGCACTGCATCACCAGAGCTACTTGATAATAGCCCAGTTGCATACAATACCACTTATGAGGGGCAATACTTTCTTTCTTTTTTTTTTTTTATTAGGATTTGGGTGAAGATTTACAGAGTAAATTAACTTTTCATACAGCAGTTCACATATATTTTGTCTCATGTCATTGACCAAAATTTACAATGCAGCATCTCCCCTCCCACTTCCTCCCCATAGTTACCTCCTCCCCGTGTCCATCCCTTCATACTCTTCTGCACCTTGAGCTATCTCCCTGTGCATAAGCAGCCCTTCCTTCTCCCATGATTGTTCTCTCCAGGGCGTGTGTCTACTTGAGGTAAATGTTTAACTCACATGCCTGTACTTTGTTTGGCTGGAAACCACAGTTGTGGGTTCAATTCCAGACCTGAAGGGCAGCTAGGGGCCATAGTCTCAGTGGTTACACCAGGCTACTTTCTTAATACATGACAGTGCAGGCTACCATTTTGTCTGTTTTTGTAAATGACAGAATTCATATGTCAGTTCTCAGACTAAGATGCCAATTACTTGAAATGTTCCACAGAATTGAAGATATTCTTTATCATCTATGGTCAAAACCAGCTTGTTTGTTATCAAACCAGACTGAAAAGAAACTGGAGAGATGCCACAGGGTTACTGTTCAGTGGGTATGGAGCAGAGCTAAGGGTGTCTTGGAGAGACAGACTTCATACTCATGCTTACCTACTGGGATAGCCCCATGGTTAAAGGGTTGGTGGGGGAAAAGCCAAGCTGAGAAATTAAGGGGCTCAATTAACTCCAGATAAAATGAGGCAAAAGAAAAACAAACAGACTCTACTACCTAGGTCAGGGCTGGAAGGACAAGAAGAACAGGTGAGACAGGTTTATCCACTTCTCCTGTGGGCTGGCCCAGCAGGACAGGTTTTTCCAAAGCTAATCAGTAATGTGTTATCAATCCATCTCTATAAGGGTGATCCAGTATGGGGAGTTTCAGGCAGTTGAGCTCAGAGGTGAAGAACATGTATTTAACCACCCCAGCTTGGGTTTACGTCCTGACTGGTGCCACTTTCAGCTGGGTGATCCTGGCTATGTCTTGAGTTACCTGAACTTCATCTTCCTCTTCTGTAAAATGGGAAGAATAATACTAGAACTTACTTTAGGGTCTTGTGTTAGGATTACACGAACAAATTAAGTAAACTTACATACAGCAAATACTCAATAAAAGGAAGTTATTGCTAATTATTAATTACTTTTGTTACTTGGGAAGTATGTTAGGAGGTGCATGCTCAGTGCAGGGAGTAGGATTATTTCCTTCAGGCCAGGATGCCCTTACACTGTGTGCTAGGATTATGGCCTAAACAAGTCCCTGCTCAGGGGCACAGTGAATCAGCAAAATAACCCCAATATCCAACTGGATATCAGCCTAGCCACCACTTGTCTGTTGGTACAGGCTTGCATGTTTCTATAATGCTGAACAGTTTCAGTGAAGCTTCCAGACTAAGATGAACTAGGGAGAAAAGCCTGGTTATCACGCCTGAAAATCCACCATTGAAAACCCTATGGATCATAACAGTCCAATCTACAACCAACCATAGGAATGACCAGGCAGTAAGCATTTCATTCTGTTGTGCATGCGATCTCCATGAGTCTTTGGCCAACTTGGTGGCAGCTAGCAACCAACCAATGCCAGAAGACCACCAGCCTAGGACAGTCTCTGGACAATTTCTTCTTGACATTTATCCCAAAATTGTTGCTAACTCAAGATTGTATACCTTCAGATTTAAGCCAGCACAGGCCAATGTTATCACTGGACTGAAAGAAGCCCCCTAAATTGTCAGGTCCACTCTTGGGGAACAGTAGCTCCACTGATTGCTTAATGAGAAAACTTATCTTCCCAGAGCAAGGGTGGTTGGCTGCCCATAGAGAGAATACTGAATAGAGGAGAAAGTTATGGCTGGTTTGGTTATATCCTAGATATACAACTAAGTCTTCTCAGCAAGATACCTCACACACCAGGATGACAGGGCATATCAGAGACTATAAGTCCAAGAGATATGAGCATGGAAAGCAAGTTGGTTGGGTCTTAGGGTTTAAACTTCCAGAGGAATTTGAGCTGTCTTGGGTGTTTATTGAGGAAATATGACATAGAAGAGAGTAGGCTCTCGATTAAAATAATACCAGGTTCAAATCCTGACTCTAGTTATGTGACCTGACTATCAGTTTCTATACTTATAACATGGGGGTGATAGGACCTATAGAAGAGAAAAGTGAAAAGTAGCAGTAACAGCAAACATGTAAGAGTTTATTATATGACAGGCACTGTTGAAGTACTTTATATGTGGTAACTTATATAACTCTCACAACAGCCATAGGGGATGGGTTCATTACCATCTTATTTTCCCGATGGAGAAAGAGACACATAGTGGTTGAAAAACATGTGCAAACACATAGAGCTAGCAACTTACAGACCCAGGCAAGGAACTCAGGCTTTCTTAACCATGAGCTCATGCTCTTAACCGCTATGACAAACTGCTTCTTATACATGACATACTTTGAGAAAAAATGCTTTTATTAACAGCAGATATTTGTTGTTGTTGTTAGGTGCTGTTGGTTTTGATTCACAGTGACCCTATGTACAATGGAACAAACTACTTTCTGGTCCTGCACCATCTTCACAAACACTGCTATGCTTGAGCCCATTGTTGTAGCCACTTTGTCAATCTATCTCCTTGAAAGTCATCCCCTTTTGATGATCCTCTACATTACCAAGCATGCTATCTTTCTCCAGGGAATGGTCCTTCCCAATAGCATGACCAAAGTACGAGACAAAATCTTCCATTCTTGCTTCTCAGAAGCATTCCTGCTATACTTCTTCCAAGAAAGACTTGATTATTCTTCAGGCAGTCCAAGGTATATTCTATATTCTTCACCAACACCACAATTCAAATGCATCAATTATTCTTCAGTCTTCCTTATCCATTGTCCAGCTTTCACAAGCATATGAGGCTATTGAAAAGACAATGGCTTGGCTCAGGAGCAGCTTAGTCTTCAAAATGATGTATTTGTTCTTTAACATTTTAAATAGGTCCTTTGGAGCAGATTTATCTAATGAAATACATCATTTGATTTCTTGACTGCTGCTTCCACAGACGTTAATTGTGGATCCAAGTACAATGTAATCCTTGACAATTTCAATCTTCTCTCCATTTACTATGATGTTGTTTATTGGTCCAGTTGTGACGATTTTTGTTTCTTTATATTGGAGTGTTATCCATATTGACAACTGCAGTCTTTGATCTTCATCAGTAAGTACTTCAAGTCTTCTTCACTTTCACCAAGCAAGGTTGTGTCATCTGCATATTGCAGGTTGTCAATGAGTCCCACTGGCCAAAGCAGAGACCCTAACTAGTAGGTGAGGGGGTAGGAGATATGAGTTTATGGGTGTCACAAATAATAGTGACAACACTGCCTTGATGGTTCCTTCCCCTGTGACACCAGCCTTCCTTCTGCAAACACCACCACAGACCCTGTGGTCATTTTGGTATCATTCCCTCTGCTAGTGTTAGGAAGTATGGCCCATACCCTCCTAGTGAAGCCACTGTCTTCATAAGCATCATTTCATTGGGTGAGGTTTTCCAGCATTCCAGAGAGCAGGGCAAGTAAGATTCACTACTGTATGGAGAGGAATTACAATTCGTGTAGCTGAGTAGGAGATGGTGCTTCTGGGTAATAAGAGCACACATAGGTTCTTGAGTCAACAAGTTTGGTTCAAATCTGGGCTCCACCATTTACTATTTGCTGACCTTGTACTCTCAGTCTCACTTTCTGCATTTTCAAAACAGAGTTAGTCAGCATGAGCACCAAAACAGATTATTCAAGGAAAGCTCTTAGTATTTAGTACGTGATAAATAAAAATTCACTCCAATACTGTTATTACCACTATGGCTCAAGGAGTTGGAAGGAGTTTACTGAGAAGCATGGCTAGGATTCAAGCCCAGATCTTCAGGCATTTAACATAATTCTCTTCCACAATAAAACATTGCTTATGGGCTGCACGTTCCCAGAAAATCACCAAGACTCTGGCTTGGCTCCTGATGCAAAAAAAATAATTTTCTTTGAGGTAATTTTCTAAAATCTGAAAATCAGAATAGCACAAGGACATAAATAGAGCAAGATAAGTAGTGCCTTAAAAATCACAGAGCTAACCTAAAGAGTAGTTATAAAATCGGCTATCTCTTAAATCAAATGTGGACTGGACCAGGGCTTATACCAGGAAGGTTTAACACTCATTACAATGATGAATGTGTAAATGCAAGAAGGGAACCATAAAATCGACTAGCACATGAAATATTGTCAAATGTCACCTGATTGCCAAGGAGCAAGCATCAATACACTGGATCTTAATGCTCATCTCTGCAATGCAAACAGACTGGGTGTTAATTAAAGTGTGTAAGTCAATTCTTGGGGTAGCAGCTTGGGAAAAGGAATCCTGTGGAGACAACTCTTCCTCTAACAGCTTTCTTTCCCAATTGTGGATTTTCCATTAGTGAAGGTTTCCAAAACAACACACACCCCTGTGTATTTTTTGCTCTCCATTGCTTGCGAGGCTCAGTGCTTGTGAGCAAGAGCTATAGTGAGTTTATGCCTACATCATTGTCACAGTGAGTGTCCATAAAGGATACATGCTATACCATTACATCAGAAAAATTTCACATGCTATCAAAGGCAGAGATTATCATTCTATTTTGCAGATGAAAAAACATGAGAAGTAGAGGCACTAAGGGACTTGCTTGCCACTGAAGAGAGTGATAAAGCCCATAGAAATATCTTGAATTTCTTGATCCTAAATATGAGTCTCTTCCCATTCTATAATGACACTTGACAAAGGAAAATATATGTGAACAAGGCTTGGTGGAAATTTGAGTGGGTGGCTAGATGAAGCAGGCCTGGAAGTGAGAACTTTCAGCTCTCTGAGATTATATTTTCATGACAGTTACCTTAGACATTGCTCAGATCAACACCACTTCTGGTATCTAGAAGAGTGAAGCCTGAGTTGAATTATAACTCAACACTACATCCTGTCTGTTATTACCTCACCTTGATTGGAGACAGACAAGCAGGGATGATCACCTGGTTCCTTAAAAGCTGAGCTGAAATGAAACTCAATTCCCCCATGTTGTCTATTATTATCCCCACCTTGGTTGGAGACAGATAAATAGGCATGATAACCTGGTTCCTTAAGAGCTGAGTGGAATTGAAGCACAATCCCCATCTTCTCTGTTGTTATCCCTGGCCCAGTTGCAGAAGAATGGTTATGTTAATGCTTTTCCTTAAAGTTGTTTCTCAGAAACAACCAATACCAACTTGAAATCAGTTTTGGCCCACAGACACGTGCAGTAAGACAAATGAGAATAAAGTTCTTGGAACTAATATGTTCCCCTCAGCCTAAGTCCTGATCAGCTGATGACAGGAAGTCAGTGTAACTCATCTGGTGAGCAAGTGCACTGCATTAAAAATTGACTGTCCCTTTAAACTGAGGGGAAGGAAGCCTCAGCCAATCCCAAGCTAATTCACACCCAAATGCCAGAAATTTTTATGAATATGTATAGGTTCCTTTCCTGAACTTTACAAAAACTATGTCCCAACCTCCACTCAGGGAGTCAGATTTGGGTACTGGCCCCTGTCTCCTTGCATTGCTGCTTTGTAGTAAATATTTTTTTTTCCTCTTAATAGCTCAGTGTGTGTAAACTAGTTTGGCCTAATTGTGCACCAGGCAGGGTCCCATGTTCAGTGTGCCTTGAGCAGCAACATAAGAAGATGCATAGATGGTGGGATTATTTATCAAGACCAGTCAGCACAATCACTCTTATGTTTTTTTTGCTGGCTGCCATCTAGTTGGCCCATGACTCATAGCGACCCCATGTACAATGAGATCAGACTTTTGTGACGCATAGGGTTTTTGTTACCTGATTTTCAGAATTAGATAGTAGGGCCTTTCTTCCTAGTCCATATTATCTGGAAGCTCCACTGAAATCTGTTCAGCAGGACCAGGATGAACTTGGGTTTCCCACACAGAAGGCAAGGATTCTGTCCTCATTCTTAGCATACCTTGTTATTATACTTTGCTATTTCTCAGGGAACTGAATACACTTGATGCCATTTAATGTTTTTCCCATGTTATCTCATGAAAGAAATCAGTTTCCCCTTGAACACCTGACAACCCAGATGCCCTTTACTTCAGTTTCTAGTCCAAGATGTTTGTCTTTCTGAGGATGATTGAATAGCGGTATTTGATGAGAAGGTAGTAACTTGGTGGCCATCAGACCTCCTGTGCTCCTGCTATTATTCATTCATCCAACAAATATTAACTGAGCACTTGCTATATTCAGGAACTCTGCTAAGTGCTGAGGTCCAGCAATGTCTATTAGTAAGAAGACACAGAAGGTCCCTGCTCTCATGGAACTTAATCTACTTGGAGAGAGAGAGAGTAAATAAACAAGAAGACAGAATTTCAAACTGGGATAAATATTGTGAAAATTTATAAATAGTGTGAAGGAGAGTAGTTGGGGAACTACCATAGATGCTATTGCCTAGAAAGCCCTCTTTGAAGAGGTAACATTTGAGTTGAAACCTTATTGAAAATAAGGAGCCAACTACAACAAAAGCCAAGGGAAAATGTTTCAGGCAGAGGTAAGAACAGGTAACAAGGTACTGAAGAGAGAAAGAACAGAGGGAACCAGTGTGCTGGCTCATAAGCTGTGGGACCAATATTTGATGAGGTTTGAGGGGTGGGGAAGGCAAGTGTTGGAGTCATAAGAGCTCTGATAAACCATGCATTGGAATTTGGATTTGATTCAAAGTGGCCACAGTATGTTTGGCTCTCTCTTTCTCAAACACATCCTTCCCTCTTTCATTGCCAGCTCTGGAGTTTAAAGGATCAGCTCTGTTTCTCAACTGCACAGTCTCTGAATTCTTAAGCACATAGACAGCATGGATTACAGACAGTTGACAGTGGGCTCTTAACAGTCTCCAAATTTGCAAGAAGGGGTCATTGAGGTCTGAAAAGTAGAGACCAAACTTCAAATTAACCTCTGAGTATGGTAGCAGGAGATGAAGCTGTCAGCTTTACTTTCCCTGGAGAAAGCTTCTTTACAAATCTGAGCTGTTCCTTACCACCTCTGTAACTATGGATCTGGAAGACTCTCAGTGACATATGACCTCATTGACATACATCAAGAACACAAGCTCCAGAGTCAGCAAATTTTGATTTAACTTAGTTGACCTCCCTGGGCCACAGCATCCTCATCAGTCCTTGTTGATAATAACAACACTTGCCTCTCGGCTTGTGACAATTCATGAAAATTGCTTCATAATCATGTTTTGCATTAGAGTCTAATAAGCTGTAACTATTGCCATTTTTAGGATCCCTGGTGGTGCAGTGATTAAGTGCTGGTTAATGGTGGTTCAAACCCACCAGCCACTCCATGGGAGAAAAATGTAGCAGTCTGTTTCTGTAAAGATTAAAGTCTTGGAAACCCTATGGGGCAGTTCTACTCTATGCTATAAGGTTGCTGAGTTAGAATTGACTCAACAGCAAGGGACATTGCTATTTTTATTAGTCGTTACTGTTAAAAACCCAAGACATTTTCTCAGTAATTCTTCTCCACACGTTTACTTCCTTCAGAATCAACATTGTCTCATAAACTTTTAGAACGAGACTCTGAGATCGCACAAATAATGGTCACTGCCTTGTGTAATACAGGCACTTCATAAAGGCCAAGTAGTAGCATCTGTAGCAGAGCCTGCCTGGGCAGGCTGCCTGCTCATCAGTGTGAGGAAGAAACCAGAATCACATGGAATGATCACCATCATTGTCAACAACAGTTCCCCTAACCCACACAAAAAGGAAGCCTCTTCCCTAGAAGACAACCTGGGTCTTCTAGTTTGGGCTTAAGAAAACCAAACCATTTATTGTGGAGTTGATTCTCACAGCAACTTCCTGCCCAAACCAAATTCAAGTAGATTCTAACTCATGATAACTCCATGTGCTACAGAGAAACACATAGGGTTTTCTTGGCTGTAGCGTAGTGCCTAAGGCACTTGACTGCTAACCAGAAGGCTGGCAGTTCAAACCCATAAGCCACTCCTTGTAAGGAAGATGGGGCAATCTACTTCCACAGTGATAGTGCCTCAGAAACCCAAGGAGGGGAAGCTATGAGTCGGGTCCAACAGCACATAACAACAACAACAACAACAATCTTTATGGAAGCAGATCTCCAGGCTTTCCGTGGCACCACTGGGTGGGTTTGAACCATTCATATTTAGATTAGTAGGAACCTCCCAGTTAACCATAAAAATATCAACAGCAACAAAAAACCAACCCACTGCCAATTGAGTTGATTCTGACCCATAGTGACTTCCAATGCATTGCCAAGGCTGTAAATCTTTACAGAAATAGATTGCCTCATATTCCTCCTGTGGAGTAGCTGTGAGTTTGTGCCCACCAATCTTCTGGATAGCAGCCTCACTCACTGTGCTACCAGAGCTCCTTAGTGAATCCATACAAAAAAGGAGTGAATCCATAGAGCTCCCCAAATGGAGGGATTAGAGTCCTTGGGAGCCACTGGTGGTAGACTCAACAGAAACCCTCCAGGACCAGGGGGCTAGGATTCGAGGTGTTAGGGCCAGATTCATGGCTTCCTTTCAAGTAGCATTCATGCCTAGGCCAGCAAGTAGTAAGGACAGCTGAAAAGTAAAAATATCCCCCAGTCTTGGCATCAAGTAAGTTGCTTACCTCCTCCCTCCTCAGTGCAGGTACAGGCTCTACAGCTATGACAAGGAGAGTCAGCATTCCTTGGGTGTTTTTATTCTGGTGGGGCAGGAGGGAGGGAGGTTGGGCTGCTCTCAGTTATCCCACAAAGGGGAGTGATAGAAAACTTCCTTCTCCCTCCTGGTTGGAGCAGGCACCGCACCAGAAATGTGTCTGGGGGAAAGCAGCCTCAATCTCTTCTAGAAGCCAGCCTTGAGTGTCACACTCCTGAACATAATTCTTCAATCCTGGTTTCCTTCTCTCCTGCCCTGCTACTGAAACCTGTTTAGCCCCACCCTCCCCATCTACTCTGGGCTTTTCCTTCAGGCTCTGCATCTCCACCCTCCTCCTTCTTCTTGCTTCTGGTAGGGCTAGCCTAACAGGCTCTGGCACCCAGAGCTAACCCAAGAGAAGTTTTCTTGGTACTTTTAGCTAGTGGATGGTTGAACTGGTCTGGACCACAGGGTCCCAGCCATGCTCCTTCAATCTAATTTGAGAGGGGGTCGCTGAATTATTTAGAGCCAGAACCTGGGACCTTAGCCTGATTCTTAGGAAAATAGAAGGTATCCATTTTCTAGTGCTTAAAAAAATGTTTAACACATTCAGCTGCTAACTGGAAGGTTAGAAGTTTGATTCCACCCCAGAGACACTGCAGACACTTCAGAACCCAGCTTTCCTCACAGAAAAGTGAATTCTAACTCAGTAACCCTACAGGATACAGTAGAACTGCCCCATAGGGTTTCCAAGACTTTGATTCTTACAGAAACAGACTGGCACCTTTTTCTCCCATGGAGTGGCTGGTGGGTTTGAACCACCTGGTGATCTCCTTCTGAATATCAGCCATTGAAGACCCTATGAAGCACAGTTCTACTCTGACACACATGGCTACCGTGAGTCAGAGTTGATTCAAGGGCAAGTGGTTTTGATAAAAAACAAAACAAAACAAAATAAGAATTTTTAGGGCAGATGGGAGTTTATGCCTACCTACTGTCATGGGTGACTACAACCTATCACAAGGAGGCTATGCCAAAGACTTGGCCATGTTGCGCCCTTGCTGCAAGGAACCCAGCTTTCCTTGTAGCAAACCCTGCAGCTATGTTTCTTCTCAGAGAAAGGTGAGGGAGAGAATGTTAGTGACAGGTCAAAATCTGCCCACCAGTCCATAAGTAGATTCCATTTTCTCTTTCTGTTCAGCGTTGGGGAAATCAGCAAGGAAATTTTAGCAATGCACCCATGCCTATTATTAAAAAGCAATTAGTCATCCCAATTAATGACTATTCCACTGAAGCCAAGGGTAGTCTTAAAGATAAGGCATTTCATTATCCTTGAAAAAAGACAATCAGCACTCAGTACCAAATTTTAAGAATTTGGCATTTTATTAGCTTACTCTGGCAAGTTAATATTATCTTCCTCCATCAAAGATTGACAGATTTTTAGAATTCATAGCAATCACAAGAGACATTAAAAATGTAGATTTCTATATCAGATTCTAGGAAGACACAAGAAAGTGCACCTATATTTTAAGAAATGCTGCCCTAGAATATGTTTAAATTCTCTACTTTCCAGACTGGCATTTGTCAGTGATTTTTAGATTTGAGTTGGTGACTAGCTATTCTTAATTGTTTCCAACTCACCCTTTGACCTCTGTGTTGAGAAATTTTTCAGTTGATTTCAGAAACTTCCTCCTATCTAACAACTGAGCTATGTCTTAGAAGAGGTTTAGATGCACACTATAATCCAACTGTATTTCAAGGGAGTAATTTTAGAGATATATTTCAACAAAAGGAGCCTTGGTGGTGCAGTGGTTAAGTGTTCATCTATTAACTGAAAAGTCAATGATTCAAATCCACCAGCTGGACTGTGGAAGAAAGATGTGGCAGTCCACTTCCACACACATATACAATCTTGGAAGACCTATAGGTCAGCTCTATTCTGACCTATGGGGTGGCTATGAATTGGAATCTACTCAATAGCAACAGGTTTAGTTTGTTTTTTAAAAGGACTTAGAAATGATGTAGTTAAAACTTGACACATCAAAGCAGTGAAGACTGAGCCCTAGGCTTGCCCTTTCTCCCACCTGAAACCCAGACCTAACACTGCTGCCACCTCCAGGTGATCTGCAGACCTTTCAGATTTATGTGTCAAAGTTAGCTCCCCTCTTGCCCTCTCACCCTCAGGCTCATTCTCCTTGATATTAACTCTGCTTTGGGATAAGAAGCCAAGTGTGAGGGCCCCTCAATCAATTCCTCTCCCTGTTCCAAGGCTAATGCAATCTATGCCCAGGTTCCTTATTTCTTGAGTCAGTTTAGTTTTAGAATGAGATTCTCATGTTCCATCTGCTCCCCCAAATGAAATCTTATAGAGGTGACTAGATCTCATATGACTGACTGTTGGCCAATCATTTAATTATAAGATAAGAACTACAGGACCCATTTGGCTAGTATCACATTGACTAAGCATCTAATATGTTCAAGGCATTGTGCTTGGCACAACAAGCGGTATGAAGAGGACCAAAATATACTCATGCTATTGTTATCATTATTGTCATTGTTTTTCCAGTGTATTGGATAGGGATTAAATGACAGAGGTGATGAGGGAAAACGTGTTTGCTGTATTTACCCAGGGGAAAGATGCTCTCGTTGAGCTGCCACTCCACTCTTACCAGTAGCTCAGATGATAACATAAAATAAAATAAAAATTCTACAACACTTTCCCAGTACCTGGCCATCAGACAAAAGGAGTGGCAGCATAGCATAATGGTTACAAACATGGACTTCGGCACCAGACTGTTTGGCTAGAAGCTGGATGGTTTATGCAAAGTGCTGACCATCCCTGAGGGATGATAATATTACTTGAAATATTATTAACCACCTGGTGATCTATTAAATTAATATTACAGCACTGTTACAGGAAGAAATGAGCTCTTATGTGTAAAGTTCATTCAACAGTGAAAGTGATTAAATGCTATTGTTATTTAGGAGATCTTAGACATTGTTACTATGTGTCTATTTTCACTTTGAAGGTCTTGAAACATTTTCTCATCTAAAGGTGATTATGGCTTCCAAATATTTGTCCCATTTTATTTATGCTTTTCAACCTTATGTTCGAGGTTCTTCATTAGTTTATCCGTATTTCCCTTCATGTATTCATTGAGCTTTTCTTTACTGGGGATGTACTATGTGCCAAAAACTGCTAAGTGCTGGAGATAAAATGGCGAACAAAAGCAGTCACTATTTCTGGAGCTCTGGTAGCATAGTGGCTAAGGCACTTGACTGCTAACCAGGAGGCTGGCGGTTCAAACCCCCCAGCCACTCCTTGGAAGGAAGATGGGGCAATCTACTTCCGTAGTGATAGTGATACTGCCTTGGAAACCCAAGGAGGGGTCGCTATGAGTCGGGTCCGACTTGACGGCACACAACAACAACAATAACAATTTCTGCCCTCAAGTTGTGTACTGTCTCTTGGTATAGCAGATTTTGATTGGTGAAATTATGATTGAGATAAGTGTTAAGACAAAGGGGTATCAGGTGCTCTGAAAGTGTGAGAATATGAATTTGACCTGGTCAAGGTGTTAGAGTACAGTTGGAATGTGAAGGAAGAGATGGAATTAGCTATATGAAGGAGTGGGAGTAGCCTACTAGAATATTCCAGATAGAGAAAGCTCACATGGCCTGTGTATTAGTTTTGATAATACAAATTTAATGATAACATTTGACCTCCACATCTCAATAACTTAAACCACAAAGATTTATCACTCACTTATTTCACAGGTAGGATGTACATCGATTGGAGCTCTGCTGAAGTTATGATTCTGCTTCTCATCTAAGGACTCAAATGAAGGAATAGACCATATGTGGAACATGTCTATTCTTATGGCAGAAAGATCAAGAGTGCTGGTGGAAACTGGCAACACTTCCTAAAACGTGTGCTTGGATGTGGCTTATATGCTGTCTGCTAATAGTCAATTGACCATAAACCTAAAGTCAATAGGATAGGGACATATAGTTCTCCAGGTGGAATGTCATCCTCTTACAAGGAAGGAGGTGGGAATGAATAATTACAAGAAAAAATGTAATCTACTATATTAAGGCTTTATTAGTAGCCACATGATAAAAGATCTGGAGTCCAGTGTGGCTAAAGCTGAGAGAGTTGGTAGGAACATGGTGAAACATGAGGATGGAGCAAGAAATAGTGTGGAGCATGCCTTTATACTTTGGCTATTTGGATAGTGTTGCAATGAGTAATCATGTATACTTCTCTGTTTGAATCTCTGCTTTATACTTTGAGCAATTGGAAAACACTGACCTTTACCTATCCAATTTCTTTTCCTTGTCTTTAATATTCTGGTGAAAATATACATAGCAAAACATTCACCAATACAACAACTTCCACATTTACAATTCAATGTTATTAATTTTATTTTCCTATTTTGCCATCATTACTACTTTTCCCAAATATTCTGCTAATATTAATATGAACTTAGTACCTCTCAAACAAAAACTCCTCTCTTTCCCCTTCAGAAACCAGAAAAATTTGAACATACTTTTTGGTTTCTCTATATTATCTTATTTCATGTAAGTGAGAGCATACAGTATTTGTCCTTTCACAACTGATTTCGTTTGCTCAACAAAATGTTTTCAAGGTTTATCCATGTTTTAGCATGCATTGATGTAGTTAAAACTTGACACATCAAAGCAGTCCTGGGCCACAGCATCCTCATCAGTCCTTGTTGATAATAACAACACTTGCCTCTCGGCTTGTGACAATTCATGAAAATTGCTTCATAATCATGTTTTGCATTAGA
>NW_006922041.1:692465-703639 GCF_000298275.1 Orycteropus afer afer
ATATATATCTCAGATAGGAGCTCTGGTGGTGTAGTGCCTAAGGCATTTGACTACTAACCAGAAAGTTGGCAGTTCAAACTCACCGGCCACTCCGTGGAATGACGATTGGGCAATCTACTTCTGTAAAGATTTACCAACTTAGAAACTCAATAGGGGTCACTCTGAATCATTCTTCTGCATGTGGAAATCTAGTTTTCCCAACATTTTCTTAGTTTTTCTTTAAAAAATATATTTTAAAAATCTTTTTCATGTTGTTGAGAATGTACAGAGCAAAACATACACCAATTCAACTATTACTACATGTATAATTCAGTGACATTGATTACATTCTTCAAGTTGTACAACCATTCTCATTCTCTTCTTTTGAGTTGTTCCTCCTCCATTAACATAAACTCACTGCCCCACAAGGTTCCTATGTAATCTTTGGAGTTGTTTTTGTTACTTTGATAACATATAGATAGTTTTTAAAAGAGCACAATATTCAAAGCAGATATGTTTTTACTAGTTAAACTATTTTATTTATTTATTTTTATTTTTTCAGTTTTCTACCCATAGCTTACAATAAGCTAAACTGTTGTTTGGTTTTAAGAAGACTTCAGGGATATTTTTGTTTTAAAGCTTAAAGATTCTGTCAGGAGAATAGGTTTTAGGGCCCATGCAGTCCCCATGGGTCCCAAAAGTCTGGAGTCCATGAGAATTTTTGATTCTGTTCTGCATTTCCCCTTTTTTTAATCAGGATTCTTCTGTAGAATCTTTGATCAAAATGTTCAGTAATGATAGCTAAACACCATCTTATTCTGGTCTCATGACAAAGATGGCAGTGATTCATGGAGGCAATTAGCCATATAATCCCTATTTTCTTCCCATGCCTGAGTCTTCTTTTTCTCTGTTGCTTCAGGCAAATAGTGACCCGGTGTCATGCCGTGGATAGCCACTTGAAAGTTTTAAAGACCCCAGGCACTATGCAATGAACTAGGAGATAGAACAGAAGGACTGAGCATATTATTAGACCAATTAACTGGAAAATCCCATAAAACCATGCTATTATACCTCCAAATTGCTATTATACCTCCAAACCAAATTGCATGAAGTTTTTGTTTATAGATAAGCAGCCTCTGCAGCTACTCTTTTTTTTTTTCCCCTTTGTTGTAAACATATTTATCATACAACTTTGGCCAATTCAACTTTTTACATATGTGCAACTAATCTAATTGACTGCAATTATGATAACCAGCTGTACAATCCTGGCCCTAATCAATAACATTTCCCTTCCTTCCTGCCCCTGGTAACCACTAATAAACTTTAGCCTGTATAAATTTGGTTGTTCTTGTCTTCTTACATATATGAAGGCATACAATATATGTCCTTTTGTGATTAACTTATTTCCCTCAGCATTCTATCTTCAAGCTCCATCCATATTGTAGCATGTATCAAGATTTCATTTCTCCTATTGGCTGAATAGTATTCCATTGTATGTATGTACCACATTTTGTTTATCCATTCGTCTGGTGATGGGCACTTAGACTGCTTCCACCTTTTGGCTATTATGAATAGTGCTGCAATGAATATTGCTGTATACTTTCTCTGTTTGAGTCTTTGCTTTCAAGTTTTTAGGGTGTATACCTAGGAGTGGAATTGCTGAGTCATAAGGAAGTTCTATTTTTAGTTTTTGAGGAACCACCACAGTGTTTTCTACAATGGCTGTACCATTTCACAATCCCACCAGCAATGGATAAAGTTCCAATTTTCCCATATCCTCATCAATGTTTGTTATTTTCTGTTATTTATTTATTTAATCTTAGCTCTTCTAGTGGGAATGACCAGACTTTGTCTCTCCTACTTTGGTCATGTTGTCAGAAAGGACCATTCTCTGGAGAAGGATATCATGCTTGGTAAAGTGGAGGGTCAACAAAAATGGGGAAGGCTCTCAATGAGATGGATTGACACAGTAGCTGCAATAATGGGCACAGGTATTGCAAAGATTGTAATGCTGGCTCAGGATCTGACAGTGTTTTGTTCAGTTGCACACAGAGTTGCTATGAGTCAGAGCTGACTCCATGGCACCTAACAACAACAACAACACCAACAACAATATTCTAGTGGGGGTCAAATGGTATCTCATTGTAGTTGTGATATTCATCTCACAACTAATGATCTTCAGATTTTTCAAGTGTTTGGTGGAGATTCCAATATCCTCTCTGGTGCAATGTCTCTTCAAATCCTTTGCCCATTTTATGATTCAGCTATTGTCTTTTTGTTGTTAAATTGTCAAGGTTTTAGATATATTTTGGTTATTAGATTGTTGTTGTTGTTGTTATGTGCCGTCGAGTCGGCCCCGACTCATAGCGACCCCTCCTTGGGTTTCCGAGGCAGTATCACTACGGAAGTAGGATTGCCCAACCTTCCTTCCGAGGAGTGGCTGGTGGGTTTGAACCGCCAGCCGTCTGGTTAGCAGGCAAGTGTCTTAGCCACTATGCTACCAGAGCTCCCGGTTATTAGATTATTAGATATAAAATTTCAAAAAATATTCTCCAAGTTGGTAGGCAGCCTGTCTTTTCACTTTTTTTGTGAATTCCTTTGATGAATGAAAGTTTTTAATTATTATGAGGTACCATTAATTTATTTTGCCTTTTGCTATTTGTTCTTTTGTTATTATATTAATATTAAAAAAATCCATTGTTAAAAGCTAGGCTCAAAACATTATTCCTGCATTTTCTTCTAAGAATTTTTTTTGGCTTTAGTTTGCACATTTAGGTCTTTAATCCATCTAGAGCTTGCTTTTGTGTCTGGTGTGAGGCAGGAATCCTGTTTCATTTTTCTGCATGTGGAGATTCAGTTTCCCAGCACTGTTCATTGAAGACACTCCCTTTTCCCTATCAAATGGACTTAGCACCCTTGTCAAAAATCAGTTGACCATAGATGTGTGAATTATTTCTGGGCTCTCGATCCTATTCCATTGTTCTATACAGGTAGCTCTCAACTTAAGGTATATTCAAGTTATAATGAATTACACTTATAAACATTCATTTTTTTCATTGTTGTTGTTGATGCATCTTATCATTAGTAATATGGACTATGTGCAATGTTGCAGTGTACAATTTGCTGATGTTATCACACTCATATCAACTGCCAAAGAGAAATAATGATCCAATATTAAGAAACAGATGCTAAAAGGCAATAATAATGAAAACGAAAAAAAAAAAAATGAAGTATTCGACTTAAATCAGAAGTGACTTACAACAAACTTGTCAGAAGAATCCCATTGAACATTGGGGAATATCTGTAAGTCTATTGTTATACCAGTACCAGCTGTTTTGATTACTCTAGATGCATAATATACTTTAAAATCAGGACGTATGAATTCTACCTTATTTGGTTTAGCTATTTGGAACCTCTTACTGTTCCATATGAAGTAGAGGATTTGTTTTTCCATTTTTGTAAGGAGGGTCTTCCCTTAGTTTTTGAAAGAATACTTTCTATGTTTTTCTGGTTTCTGAAGTAATACATTTTCATTATAGAATATTGGAAATAGATAAATAAGAAGAAAAAATACATATCATTCTTAGTTTTACAATCTACAGAGACTATTGTTGATTAACATTTTGGTGAATATGCTTCTAGACTCGTAGATGATTTCCAATGTATATAATTTTTTTTTTTAAACTAAACTGAGTCATACCCTTTAAGAATTCTTTTGAATATTTTACAAGTTATTAAACATCCTCCCCATTTAAATTTAGTTATCCTATGAATGCACCATAATTTAACAAATTCCCAATTATTGGATATATAGGTGTTTGATTTTTTTTTCCATTTTTATAAATATTCTGCAATGAAGTTATTTATATTTAACACCATTCATATAATTTCCTTAGGATAAATTCCTATAAATAACATTACGATATATGACAAATTTTTAGGCCATTCATACACATTGCCAGTTGTCCCTCAGGAAAAGTTGTAGCAAATCAACACAGCCCCTGAGCATGATTTGCTTACACTGACACTCTGTTATAATATTGCTAGTTTTATCATTTGGAGCTATTGTCTTATTTTCACTGAGCATTTATTTCATAACTAGGAACATATCTTATTTTCTATAATTCCTCTTGCTTTCATCAGGCAATGACTCACTCAATTCAAAATCAGGGCCTTTAGATCTACTTTTTGGAACACACTCCTGCTTTGTCTTTAGTCAGTGATGACTATCCTCTCCTTATGATTCATTGCAAGACTTACTTATGCCTCTTACAATATGCTGTCTCTTGTTGCTCCCACCTCAGATCATCTCCTTACTATGGGAGCTTCCAGCAAGGATATGGACATTTGGTTACACATATATAGTGGGTAATATGTGCTACATCTCTCCAAATGGAGAAGGTGCCCTCTTGTGACTCAATTTTGTGCCCTCTGGTAAAGTCTCACCCTGTGCTCTGCATGCAGAAGGTGGTCCATAAATACTCGTGACTGTGGGCTAAGAGGAGGAATAATAGCACAATGGATCACTATTCTTTGACTTGATAGATGGCTCAAGTGTGAAGACTTGCACATGGCTACATTAATAAAAGACCATGAACCAAAAGTCATGGCAGATGTCACTCAGGATTTCTTTTTGATTATACATCTAACACCAATATTTTCAAATTTCATAATACAGCTTAGCAACATAGGGCATTCTGATTTGACAGAAACCCAACTACTTTATCTCTTTCTGACACATATTTTTTTTTCTAACCAGAGTCAAAGAGCTTCTACTCATATGAAATACGTTGTGGTTTATAGCTAATTTATATGAGGGATTTGAATGGTTTTTCTTTTGTTGTTGCTTTGTGTTTTCCTGTTACAGATTGTGCTGGAGTCCCCGGATGGTGCAAATGGTTAATGTCCTTGGCTGTTAACCAAAAGTTTGGAAGTTGGAGTCCACCCAACTTCCCAAGAGGCTCCTTGGAAGAAAGGTTTTGTTATTTACTTCTGAAAAATTAGCCTTTGGAAACCTCATGGAGCACATTTCAACTCTGGCACACAAGGAGTCATCACAGGTCATAGACAACTCAATGACAACTGATTACCAGCCCTGCAACAGATGATGTTGTTGTTGGTGTTGTTGGTAGTTAGGTGCTGTCGAGTCATTTCCAACTCATAGCGACCCCATGCACAGCAGAACAAAACACCACCCAGTCCTCCATGATCCTTGCTATACTTGAGCCCATCGTCACAGCCACTGTGTCATGTCATTGAGGGCCTTCCCTTCTTTCATTGACCCTCAACCTTACCAAGTATGACAACCTTCTCCAGAGAATGGACCCTTCTGACAACATGACCAAAGTAGGTGAGAGGAAGGCTGGCCATTCTTGCTTCCAAGGAGCATTCTGGCTGGACTTCCTCTGGGACAGATCTGTTAGTTCTTTTAGCAGTCCGTGGTACTTTCAGCATTCTCCCCCAGCACTACAACTCAAAAGCATCAACTCTTCTTCGGTCTTCCTTATTCATTGTCCAGCTCTCATATGCATATGAGGCAATTGAAAATATCATGACTTGTGTTGTTGTTGGTGTTGTTATGTGCCATGGAGTCGGCCCAACTCATAGCAACCCCTCCTTGGGTTTCCAAGGCAGTATCACTATGGAAGTAGATTGCCCAACCTTCCTTCTGAAGAGTGGTTAGTGGGTTTGAGCCGCCAGCCTTCCGGTGAACAGTAAAGTGCCTTAGGGCTTGTGTTAGGCACATGTTAGTCCTCAAGGAGACATCCTTGCTCCTCAGCACTTGAAAGAGTTCCTTTGCAGCCAACCTGCCCAGTGCTACACGTCATCTAATGTCCTGACTGCTGCTTCCACTGGCATCAACTATAGAACCAAGCAATGTGAATTCTTTGACAACCTCAATCTTTTCTCCATTTATCGTGATGCTGCTTATAGGTCCAGTTGTGAGGATTTTTGTTTTCTCTATATTGAGATGTAATCATACTGCAGACTGTATTCTTCAATCTTCGTCAGTAAGTGCCTCAAGTCATTCTCACTTTCAGCAAGCAAAGTTGGGTTATCGTACATCTCAGGTTGTTAATAATTCTTCCTCCAATCTTGATGCCATGTTCTTCTTCATATAGTCCAGATTCTTGGGTTATTTACTTGTCATACAGATTGAATAAGCCTTGGGAAAGGATACAACCTGATGCACTCCCCTCCTGATTTTAAACCACTCAGTGTCCCCTTTTTCTGTTTGAACAACAGCCTCCTGGTCAATGTACAGGTTCCTCATGAGCACCATCAAGTGTTCTGGAATTCTCATTCTTATCCATGTCATCCACAATTTCTTATGATCAACACAATCAAATGCCTTTTCATAGTCAATAAAACACAAGTAAACATCTTTCTAGTATTCTTTGCTTTAAGTCAGGATCCATCTGACAGCAGCTATGATATCCCTTGTTCCATATCCTCCTCAGAATCCAGTTTGCACCTCTGGAAGTTCTCTATCAATATATTGCTGCAACCATTTTTGAGTTATCTTCAGTAAGGTCTTACTTGTGTGCGATATTATTGATATTGTTTCCACATTCTGTGGGATCACCTTTCTTTGGAAAGTATCCCTTCCAGTCAGTTGGCCAGTTAGCTGTTTTCCAAATCTCTTGGCATATCCCAATGAGTGCCTCCAGAGGGGCATCTGTTTGTTGAAACATCTCAATGGGTATTCCATCAGTTCTTGGAGCCTTGTTCTTCACCAATTCCCTCAGTGCAGCTTCAACTTCTTCCTTCAGTATCATTGTTTCTTCTTAATCATATGGCACATCCTAAAATGGATGAAGATCTACCAGTTCTTTTTGGTACAGTGACTCTGTGTATTCCTTCCATCTTCTTTTGATGTTTCCTGTATTATTCAATATTTTGCTCATAGAAAATTTCAATATTGCAACTCAAGGCTTACATTTTTTCCTCAGTTCTTTCAGCTTGAGAAATGCCAAGTCTGTTCTTCCCTTTTGGTTTTCTAACTCCTGGTCTTTGCACATTTCATTATAGTAATTGGCTTTGTCTTCTGGAGCTGGTCCTTGAAATCTTCCATTCAGCTCTTTTATCTTGTCATTTCTTCCATTTGCTTTAGCTGTCATAGATAGACAGTAAAAATTATACTTTCAGGCTTTCCTCTTGATGTTTTGGGGAGTGAGCACAAACCTTACACTGTGAGGAGTCCATTAGAGTATGAGAGTGTGTGACTATGTCATTGGAGAAGGTGGAGAAAAGGTTGCCTTTGTTGACATTGTCTTCCTTTCTGGTGTTATAGATTAAGTGCTTCAAGTCTCAGAGGCATCAGATGGATTGGATTTATAATGAGCTCTCTCTATATTGCCATTGTTCTAAAACTGGCTCTACTTTTGCTGCAGCCTGTTGCTTACTTGCATTTTTATCTCAAAGGAGCAAGAACTAAATCCTGTCAAGCACTTATCCATTGCATCACACATTCTGCACTCATTCTGTGCTGCTGAGCCCACCAGTCATTTGACAGTTATTCTTATCACTTAGGTCCACTCAACCACAGTGTCCAAAGTAGTTCCATGAGGTGAGAACTTTGTTTTCCCTACTTGTGTCAATATTATCAAATGGGGATTGAATCTACATGTTGTCTGTGATGGTTAATTTTATACATTAACTATGGTGTCCAGTTCTATGGTCAAACACTAGATCATATTATGAAATAGTTATATATGATTTAATCAGTTGGCCTTAAATAAAAATAAAGCAGATTATCATCTCTAATGTGGGTTTCCCTCATCCAATCAGGTGAAGGACACTAAAGAAAAAAGGTCTATTCTGCTTTGACTGTAAATAGACATTTTGCCAGCCAGTACCTCTACTCTTCACTCTTATCATTGCATGACCTATGGATTTTGGGACATAAGCCTGCAGGAATCCTCAGTCAGTCATCTGACCCACAGATTTTGGGTTTGCAAGTCTCCTATGATCATGTGTACCAATCCCTTAAAGTAAGTTATCTATCTATTTAGGAGCTCTGGTAGCACAGAGGTTAATGTACTCAGCTGCTAACCAAAAAGTTAACAGTTCGAACCCACAAGCTGCTCCATGGGAGAAAGAAGATGGAGTTTGCTTTCATAAAGATTTACAGCCTTGGAAATCCTATGGCACAGTTCTATTCTGTCCTATCAGCTTGCTATGAGTCAGAATTGACTTGATTGCAGTGGTTATCTACCTTTCTATCTATCATCTATCTATCTCTATCTGTCCTCAATCATCCATCTAGGTCACTGACTCTGTTTCTCTAGAGAACCTTGACTAAGACACAGTGTAACATATATTCTCATTTCCCTTCCCCATTTGACAATTATTATCTGTATCTTCAAACAAATAAATGCTCTTCTCCTTTCAGGAATAGTGAGATTTTGGTTTTTAATCATTGGTTTTCAAATAAAGCCAAGGCATCCTAAACAGGTGTTCTGTGTATGAATTAATTAAAAGAGCTCCCTGGAGGTCTTTTAAATACCAGAGAAAGAGAGTGAGGCACAGAGATTTAATTTTGAGTAACTTCTTTATTAAAATGGAGGGAAGTATAATCTGGCCCACTCCAATTTATGAGGCTGCAGAAAAATCCATCAGCAAAGAATGATAGACTTTTAATAAAGCAGTATTTCCAGAGGGTGATATGAAGACCACCTATGTCAGGATTTTTTGAGAACTTGTGAAAAATTCAAGTTCTTGGCTCTACCCCACACCTACTGAACTCTCTGAGGGTAGAGCCTGGGATCTTTATTTTAACAACCACTGCAGATAATTCCTATGTTCATTAAAGTTTGAGAACCAATACAGAGCTTTATAATATTCTGGCAGGGTAGGGGAGCCTGAATGTGATATTGTCTTCTTAACTTTATGTACCATTGTCCAGTGTCTGCTTTCCCCTCTAAATTGAAAGGTCTTTGAGGTTCCCTCCAGCACAATGCCTGACACATAGAAAGCTTTTGGTAATTAGTTGAAAGAATTAAAAAATGAATCAGGAGCCATATGGTCAACTCAATTGCCAGTGCTGCAGGAGTCCCTCTAAATCTGATAATTTCTTGGCAAAAAAAGTTATAAGATATAGATTTCCTTAAGAAGGAGGAATTGGACTCTTAGAATAATTGACATCTTTTAAGCTTCCTAAGATTGCACAGGGAGGAATTGTGTACGAGTAAAAATTTTAATCATAAAGCTGATAGATCCAAATTATCCCAAGTTGTTTTCTGAACTCCTAGAGCATTAGAAGTGGGAAGGCATTTTGGAGAACATTCGGTCTAAGAATTTCATTTTAAGTATAGGACAATCTGAGCCCCAAAGTAAAGTGTCTTGTTCTCACTAATGCATTTTATTAGTGACAGACAATTGTTCCTACTCAACAACTTCTACTTTTTCACCATGCATTGTGTTCAGTTAAGAACTCATCTTCCTCCAGAAATTAAAGAAGGGCTAAAAATATTAAGCTGTGTTTCTTTAATTTCTTTCACCTAGAACCATGTCCTCCACAGGCATTCCAACAGATAGCAGATTTTCTTTCCCAATTGTCTCCCCTTTGTGTTTTCTCTTTAGCAACAATTACCCATTTAACTTGCAATAATTATTTATGTCTTGGCATTCTGATAGCCTACAGCAAAATAACATACAGGAAAATCAAGCGGAGGAGGGCACCCCGGGCTTTCACAGAATAAGGAAACACCCGGCTTCAGTGATTTCTTGTTCGTATTTCCAAGATTAATGTACTTAAATACATAAAATACAAGGCTCATCTCAAACAGCTGTTCATTTCTGAGGCTTTTGGCAACAGCTGCCTCTACTTGACTTTTTGATAATCAAATGATTGATGCTCTCTTTAATCTTAATTTTTCATATTCATTGTGTGGATGCTTATTCCTAAATAGGTCTTAAAGCAGGTTGAAAGCTAAGTGATTTTCAGGACTCTAGAATGCTTCCCCACTCCAGATTATGTTTCCATTGGCTTATTAAATGGTCTAGAAGTAGAGACATCATCCTTTACATAAAGGCACCATGGCTCTAGGAACCTACTATAAAATACAGTTAGAACTAGCGCTAACCATTGAATCTTGGATTAGTTTACTAGAAAATAATTTTTACCTAAAAAATCTGAAAATACAATTTATTTCATAAATATGAAGCAAGACAGGGCAGTTTTGATAGTTGGAGGTTTGAGACATATGTTATGATTACAGTAAAGGAAGTGGGTAATATGAGGGTACACAAGTGTGAAGACTGTACTTGATTTAAAGTTATCTTTCTTCTTTATTTTCCAGAGCCAGAGCCAGATTTTTTTTTTTTTTTAAGGAGACTTTGGTAATTCAACTTCATTTATCAGTTTTCTTTGTCACCAAACACCATGTGAAATACTTAGTATGAACAGACTCCAGAAAGAAATGTATGGGAAGAAGAAACAGTAGTGCAATGTTTGGTTTTCACTTCAAGGAATTCATAGCACAGAAATAGGAAAACACATGACTAAAGAATACAAAATAAATTAGAATTAAATATTAACTATAATAGAGGAGCAGAGCTTATGGGTGGTACAGCTAACCTGTTTGACTGCTAACTGAAAGGCTGAAAGTGCAAGTTCCGCCAGAGGCACTTTGGAAGAAAATCCTGGTATCTACTGGTATCTACTTCCAAAAAATCAGCCACTAAAAATCCTATGGAACACAGACAACTAGTTTATAATGAAGGAACATGCTAAGAAAGAGGGCAGATGAGGGAAGAAGAGGTAAATTCTAGCTGGCTATTGTGCCAACTGAGAAGAGACAATGCAGGGATGACAGAGTAGCAGGCTGGAAGAGCAGGGAAGGGGATAAAAGCCTTGAGCCCCAGGCTTACAGGTGAGGAGAGACAACGCAGGGATGCCAGAGTAGTAGGCGGGAAGAGCAGGGAAGGGGATAAAAGCCTTGAGCCCCAGGCTTACAGGTGAGGAGAGACAACAGGAGGAGAACAGTCAGCCAGGTGGGGGAGACACGAGAGGTCTCCAGCAGCAGGACAAACTTGTCTGTCGGTTTGTCCTACTGAGGTGACATATAGACATGAGTTTTGAGGCTGAGCCTCTGGTGTTTAAAACCCAGAGAGATGCACCTGGTGCACAGGTAACAGCCCAGCTTATAGACTGAGACAGACTAGGAAGAAGGAAGAGGCCGTCCACTTCT
>NW_006922041.1:707737-709108 GCF_000298275.1 Orycteropus afer afer
TTTTCTGTCCATAGCTATCTTTTCTGGCTACCTAGTGCTGCTCTGACAAGAATATATCACAAATGGGATGGCCTTAACAAACAGGAGTTTATTCTTTTATAGTTTGGAGGCTTTAAGTCTGAGTTCAAAGTGCCAAGCTCTAGGGGCTGGGTGAAAGCCTCTTACCTTGGGCATCAGCTCTGCCTCCTACTCCCAGCCCACTGAAACTGGAGGCTCTTCTTCACTCAGACAGCTGCTGACTGCTGAGGCTGACAAACCCAAGGTTGACAAGTGAAAAGCCACAGTGCTGATGTTACCAAACAACACGGCAGGCCATTGATTCAAGTCCACTGAAAGACCCAAGATTGGCAGAGCACATGCAGGGTTCAAGCATATCATAAGCTGGACACCACTCCCAAAGCTGCTTATTATATGCTGGAAGCAGACCACATTCCTAAAGCAGCTACTCAGATGTTTGTGGTAAATCCCACCATGGAGTTGATTGCCCATGTCATCATGCGGAACAACTACCACCAGCTGCCCAGCCACTCAGTCAGGCCCAGCCAAACTGACACACAACTTTAACTACCACACTACCTAAGGAATTATGTACAGAGCTTTTAGAGTTTGGTTTTCTGTCTCATAGAGGATCCCATGTATCACACTTGGAGGTGAACATATGATTACTATTTTATTCTTTTATGGAAATGTGTTTGAATTTAGGAGATGAGATCTTTGCCTCAAAGAACTTTAAGTGAAAGGGGATCTCCAGTGAGTTGAGAGTATTGTTATACTTTATGAAAGATGAGAAGAGCTTATTCCTCTACTTGTTTTGCATTAGAACCATGTTTAAGTTTGAAATCTATTTTACCTTACTGCTTGGAATATTAACATTTTATTCCCAAATCTGCCTACAAACCAGAAACCCTACTGGTAAATGCCTATGGATTATGTTCTTTTGCTAACTAAGAAAGTAAGAACAGGAGAGACAACAATACAGAGTCAGAATTTGGGTGTGACGAGTAGGGTGCAAGATGGAATATCAGCAGAGTTAAGATGACAATACATTTGGATTTACATTTTTGGAAATTTTCACAAAATAACTTCAAGAATTTTCAGAGATAAATGATACTGAGAATACGTGAAGCCAAAATTTCTGGCCCATAAAGCTATGATAACTTGTTAGCCACAGCCAACCACCTTGAGGGAGTGAGTACCTGGACCTGTAGGCTCAGGACCAAGGTTGCAGGGGACTCCAAGCTCAACTGGCATAACAGGCTACACAAAAACATTGTTTACATCCTACTTAGGAGCTCTGGTAGCATAGTGCCTAAGGCACTTGACTGCTAACCAGAAGGCTGGCGGTTCAAACCCACCAGCCACTCCTCAGAA
>NW_006922041.1:709723-737561 GCF_000298275.1 Orycteropus afer afer
AGCCTTCTGGTTAGCAGTCAAGTACCTTAGGCACTACGTTACCAGAGCTCCTAGCCAAACAATAGCCAGGCATATAGGGTGAATATTTACGCCAGGTAGATACACTCCTTAGAATGATCAATCATGGGAAAACAGAAGTACAGTATTTGCACAGGGACATATCTCAGAGGGCTGGAATGCATAGTAAAGAAGGACACAGGGAATAGATATCTACAGAGAATAAGTGGGAAAAGAGCTGTTACACTGTGGGGAATTGCAGTCAATGTCATGAAACAATAATGTGTATGAAATGCTGTATGAAAAATGAATTTACTCTGTAAACTTTCACCCAAATCACAATAAAAATTAAAAAAAAAAAAAAGAAAATCTGGCCCTGATTCAAACACACAACACGCTGAGATGGAGAATTGATAGCAAATGACACCACATATAATACCTTGTTGTTATGGACTGAATTTTGTCCCACAAAAAGTTTTATAGAATTCCTAACTCCTATATCCTGGAATATAACTCTGTTTGGAAACAGGATTTCTTTTGCTATATGTATGAGGCCACACTAGTCTAGGCTGGGTCCTAAACCTAATCCCTTCTGAGTGGTGTTTTAGAAAAAGAGTAGGACAGACACACCAGAGGAGACATCATATGATGATGGAAGCAGATGCATCCACCAGCAGTCAAGGACTGCTGCAGTCCACTTCTGGTATAGTGCAAGGTCTTTACAACTGCATACTTTCATTTCTCCCCCCTGGCCTTTGTAACATTATCATACATTTTACAACTATTTTTGTTATAAAACACATCATACACTGTCATTGTTTTTGTTTAAACAGCCAATTATCTTTCAAGGATTGAAATAATTCTTTCAAGTACATCTTGTTATTCAGGTCTTAGTTTAAGGTACCTCTTCCTCTGGCTTTTGTCTCTACCAAGTTTGTACTATGGAAACATCTGTGGGTTCAAAAATGCCTATAGCAGCCTAGCTCTCATCATATTGAGTTGTTTCCTTTGCTTTATCTTCTGCTGGACTATGAGCTCCATGAAAGAAGTGCCATGGTAATGCCAACAGATGGGGCCTGGCACTTAATGCATGTTATGTGAGTATTTGCTGAAGTGAACAGAGTCTCAACAATTATTTTGCCAAAGTTTGAGGATAGGAAAAAAGCCTGAATTTTAGACTGACAGGCTCCCACTCTGGATAGAATGGGTATTTTCAAAGAAGGGCAATTTACTGGCACTATCATCTAGAAAAATATATTATAGATACTCAAGAGGGACTCAAAAGTTTTCCTTAACACAGATCATCACTCTGTTTTGGGAAATGATTCTGTCTCAGTTGAAGGATGTGTCTGCCCAGTTGTTAATTCAAGCTGGTGAAGGAATGAGGGCTCCTCACCATCTCTGATCCCTTAGAATCTTTCCTGTTGTTCTCTCATCAATACCCACAACCATACACAAGAGGAGATGTGTGTGGCCTACTCTGTATAGAAGCTGAGTCTGTTCCCAAAGCCAGTCATCCACTGCCAGACAAATCATTGTGATGATGGGGTTGGCAGAAGGGCCAGATGATGTCTCATCATCCCAGATGAAAAAGGAGCACACATTAAGTGAAGATAAACAATGAAAAAGTCCATTAAAAACCCATAACCTGGGTGATACAAAATTGGAAGTGGGACTTAGGGCCTCACTTTCCTTTAGACATTTGCAAATTCCAGCCTATTTCTGTGAGATTCTCCAGTGCAGCCACCATAGCCAGAGCTGGCTGGACTCCCAGCACAATGCAGAGTCCATCTGTTTGGTCACTCTGTCTGATATGGGTCTGGAGAATTACTTTTGCAGTGGGACAGTTTTTTGTTCAACTTAGATTTCCTGAAGACATTGAAAATGTGCTCGTGAGTCCCAAATTCAATGAGCCCAAGGAGTTAGAGATTCTCACTCTGGGTTACCTCCAAAATTTTCAGTCCACACACAGCAGTGGTTAGAGGGAAACATTTTGCTGCCAGGCTAAGAAATGTAGCTGAGCACAGTGCTCGGCTTAGATTCACTGCCATTGAGTTGAAATCCTACTCATAGTGACCCTATATTGGACAGAACAGAACTGTACCATATGGTTTCCAAGAGTGTAATATTTAAAGATGCATACTGCCACATCTTTCTCCCACAGAGCAACTGGTAAGAGATTGAATCACTTACTTTTTGTTTAGCAGAGTGCTTAAGCAGTGTGCCACAAGGGCTCCTTTGCTTGACTTAGACTACATATTTAAAAAATACAAGTGTAATAATCAGGTGATATGCTGTGTCTCTCCATCTTTTCATATATCTTCATTGTGTACTCTTTACATATCAGGCACTGTTCTAAGAGCTCAGGCTACAGTAGTAAACTAGTGATCCTATGCACCACAAATTCTAGTTAGAAAAAAGAAAAAAAAAAATTGCTATTGAGTGGATTCCAACTCAAAGTGGCCTTATGTGTTACAGAGAAGAATTGCTCCATAGAATTTCCTTGGTTTTATGAAAGAAGATTGTCAGATCTTTCTTCTATGGCACCACTGGGCGTTGGAATCTCCAAACTTTTTGATGAGTAGTCTAGTGTAAACCATTTGCACCATCCCTAGGCCTTAAAAGGGACATTAATAACACACAAGTAAACAAATTAACAACATAATTGCAGATACTGATAAGTACTACAAAAAGATAAATACAACAGAGTAATATAATAGAGAAGCTCTGGTAGCGTAGTGCTTAAGGCACTTGACTGCTAACCAGAAGGCTGGCGGTTCAAACCCATCAGCCACTCCTAGGAAGGAAGATGGGGCAATCTACTTATGTAGTGCTACTGCCTCTGAAACCCAAAGAGGGTATCATTATTTTGTTATAAAGCACATCATACACTATCATTGTTTTTGTTTAAACAGCCAATTATCTTTCAAGGATTGAAATAATTCTTTCAAGTACATCTTGTCATTCAGGTCTTGTTTTAAGGTACTTTAAGTTGGGTCCAACTCGAGGGCACATAACAACAACAACAGCAACAGCAGCAACAATATAATAGTAATGAGATGGAGAGATACGTTCTATTGGGTATACAGGGACCACTTGTCTATGGGAGAGGATTTTGAACTGAGACCACAAAGAATAAGAAAGAATTTGCCACACAAAGTTCTCAGGGGAAAGTCTTTCAGGGAGAGCATTCTAAGGAAAAGATTCCAAATCTATCAGACTTGTTTATGAAATCAAACGACGGTGCATGGAGCCAGATGCACCATGAGAGAGAGGTGTCTAGACATAAGGCTAGAAGGGAAAGCAGATGGTGGATTATGCAGGGGTGTTGCAGACCATGGAGAATATGATTTTAAAGCATAATCTTCTTTAACCAATACTGTATGGTTTAAAATCAAGAAGGGAGTGTGTCAGGGTTGTATCCTTTCACCTTACTTATTCAATTTGTATGCTGAGCAAATAATCTGAGAAACTGGATTATTTGAAGAAGAATATGGCATCAAGATTGGAGGAAGATTCATTAACAACCTGCAATACGCAGATGACACAACTTTGCTTGTTGAAAGAGAGGATGACTTGAAGCACTTACTGATGAAGATTGAAGACTACAGTCTGTAGTGTGCAATATAAAGAAAACAAAAGTCTTCACAACTGGACCAATAAACAGTATCACAATAAACAGAAAAGATTAAAGTTGTCAAGGATTTCATATTACTTCATTCTATAATCAATGCCAATGGAAGCAACAGACAAGACATCAGATGACATATTGCATTGGGAAAATCTGCTGCAAAAGACCTCTTTCAAGTGTTGAAGAGCAAAGATATCTCTGAAAATTATTGTGTGCCTAACCCAAGCTATGGTATTTTCTTTTGCCTCTTATGCATGTGAGAGCTGGATAATGAATAAGGAAGACTGAAGAGGATTTGATACCTCTGAGTTGTGGTGTTGGAGAAGAATTCTTAGAGTACCATGGACTGCTAAAAGAACTAACAAATCTATCCTGCAAGAAGTGCAACCAGAATGCTCCTTAGAAGCCAGAATGGCCAGACTTCATCTCACTTACTCTGGCCATGTTGTCTAGAAGAAACCATTCCCTGGAGAAGAATATCATGCTTATTGAAGTGAAGGGTCAATGAAAAAGGGGAAGGTCCTCAACAAGATGGATTGACACAGTAGCTGCAAAGATGAGCTCAGGTGTAGCAAGGATCGTGAGACTGGCACAGGACAGTGTTTCAGGCTGTTGTACAAAAGGGTCACTATGAATTGGCGAAGACTTGAAGGCACCCAACAACAACAACAACAACAACAACAACTAGGGATTCTGATGCAAATTGGAGTTTAAGAACCACTGGAGTAAATCATAAACTAAGACATAAAAGGGAGCTCTGGTAGCATAGTGCCTAAGGCACTTGACTGCTCACCAGAAGCCTGGCGGTTCAAACCCACCAGCCACTCCTCGGAAGGAAGGTTGGGCAATCCTACTTCCGTAGTGATACTGCCTCGGAAACCCAAGGAGGGGTTGCTATGAGTCGGGGCCGACTCGACGGCAAACAACAACAACAACAACAACAAGACATAAAAGGATCTCTGTATCTCTCAGTGTCAGTCTTAGAAATGTGAAATATATTTACAAGTATGCCATACTGTTAAGCTTATGTAGGATTTTTTTTTTTTTAATTCTATTTTGATGATATTCCCATCAGGTATTTGTAGAACCAGAATCCCATCTGGCTTGTATCCATCTTCCATGTTTTTCTGCCCTTACATACTCCTGTGTGAATTATACGCAAGAGAGAATGGCCAAATGAGTCTATACTTAACAAAGAGACAGAGGATCCTTCAGAAATCTGTCAAATCAAGTTACTTGTGGCAGGCTGAATAATGGTTCCTCAAATAAGTCCACTTCCTAATTCTCAAAACCTATGGATGTTACCTTATATGGCAAAATGGACTTTGCAGGTTTGATTAAGGCTCTTAAGATGGGGGATATTATCCTCTATATGTGAATTTAATTTAATGACACTGGTCTATATAAGATGGAGGGAGGAAGAGTCAGAAACAAAGGAGAAAGTGATGGGATAACAGGAGAGATTGGAACAATGCACTTTGAAGATTGGGGAAGGGGTCACAAGACAATGAGAATAGGTGGCACTAAATGCTGGCAAAGGAAAGGACATGATTTTCTCTTATTTTCCCTTTGGAGCCTCCAGAAGGAGCCAACCCGACCGCTGTCTTGATTCTAGCCACTGAAACAGATTTTGCACCTTGACTTCCAGAAGTGCAGGGGAATAAATATGTGGGCTTTTAAGGCATACATTTTGTGGCAGTTTGTTACAGCAGCAATAAGAAATCAACACAACATCTCTCTCTTTCCTCTCACCCTGAGTCATTGTAATGACTGCCAAGGCCCCATGGCAAGCTGCTCCCTGTCACTCACTTCATAACTCTGACCTCCTTCCCTATCACTTTCTCCTCACTCATTCTGCTCCAGCATCTTGGGTCTCTTTGCTGCTCCTCAGACACCTCAAACATGCTGCCTGTTCTTTGCACTTGCTTCTTTCCATATCCAAAGTGTTCCTGTCTCAAAACAGTTGCATGACTTAATCCTTAGTTCCTCAGGTCTTGCTCAAGTATCACTGTCATCATTAGGGTTTTCTCAATCATCCTTCTTGAAATCATAACATATTATCTTTCCAGGAGTTCTGGTGGTGCCTAAGGCATTTGACTGTTAACCAGAAGTCTGGAGGTTCAAACCCACCAACCGCTCCTTGGAAGGAAGATTGGGCAATCTATTTCCATAGTGACCCTTTCATTCTCAATTCAACTTGCCTACCTTATTTTTTCTTTTTTGGCAAACTCTAGGTTTTCCTTATTTATTTCCTAGACTACAGAGGTGATGCAAGTGATTAACTCACTCAGTTGCCAACCAAAAGACTGGGTGTGTAAATCTACACAGAGGTGGGTACCTTGGAAGAAATACTTGGAGATCTACTTTTGAAAAATCATCTATTGAAAACTCTATGGAACACAGTTCTCTGACACATGTAGGATTGTTATAAATTGGAATTGGCTCAATGGCAAATTTTCTTTTCTTCTTTTTTCTTAAGATTTGATTTATTTTACTTTGTTTTATACACTGCTGTATCCCTAGCATCTACAATGATACCTGTCTGCTTGAACAATTTCTCTTAGAAAGATCAGCACGAGACTGGTCCCCGTGAGGCAGAGGTCAAAGATGTCCCAAATGTCCAAACTACCATGCCACTCCATCATTTCAGACATTAACCCCTCCTCCTCCTCCCAGTAATTTCCCCAGTCTTAGGGTTCTGAACTTCGCTGTAACGCCTCACAGAACTCACAGACACCCAAGGGTTCATCTCATGTAGTAGTGGTTGAGGCTGGCAGGCTGGCAAGTCCCAGGTCCGTGAGTAGGTCTGGCGGATCCTCCCAACTCTCGGGGTTTGATGAACCTCGATCAGCAGATCAGACGGTGGCTGCTGTCCCAAATCCAGGGGTGAGATGAGGATGATCCAAGAAAACAAAACCGGAGCAAGAGGAGGAGAGAAACTTCCCAGGAGATTTGTAGGTATACCCTCAGGGAAGCTAAGGGTGGTGATTTGAATTATACCCTCCAGCAAGGCAGGACTCAAGATACATTCCACCTGTGTTGCCCCAACAGAATTAACCTAAATCCCATCACAGAGTTGACTGCCATTCATTATAGGGAATGACTACTACCAGCTGCCTAGCGAAGTTGATACCTGACCTTAACTACCACACCACCCCAAACAGGCATGGATAACGGGATTTACAAAACACCACAGAATGGAGGACAATGGCTAGAAGGGCCACATCAAGCAATTCACTGCACTGTCATATGGTAGGGGTTCAAAATATTATTGTTAATTGGAAGAATAAGTGAATGAGAGACTAACCAAGAACAAAGCCCAACATGGTTTGGCATGCAGGAAGAGAAAGTGGTGAAAGGTCCCAGGGAGAACCCTGATTCAGCTAGGTCAGTGTTTTATGAAGTTTAAGAACAAAAGAGACAGCTGGTAAGTCCTGCCAAGGACAACCTCTGATTTGACTTACTAACTAAGCTGCACAGAGTGAAAGACATGGATGGAGGAGTAGAAGACGGCTACAGCCTTTAAAACAGTGGCCCTATCTATTAATTTTCATGGCACAATCAATTTACAGTCTCTGACCAATTATATGAACAATTCTCCCTCCCTTTTAAGGGACTCTGGAATGTGCATGGAAAGAAAAAGGCTGACATAAGTGGAGAGGGTTAAATTTTTTTTCTCTATACAGGATTGTTTATGAGTGCTTCAGAAAGTATCAAGGAAATTATTTAATGGCAAACCCATAAATTTCCAGACCTTCCCTCAATGACAAATTATGAAGCATGAGCAAAGTTTTGGCTTCATTTTCAACATAAGGATGTGCTCTATGCAGATTAAAACCTCCTCAGCAGCCTTCACTAGTGATGACATGATATACTACTCTACACACATACACATCATACCATGCAAATGCAAGAGAAATTGACACCTTTGGCACAGAAATCACTGCTAGGTTTAAGGAATAAGGCTGACCATAGTACCTGCAGGGACTGTAAATAGTCTTAGCCTGAAGCACTGAAGCTTCATCTAGATTTTGTAGGAGAAAGTGTTCTTGTGTCGAATTAGTGATGTCTACCTTGGGCATGTAGTCCTTGGGAGGTGTGCATGGTTAATGAGATTGGCTGCTAACTAAAAAGTTTGGAGGTTCTGGTCCACGCAGAGGCTCCTCAGAGGTCCCTCTTTCAGAGGGTGGTTCTTGAAAAACCAACCATTAAAAACCCCTGTGGTATACAGTTGTAAGTTGACACACATGAGTCTCCATGAGTCAGAATTGACTTGATGGCAATTGGTAGCCTTGGGCGTAGGAAAGTCACATATGTTACACTCTTTCTCTCTTTGAACAAGAGAAAACATTTTAGAGATTAAGATTAGTGAAACACACTCTAATAGGAAGCCAAGGCAGATGGAATTTACATTTTTTGTTCTCCCATGAATTGTCACCCTTGCCTAATACCTTTCTTTAATAATGAAGAAAGCACAAGAGAAAGAGGCTAAAGGAGCTGGTTGAGCTTGAATAATTAATATATGAAACAGGAAAAAGCTGCAAGGTTCACAGCAACTGGTTATCATAAGCAGCCATATGTGTGTTTTAAAGGAAAGTACATATATAAGAGTTTTGATGGTTTGAAGTGTGCATAGGTGAACAAAAATCTATTTTCCTTATCCTGTTCTACCATTTCTCACCACACGGTCTATTTATCAGAAAATATGCATGCTAGTCACTAAATGGCAACCTCATGTGTGCAGAGTAGAGCTACTCCATAATGTTTTCAAGGCTCTCAGTTTTGGAAACAGATAGCCTGGTCTGTCTCCTCAGGCACCTTTAGAAGGTAGGTTTGAACTGCCAACCTCTGAGGTAGCATTTGAGTCACTTAACCATTCATACCACCCAAGGACTTGAAAGAGACTCAATGGTAACTAACAACAACAACAAGTCACCAAATATATGAGGGAGATTGGTAAAATAAGGAGACAAAACCAAAAAAAAAGAAAGAATCAGGAATCTAGAAAAACAACCCTACCTTAATTTTCTCCCTCATTGTAGTGAACTTCCCAATCTGCTTTACTCTTGACTTTGGCTTTGGCCCAGGCTTCCTTTGGAGACCTGCTATCGTGTTATAAATAAGAGTTCATGTGTAGCAGCTGAGGATTTTTCAAAGCACATGTACAGACAAGAGGGGGCCAGAGCTTAAGTGACAATTATTAGCACAGATTCTTGGCTTGGCTCATATTATAGGACCTGGGAAGTAAGGTTCCCTGGAAGGTCCCATACATACACCTGGTAATAACATTTCATCCCTCTTCAGCCTCCAGATTTTCTGAGGTCCCTTACCATGGGAGTCTTCCCCAATATTCACACAATCTGTCAGAATTTTGACCTCTTTTGGCATTTTCAGTGTTTTATATTATCCTCCCCATTGTTTTTCTGCTCTTGTGGATAATTCTGACAGCTGGTCCCATACAATGTTGCTGTTGGTAGTTACAGAACTTTCCATGGTAGAATCTTTTTCTGTAGATTTTACCTCTAATGCTGGGGAGAGAATATGCCAGGTAACTCCAGGTAGAACAGATGGCTTCTTTCTTTGGTTGGTTCTGATTTAAACTCAGGTTCTCCTCCTTTCATGTTATGTGTGTCTAAAGCCACTCCTATTTTTTTTCTTTTTTTTTTTTTCTCAAGTAACTTTTTATTGCGATTTGGGTGAAAGTTTACAGAGCAAATTGGTTTCCCATTCAACAATTCATACTTTTTTTTTTTAAATGACATTGATTGCAATCCCAACAATGTAACAACACTCTTCCTACTTCTTCCCTGTGTTGACCATTTTCATTTGTCCTTCTTTCTTATCCCTTCCTGACTTTTGAGGTTCATCCCTGGGCAAATGTTGCTCTTTTGATTTCTATGATTGATTATTCTAATGAGTGTTTACCTCACTGGTGTTATTGCTCAACTTATAGGTTTCTCTGGTAGCATAATGGCTAAGACAGTTGCCTGCTAACCAGACGGCTGGCGGTTCAAACCCACCAGCCACTCCTCGGAAGGAAGGTTGGGCAATCCTACTTCTGTAGTGATACTGACTCGGAAACCCAAGGAGGAGTCGCTATGAGTCAGGTTTGACTCGATGGCACATAACAACAACAACAACATAGGTTTCTCTGTTGTTTGGCTGAAAGTTGAGACAAGGAAGTGAGTTCAGTTCCAGGCTTGAAGAACTCGATAGTGCCCAGCTACCAATGCTGGCTGCTCTGAAACGGCTCATAATAGGAGGTTCCAGATAGACTTGGAGAAAAATGTGAAAAAAAACCTCAAAAAAAAAAAAAGACTAGATTTTTCTGGTCTGATAGAGACTGATGGAAACCCTGAGACTATGGCCCTCAGACATCCTCAAACAAGGAACTGAACTCATCCCAATGGCTCAACTTTCAGCCAAATGATAGCTAGACCATAAGGTGACGAATAATACCAGGAAGGTGTGGACTCATTAGTACAGTCAATGAAATGAGATCAGAAGGGCAGCATTCACCCAGGGATAAAGCTAAGAAGGTGGGAAGAGATAGGAAAGAAGGGTGAAAAATGGACACAAGGAGGAAGCGGGGCAAGTCCTATTATATTGTGGGGATTGCAATGAATCTCACAAAAGAAAATACGTATGAGTTGTTGAACAGAAATCAATTTGCTCTGTAAACTTTCACCCAACTCACAATAAAGTAAATAATATATAAAATTTAAGCAAAAACTCAGGGGCACTTTGCTAGAAACTAAGGAACAGACTAATTTTTATGGTCTGCACTAATTCTCCTCACATTACAGTTCTTGTCTATTGCAACAAGGAAAGAATTCTTAGGTGTAAAGCTGAAGGGACCTTTATGTTTCTTCAGAGATGGCCCCTTGGATCAAAGTTGGCCTGTTAGGGTTTGGAAATGGAAATTGTAGTCAGACCTCAATTGTTTCTGTGCCCCATCAAGAATTCCATACTGAAATCTTTGCTGTTGTTGTTATGTGCTGTCGAGTCATCTCTGACTCATAGTGACCTTATGTAAACAATGAAACACTGCCTGGTTCTGTGCCAGCCTCACAATCCGTACTGTATCTGAGCCCATAGCTGCAGCCACTGTATCAATACATCTTGTTGAGGGCCTGTCCCTTTTCTGTTGACCCTCCACTTTGCCAAGCATAACATCCTTCTCCAGAGAACGGTCTCTTCTGACAACATGACTAAAGTAGGTGACATGAAGTCTGGCTCGCCTCGCTTCCAAGGAGCAATCTGGCTGCACTTCTTCCAGGACACATTTGTTAGTTCTTTAGCAGTCCAGCATACTTCATCAACACAACTCAGAAGCATCAACTCTTCTTCAGTCTTCCTTATTCATTATCCAGCTCTCACATGCATATGAGGTGATTGAAAACACCATGGTTTTGGGTTAGGCACACCTCAGTCTTCAAGGAGACATCTTTGCTCTTCAGTGCTTGAAAGAGGTCTTTTGCAGCAGATTTGCCTAATGCAATGTGTCTTTTGATGTCTTGACTGCTGCTTCCATTGGTATTGATTCTAGAACCAAGTAATATGAAGTCTTTGACAACTTCAATCTTTTCTCCATCTATCCTGATGCTTCTAATTGATACAATTGTGAGGATTTTTGTTTTCTTTATATTGAGGTGTAATCCATTCTGTAGACTATAGTCTTTAATATCCATCAGTAAGCACTCTAAGGGAGCTCTGGTAGCGTAGTGCCTAAGGCACGTAACTTCTAAGCAGAAGGCTGGCAGTTCAAACCTATCAGCCACTTCTCGGAAGGAAGATGGGGCAATCTACTTCCATAGTGATACTGCCTTGGAAACCCAAGGAGGGGTCACTACGAGTTGGGTCTGACTTGATGGCACATAACAACAACAACAACAACAAGCACTCTAAGTCATCCTCACTTTCAGCAAGCAAAGTTGTGTTGTCTGCATATCACAGGTTGTTAACAAGTCTTCCTCCAATCCTGATGCCATGTTCTTCTTCATGCAGTCCAGACTCTTTTATTATTTGGTCAGAATACAGATTGAATAAGTATGGTGAAAGGATACAACCCTGATGCACTCTCTTCCTGATTTAAAATCATACACTATCCCCTTGTTCTTTTCGAACAACAGCCTCCTGGTCTATGTACAGGTTCCTGATGAGCACAATCAAGTATTCTGGAATTCCCATTCTTCTCAATGTTATCCATAATTTGTTATGATCCACACAATCAAATTCTTTTGCATAATCAATAAGAAATAAGTAAACATCTTTCTGGTTTCCTTTGCTTTCAGCTAGGATCCCTCCAGTATTAGCTATGATATTCCTCGTTCCACATCCTCTTCTGAATTCAGCTTACATTTCTGGAAATTCTCTGTCAATATAGTGCTGCAACCATTTTTGAATTATCTTCAGTAAGATTTTACTTGCATGTGGTATCAGTGACATTGTTTAATAATTTCCACATTCTATGGGATCACCTTTCTTTGGAATGGGTACAAATATGGATCTCTTCCAGTCAGTTGGCCAGGTAGCTGTCTTCCAAGTCTCTTATCATAGCCTAGTGAGTGCCTCCACTGTGGCATCCATTTATTGAAACATCTCAATGCATATTCTGTCAATTCTCGGAATCTTGTTTTTCTCCAATGCCTTTAGTGCAGCTTTGACTTCTTCCTTTAATACCACTGGTTCTTGATCATACACCACCTCCTGAAATGGATGACCATCTACCAATTGTTTTTGGTATAGTGACTCTGTGTATTCCATCCATCTTCTTTTGATGTTTCCTGAATCATTCAACATATTGCTCATGGAATCTTTCAATATTGCGATCTGAGGCTTAAATTTTTTCCTCAGTTCTTTCAGTTTGAGAAATGCCAACCGTGTTCTTCCTTTTTGGTTTCCTAACTCCAGGTCTTTGCACATTTCATTATAGTAATTGGCTTTGTCTGCTTGAGCTGTTCTTTGAAATCTTTTGTTCAGCTGTTTTATCTTGTCGATTCTCCCATTTGTTTAGCTACTCTCCATTCAAGGTAAAGTTTCGGAGTCTCCTCTGGCATCCAATTTGGTCTTTTCTTCCTTTCCTGTCTTTTTAATGACCTTTTACTTTCTTAATGGATGATATTCTTGATGTCATCCCAAAATTCTTCTGGTTTTTGGTCATTGGTGTTCAATGCATCAAAGCTATTCTTTAGATGGTTTCTAAATTCAGGAGGGATATAACCAAGGTCATATTTTGGCTCTCATGACCTTGTTTTAATTGTCTGCAGCTTCAATATGAACTTACATATGAGCAGTTGATGGTCTCTCCCACAATCATCTCCTGGCCTTGTTTTGGCTGAAGATATTGAGCTTCTTCATTGCCGCTTGCCACAGATATAGTCAATCTGATTCCTGTGTACTCTGCCTGGTGAAGTCACGTTTATAGCCCCTGTTTGTGTTGTTGGAGAAAAGTATTTGCAATGAATAAGTTGTTGGTCTTGCAAAATTCTGTCATGTGATCTCCAGCATCATTTCTATCATCAAGACCATATTTTCCAATTACTGGTGATTCTTCTTTGTTTCCAACTTTGCATTCCAATCACTAGTGATAATTATCACATCTTGATTGCATGCTTGGTCAATTTCATACTGCAGAAGTTGGTAAAAAATCTTCAATTCCCTCATTTTTGGTTTTGGTGGTTGGTGCATAAATTTGAATAATAATAATATTAACTGGTCTTCCTCGTAGATGTATGGATATTATCCTGTCACTGACAGCATTGTACTTCAGGATAGATCTTGAAACATTCTTTGTGATGATGAATGTCATGCCATTCCTCTTCAATTTGTCATTCCTGGTATTGTAGATCATATGATTGTCTGATTTAAAATGGCCAAAATCAGTCCATTTCAGCTTACTAATGCCTAGGATATCAATCTTTATGCATTCCATTTCATTTTTGACAACTTCCAGCTTTCTTAGATTCATATTTCGTACATTCATACTTCATACATTCTTTGCAGGGTAAGGAAAATGGAGGTATCAGGAGTGTGGAGAGAGGAGGAGAGTGGTGTCAGCTCTAGTCCCATTGGGTGTGTGACCTTGGACCAGCTGTGCTTTGACTTCCTGTCTTCTGAGAGCAGGGGAAGGACACTTTCTCATGTAGAGAAAAGATGGCTTTGTTTGATGATTGCTCATGTGCAGTGAACTGAAGAGAAGAAAACTGGACTAGGAGTCTGCCTGTGTGAAGTAGGGAGAGTCTCCCCCCCTTTCTGGACCTCATACTTATTTGTAAACTAAGGTTACTAGACAAAATGTTATGATAGTGCTCACTCAGATATTCTATTGAGCCAAGTTACAGGTCAGTACATTTTTGTTGTTGCTGTAATCCTTGGAAAGTTAGAGTTTAGAATAAAATCAGGGTACTAAAATAAGACAGAGATGGTTTCAAGAAAAGAATAGTGATTTGGCTAAGAAAGGCATCATTCAGAGTGTGGAAAATCAGAAACAGATCAGCAGGCCTGTTTTCTGAGGTGCCTCAAGGCAGATTTGGACTGTCAAACTTTTGGTAGTGCCTAAGGCATTTGACTGCTAACTAGAAGGTTGGTGGTTCAAACCCACCAGCCAGTCATCGGAAGGAAGATAGGGCAATCTGCTTCCATAGTGATAAACCAAACCAAACCAAACCAAACTGACTGCCATCGAGTCGGATCCAACTCATACTGACCCCTCCTTGGGTTTCTGAGGTGGTATTACTACGGAAGTAGATTGCTAAACCTTCCTTCCAAGGAGTGACTGGTGGATCTTGGAAACCCATGGAGGGGTCACTATGAGTCGGATCCAACTGGATGGCAGTGAGTGAGAATGCTTAACTGTTGGTACCACACAGGGCCTCCAAAGACATCAGAATCTGTTGTATATACTCATTAAACAAGATCTTTCCTAACTCCTTATGCAACTCCCTCCCTAGGCACCAGGGCATAGAATGGTAATGGGCTTTATGAATCACAGGGATTATCAGTTTAAGTCCAAATTATAGAACCTATGATTCGTGCAACTTTTGACAGGTTACTTAATCACTTTAGGCCTCTGTTTTCTTGTCTATAAAATGGGGATAATAGTTAAACCTTCTCCGGAGGGTTGTGAAAATGAAATGAGAGATTGTTTTTAAAATGCCAAGTGAGCAGCAAGCAGCGATGCTGCAGAAATGCTATTCCCTACTCACACCCTCTGTGCTTCTATAGAGCTCGACAACTATTTCATCTCTCATTAAAAAAAAAAGAAAAAAAAGTTGTCATTGAGTCAATTCTGACACCGCAAATGTGGCAGAATACAACTGTGATCTAATGGTTGAATTTTTGGAAATACATCACCAGGCTTTTCTTCCAAGGCACCTCTGGGTCTACTTGAAACCTCAGCCTTTCAATTAGTAGCCAAGCATGCTACCCCTGTGCACCGCCCGCCTCATCTCTCATAAAAAACTGTTTTGTTCTCTATCTACCTTGATGTTCCATTGAAAACAAAGCCCATCTGGGTGCAGCTTTATGTCTTTGAAGACTCCCTTGATTCTAGCTCTGTGCTAGATTAATATGCATTAAATTAAATTAGATCTCTTTTGCTCACAGAAGGCAAAATAGTCTGTTTTGTGATGGGAGTTAAGGGTGAATGACCCAGTTCTGTCACTTAATTGAGGGAATGCCTGGAGCAAGTTATTTGAATCTCTTCACTCCTCAGGTTTCTTATCTGTGGAATGTGGGTGGCCATCTCTACCTCACAGGCATGTTGGGAAGAAGGATGGGAGAAGCATCTGAGCTGCTGCAACATAGATGTCTAATATTATGATTCCCTTTATTATTAGTCTTCGCTTTCCCTTTCCATGACATTCTTCCTATGAGGGTATACTATCCACCTTCCTATTCCTATCCCCATTCTCATTGCAAGAGCTCACAATAGGCAAGGGCTGGAAGAAAGATAAGAAATGAAGGTCTGTTTGTGTATTGCAAGCATTCTTCCCCTCCTAAATTCTGACAGTTTGAAACTGCATTGCAGCAATTTTCTGTTCCACTGTCAAAATGACTTGAGGGAGCTGTCTCTATGGTAATCATTAGAGAAAGCCTCACATAATAATTTATTTAACTATGGAATCTACATTGTTCTGCACATTGCCTATCCTCCTAAAATAGTCAGTAACTGAGCATCAGGACAGTAGTTACTTTGTGATCCATTTGGTGCCACTCAAGGTCTCAGGGAAAGTTTTTACTGCAGCATCTAATCCTCTGGCACCTCCTGTGATATTCCAGAATTTTCCATCAGACTGTACCAGGTCAAAGCACACAGTGTACTCCATAACCCCACCCCATGCTCCATCTCAAAAATGACATCCTGAGGAGATCATAATTAAAAGAGAGAGAGAGAGAGAGGGAGAAGAGCAGCTTTGAAATAGAAATGAAGTCAGTCAGAGAAGGCCATCAGGCAGGCTTGGTGGTAGGTTGAGGGCAGGTGGGTGGCAACAAGATTTAGAATTGTATGACAGAGTTTGTCCAGATCAGTGGTCCTGAAGTAATTTACATTCAGGAGCTCTTTGCACTCATAAAATTATTGACATCACTGAAAAGATTCTGTGTATAAGGATATATTTGTCAAAATTTATTAGATTAGTAATTAAAACTTGGAAATGAGAAAAAATCTTTTAAATTTTATTTTAAAATACAAGCATAAGCCCATTGCATTTTAACATGGACAATAACATCAATACATGTCATATAGCCTTTGGAAACCATCACTGTCACCCCGAGAAAGAAGGAGTAAAAAAGGCAACTGTCTTAGTATTATTACAAATACAGTTTTACTTCATGTATCTCCTAAAGGATCTTGGAGATCCCCAGGAACACACAAAGGACATTTAAAGAACCATTAGTCTAGGTAAGGACTTTTAGTATAATATACATGAAATTTTTCTTTTTTGTAATAATGATAACATTAATGTTTATACTGGATTAGGTATTATATTAGTTGATAATCATTATTTCATTTAACTCTCACAATAGCCCATGAGATACAGTTCTTTTATTATAACTATTTTATAGATAAAAGAAATGTTGTTGTTGTTGTTGTTGTTGTTGTGTGCCGTCGAGTCGGCCCCGACTCATAGCGACCCCTCCTTGGGTTTCCGAGGCAGTATCACTACAGAAGTAGGATTGCCCAACCTTCCTGCTGAGGAGTGGCTGGTGGGTTTGAACCACCAGCCTTCTGGTTAGCAGTCAAGTGCTTTAGCCACTATGCTACCAGAGCTCCTAAGAAAAGAAATACAGATAGGTTAAAATTCAAGCTAGCCAAATTTATATCAGAAATGGACAAATATCAGAAAAGGGCTAATTAAATTTCTCTATTAGCATATCTTAGATTTCTAAGATAAAAAAGGGGAAAATGCGAACTACTGTGTGATATTCTAAAGCACTCTAGAAATAGACTTCAGTAGCAGTCTTCTATAAAGAAAAGGCAGGTTAAGGGTTTTTCACTCTTGGAAGAGGAGCAGAATAACTTCCTTGTTAGGTCCTAGATAGACAGGAAGAACAAGTATGTAATGGATGCTGTTTTGGTTACCTAGTGTAGCTCTAACAGAAGGTACCACAAATGTGATGGTTTTAACAAACAGGAGTTTATTCTTACAGTTTTTGGAGGCTAGGAGTCTGAGTTCCAAATGCCAGGCTATAGGGGCTGTGTGAAAACCCCTCAACCTTGGGCTTCAGCTCTGCCTCTTGCTCTCGGGCCACTGAAGCTAGGGGGATTTCTTCACTCAGGCAGCTACTGGCTGCTGAGGCTAACAAGTCCAAAACAAAAAAGAAAACTTACTGCCAACGAGTCAGATCTGACTCACAATGACCCATCCCTGAGTTTCCAAGGCAGTATCAACTATGGAAGGAGCTCTGGTAGCATAGTACCTAAGGCACTTGACTGCTAACCAGAAGGCTGGCGGGTTTTAACTTCTCTGAGGGAAGATTAGGGCAATCTACTTCCATAGTGATACTGCCTTGGAAACCCAAGTAGGGGTCGCTATGAGTTGGGTCCGACTCGAGGGCACATAACAACAACAACAACAACATCACTATGGAAGTAGACATGATTGGGCAAATCATCCTTCCAAGGTGTGGCTGGTAGATTTGAACTGCCAGCCTTCAGGTTACCAGTCAAATGCCTTAGGCACTATGCCACCAGAGCTCCCAATAAGTCCATGGTTGAGAAATAAAATGGTACAGTCTCGATGTTACCAAACAACATGGCAGGATATTGATTCAAGTCCACTGAAAGTCCCAAGATCGGCAGAGCATGGTAGGCTGCTGAACAATTACTCAGCTATATGCAGGGTTCAAGGGTGCCATAAGAGACCATTTCCAAAGCTGCTTCTTGTATACAGGAAGCAGACCACATCCCTAAAGCAGCTACTCAGCTGCTTGTGGTAGATTCTACCATGAAGTTGATTGCCAGTCTCATCGTGGGGAATAACTACCACCAGCTGCCCAGCCACTCAACCAGGCCCAGCCAAGTTGACACACAATTTTAACTATCACAGATGCTGTCATGTGCTGCCCACATCCCCTTTCAGAGCTGGGCATTCATGTGTTGGTAGTAGACTGCTCTCAGTCCCTCTCCAGGAATGGTTTTCAGTCAAAGGGCACTGCCAGTCCAAGGTCACACTTCCTTCCCTGGGGCAGCCCATCTGCAATGACTGGTAGGCAGGCAACCCCATCTGTATGAGAGTAGAAGTGTGCCCCATAGGGTGCTCAATGGCTAATTTTAAAAAAACAGATCGCCAGGCCTTTCTTCCAAAGTGATTCTGGGTGGACTCAAACTTCCAACCTTTAGTTAGCTGCCAAGTGCATTGAGTCTGAATTGTTTGAAAGGCAATTGGTTCCTGGTTGGTCAGCAGGCATATAAAAGTCTGGCTGTCTTGTCTCAAGGTAGGACAACTCCAAAAGGCCATCCCCATTCAAGACCTCCCCTTAGAGTCTGTATAGGACTTTTTGCTTTTCACAATTCAACACCCTTCTCTTCTTAGTCCTTCTTTCTTCACTCTCCCACAGGGTAGATACTGAGGACACTTCCCAAAAACCATATAATTGCATCCAAATATCCCTCTGAATCTGTTTCCCAGTGAAACCAAGCTAAGACTAAGACGAATTATTAAATTCTCTTCCATCCAGCAAAGTTAGCTCCAATTCTTTTTAAATATTAGGTCTCCATATGGTTAATATTAAGCCTTTTTGGATCTGATTAGACAGCTAGCAACAATAACACCACTACCAACAACACAGTCAATAAGTAGAGGCAAGAAATTCTCGCTTTCATTTCATGTTGGACACTTCTGATTTGGAGAGTGGTTCCTCCTACTGAATGGAGATTCGCCTTCCTGGTACTTCTGTCCTTAATCTTAGTTTTTCTTGTGGAGCTTTATGTATCAGCCATTCATGTCCTTCCATGGTGGCTGTCTACACTATTATCTGGGTGAGGTCTTTAAACTGTATTGAAGGAATCACAATCAGAGAGCTGGACCAGACAACATTTTAGGTGCTTCCTAGTATTCAGATTTTTTGATACCAGGAAAAGCTTTTTCTTGTAATTCATTCATGGTGTAGTTTCGCCTTTCCACTTTCCCTGACAACTCAAAAACCTCAAACCATAGAAAAGCAGCAGCACAATACACTTGCTTCCAATTCTTTTACCATTTTTCATTAAATCAGTGAAGATTTAAGGCCCTCTGTTGTTAGGGGAGCTCTGGTGGCATAGTGCCTAAGGCATTTGACTGCTAACCAGAAGGCTGGTGGTTCAAACCCACCAGCCACTCTTCAGAAGGAAGATTGGGCAATCTACTTCCGTAGAAATACCTCCTTGAAAACCCAAGGATGGGTCACTATGAGTTGAATCAACTTCACAGCAGTGAGTTTAGTTTCTTTTGGTTGTTGTTAGTGAGGCTCTGGTGGTGTAGTGGTTAAGGCATTTGGCTGCTAACCTAAAAGCTGGTGGTTTGAACCCACCAGCCATTCTGTGGGGAAAAGATGAAGCAGTCTGCTTCTGTAAAGATTCAGAGCTTCAGAAAACTTATGTGGCTGTTCAAGTTGGTCCTATAGGGTTGTTATAAGTTGGAATTGACTTGATGTCAGAGGGTTTAGTTTTTGGTTGGTTGTTGTAAGCAACCATCCAGTTGGTGCCTGACTCATGGTGATCCACTGGCCAGTCCTGTAATATTCTCATGATTGGTTGCAGGTTGGACTGCTGTGATCCACAGGGTTTTCATTGGCTGATCTTTGGAAGTAGATGTCCACGCTTTTCTTCCCATCTTAACTTGAAGGTCTGCTGAAACCTGTTAAGCACCACGCAAGCCTCCACTGACAGGCAGCTGGTGGCTGCATATAAGGTGCATTGGCTGGGAACGAAACCTGAGCCTCCTGGATGGAAAAGTGGGAATTCTAGCACTGAACCACAGATGACTCTCTTTAAGGCTCCCTAGGGTCATGGTTTTCAATTTGACCCCAGATACCTTCCTTCTTGTGAAGTAACTTATTTTTGTGCAGTCTCATCTTCCCTGCTGTGCTCTGCAAGTAGGACAATTTTCAGCGTTATTTTTAATCATATAGCACTCAAGGAGATAATGATATTGATTAAAATGTGAACCAAAGAAAGGTTTTTTTTTTTTTTTTTTTGAGAGAGAGACATGGAAGAAGTGTGTTTTGGCTCTAAGCTCCACTAGGTGGCAATTTATCACAGTACTGCTACTGTGGTTATTAGAAGTAATGGCTCATGCTATTACTCTTAAAGAAACCGTATTAAGCTCCTTGAAAATCTAAATGTCCATATTTCCATGGGTGATCCTAGTGAGGATTCTAAAATAAAAGCTTGTCATATTTTTTAAATGTAAAATTGGATCCATGCCTGTCAAATCTAGCTCAGCCTAAAAAGAGAACAGAGATTAGAGATAAGATGTCTCACTTTGGTGATAAACTAATTTAGTCTGTGATCTTGGGCAAGTCACTTACTTCTCTGGGCTTATTTCTTCTTCTTTGAAATGGAGAGACCAGACTATAAATGATATTTATAGATTTTTAAATTCTGACTCTTATACTTCAGTTTCATTCATTAATATGCAAAATGTATGTACAAGTTTTCTAATAACACTCATCACTGAACATAACTCAAAGCATTTAACCATTAGTTTATTTATAAAATAATCTTGTGATAGTTAAAGTTATGTGTAAACTTTGCTAGGCCATGATTCTCAGTAATACGTAATTATCCTCCATTTTGTGATCTGATGTAAAGGAAATTTCCTTAGCATTGTGATGGTGTTGCTGGATGCTGTCAAGTCATCTCTGACTCACAGCAACTTTATGTACAACAGAATAAAAACCATCCAGTCCTATGGCAGCCTCATGATCCTTGCTATACCTGATCCCATCATTGCAGCCACTGTGTCAATCTATCTTGTTGAGGGCCTTATCCTTTTTCTTGACCCTTCCCTTTACCAAGCATGATATCCTTCTCCAGAGAATGGTTCCTTCTGACAACCTGACCAAAGTAGGTGAAGTCTGGCCATTCTTGCCTCCAAAGAGCATTCCAGCTGGACTTCTTCCAGGACAGATTTGTTCATTCTTTTAGCAGTTCATAGTACTTTCAGTATTCCTTGCCAACACCACAACTCAAAAGCATCAACTCTTCTTTAGTCTTCTTTATTCATTGTTGTGGTTTTCATTCAGTATACATGGATGTCCTGGTAAAGCTTGCTTTTTCTGGATCCTGCATCTGACTCATTACCATCTGACCTTCAGTTCTTGGTACAGTGGTCAGTGGCCTGCCACTTGACCACAGATTTGGGGATCAGCTCCTTCAGCCCCATGAGCCAGCAACCTGCCTTCTGACCTGCCAATTCTAGGTTCAGTAGTCCCTGGAACCATAAGTCAGGAAAAGCCTCCAGCCTGATGTCTGACCCATGGATTTGGGACTTGTCAGTGTCCAGACTGTGTGAGCCATTTCCTTGAAATCTCTCTGTCTCTCTCTTTATATGTATGTGTGTGTGTGTGTGTGTGTGTATTTATATATAATATATACATATACATTTCACTGTTTTTGCTCCTATAGAGAATCCAGCCTAAGACAATTTCATATGAAACATTATACCTACCCTCAGTTATCAACATGGTTAGATTCCAAAGACCAGGTAGTTATGCAAAAATTGGTGTTATGCAAAAATGGAAGATGACCACATCAGATCACAAAATGGAGGATAACAATGTCATTGCATAACTGTCAAATTACATCATTATGTAACTGCCAAACCACTGAGATTCATGGCCCAGCGAAGTTGATACATAACCTTAACCATCACAGCCAGCATTATTCTCACCTCACACCTTGGTGCTTGGTACTGCCAGATACATATCATTAAATATTATATAAAGAGATAGTTGATAAGTGAGGAGTGTGTGTACTATAATTTTAAAGGATTCTGATTTTTATTGTTGAATAGGATCTGTGATAGGAATTTCTTCTCATATTAAGGTTCCAAATCTTTTATTTCAAGTCAAACAACTTTAGCAACCAACAACCTCTTTTCCACCTTTTCAAGCTGCTGTGGAATGTTTCTTTGAAACCTGGAGAACCTCATCTAGGAGAGCAAGAGAGGTCTTCACAGATAATTATCAGCATTAGACAGATGGAGAGCACCTAACTCTCTTGTTCAGATCTGCAAAAGAAACCTTTTGAAAATTTCCATTTTCCAGATTGCTTTTACTTGAACTATGAAAGATTCTGCTGAACAGAGGCTTATAATACTTTACAATGTCACAGAAGTTTTTCCCCATCTTTCTATCTTTAAGGCTTAATAAGTCAGGAAGGATAGTCTTTCAGAGCCCAAACTTCTCTGGGCTGTGAATTTGGGCTCAAAGGAAGACAGTTTAACTCTTTAACTTTTTACTGCTCTCCTGGGGAAGTTCAATAAGGCTGCTGAGATCCTATGACTTGAAATCTGCTTTTCTTTCATTCTTATCAACATTTGTTGTTGTTGTTATGTGCTGTCGAGTCAGACCTGACTCATAGTGACCCCTCCTTGGGTTTCTGAGGCAGTATCACTACGGAAGTAGGCAATGAACAGAACCCAGGGCTGGTGAGAGGTGGTTTATTGTAGAATTTTCACCTTCCATGCAAAGACCATGGCTGGATTCCCAGCAAATGCATCACAAGTACAGCCAACACCCATCTGTCAGTTGAGACTTGATGGTACTATGATACTGGACAAATTTCAGTGGAGTTTCCATGGAAAGTAAGTGGAAACTAAGACAAAGAAGGAAGACAAACAAGATGATCTACTTCCAAAATCAGCCAATGAAACCTATGGACCACAATGATCTAATAGGTTTCATGCACAGGACCAGGCAGCATTCCAATACCATGTGCATGAGTTGTCAGTATTCAAGGCCCACTAGATAACAGCTAACAAGACTACATGAATATTGAAGTCACAAAGGACTTTTTTGGTCACCTGATTCCATGTTTTCCAGAGTGTTCCATGAAATAAGACACACTATATAAAATAAGGGAGCTCTGGTAGCATAGTGCCTAAGGCACTTGACTGCTAACCAGAAGGCTGGCGGTTCAAACCCACCAGCCACTCCTCGGAAGGAAGATGGGGCAATCTACTTCCATAGTGATACTGCCTCGGAAACCCAAGGAGGGGTCATTATGAGTTGGGTTCAACTCAATGGTACATAAAAACATATAAAATAAATAGTCCTTTCATCAAAGAAGTTTTAGAAAAGTACAATGAATACCTCCACAATGTGTCTTAACATTGGATGTCTACAGTAAGGAAATCTATCTGTATAATCCATTGGTTCTTAAATTCATGACCTAGAGAGATCTTACTTCTCAATATCATACCACTAAGTAATAGTAAGGAGCTCTGGTAACGTAGTGCCTAAGGCACTTGACTGCTAACCAGAAGGCTGGTGGTTCAAACCCACCAGCCACTCCTCAGAAGGAAGGTTGGGCAATCTACGTCCGTAGTGACACTGCTTCGGAAATCCAAGGAAGTGTTGCTATGAGTTGGGTCCGACTTGGTGGCACATAACAACAATAAATAATAGTAGAACTAGAGCTAAGAGCTGAATTTTCCACGAGTGTTACCCCTGTATCTTGCCAGACCAATATTTTGAGGGAAGAGTGAAGAAAGATTACATCTAAGTCATTCTATACTGTATGGTATCATTAGTCATTAACAAGTTTGGTTGAACAGTCTTATTCTTGCCTTAGCACAGCAAGGGAACAGTAGGACAGGCAAGTTTTGAAAATACTTTTGTGAACAAGAAGAGCCAGTACAAATAAGGATTGAATTGAAACATGTCAAATACATAGTTTTGAACATAAACTTCATCTCTGATAAAGTTTTGCTTGGAGTAGTTAGTGAGAAATTGTATAATTAATAGTTAATAGCTTTTCTGATGCAGTTCCAGCTCAGGGAAGTAGAGGCAAAGAGCCCAAATATTAAAGTTAATAATAATTACAGAAATAAACTCAGCTAGCATTTACTAGCATTATTAACACACAATACCAGCTATGAGCTAGGGAGTCCCTAGCTAGGGAGCTAGGAAGTACTAGCATTATTAACACACAATACCAGCTGTGAGCTAGTCTTTCCTTTTTGAACTTTCACAATAACCCTATGAAATAGGTATGCCCATTACATGGGTAATCAAGTTGAAGCTCAGAAAGGTTAAGAAACTTGTTCAAGTCTACTTAATAGCAAATGATAGAAGAAAGATTTGAACTCAAGAAATTAGAATCCAGAACCAGTGTTCTTAACCATTTTATAATATTAGGAAAATGCCAGATTGAAAACCAAATCTGGTAACACTAGTTAGAAATATCTTTCTCATTTGATTATTCTCTTTCTCAGCAGAAAGCATAAGGTCAGATTCAAAATGGAGTCTCGTCAGTAAGTGCCACTCTATATCCCTCTACCATCTAAGTGCTTGAAAAACTAGGTACAGAAGTTTGAATTAGTGATTTTGGTGCCCTGAACAGCTCACTGAATCAGAGTGCACCAAACACAGGATAGCAGAATTAGAGGAAATATACAGGGAGATTATTTAAGAAAGAGCTACCTGGTGGAGGATGGATGGGCAGCCGAGAGGCCGTTGGAAACTTCCCTGGAGCAGTCACTGACTGGCGGGAGAGGGTGACCACCTGGGATCCCCATGACCCAAGAAAGAAGACACCCTATATCAACATACCAGTGACCACTTCAACAACCCAGAGGCCAGCCCCAGGGACCTGCCTCCAGCAAGTGATTTTGTCAGTAATTTGGGTCTCCCGGGTGCAGGTGGACATGCGCACTACCGCTGAAACTCAAGCTGAGAACTCACTGTTGTGCCAGGAGGGAGAGCTCCCTCCCTTCTCAGTGGGTCACCAATTGGGTCTGGGTCAGCTTGGGAGACATCGTGCTTATCTGGTCACAGATATAGAGAACATAATTTACTAGCAGGTACTCCCCTGGCTCCAGCACAGCTGAAATTGCACGCATCTTTGGCGCCGCAGGTGGGCAGTATCACAGAAAAACTCCAGAGCCATTAGTGGTCTGGCGGGATTGCACCAGAGCTGCAGGCAGAAGGGGTCGAGAGAGAAAAAGCCACAGCTGAGTCCAGTCCCGGGAACTTGCCTTGGATTGGCTCTTTTGCCTTGGATCGGCTCATTAGCGTTAAGAGGCCTCGAAAGCGGGGTCTTTGAGTGTGCCTGAACCAGGCAGAAAGTTGAGAATTCCCAACAACAGGAATCTTTCCTAAGATTGAGCCATGGTCTTGTAAATAACCACGTCATCAATAATAGCCTATGCAAAGCCCTAGAAACCGACCCTAGCAACATCAAGCTTTCCTTCTTTTGCTCTCACCTTTCTCTGCCAATAACTTCACTCATTCAAGAAGAAACCATGTTCAGCCAATTACCGTAAAACCTCCCACTTCAAACTCTAAACCCTCTTTATGACAAATAGAAACACATATCCACATTCCACACAGTGATTACATCATCACAAAGAAAACAGCACAGTGACCCAACATACCTGAATCAATAATAAAATAAAATACATTAGCTTCACCCTTTCAAAATATTAAACCATAAAGCAAAGACAAAAAAAATCAACATGTAGCCAGCAGCTAAAGACAACCTAAAGAGTCAGCGCTCTACCAGATTCCAGGGACTTAAGAGGAAGTTCTGCTTTCCAATAATGCCAAGAACTCTTCGGATCTGCATGACTAAAAAGTTATGCAGTCCTAGTTTACACCTTTTTTTTTTTCATTCTTTTCCCAGTTCCTGATTTAAATATATATATATTTAAATTAAGCCTTTTTGGATATATATATTTAACTCGTTTTTCACCCCCCCTTTTTTTTTTCTTGTGGTTACCCCATTCTTTGTTGGTTTATTATTATTATTATTATTTTTTTTTTTTGCATTTTTCCCATTTTTTTTTAAATTCTTTATTCTCCTTCTCTACCTTTTTTCTCTTAGTACCTTATCCCCAGATATTGCAGTCTTTCCTGTTTTCTTCTTCTTTCCTCCCCTTTTTCTTTTTTTGGGTTACTATTCCTGTGTGATTTCATGGTGTATTTTTTTTGTCCATGTGCTTTTAGTTTTTTGATGGTTATTCAATTGTAATTTTTCTCTGAGTGGGAGACAGCATCAGTCCCGATAAGATACAAGTACACCCACACCTCCTGCAACTTCACTTACTGAGCAAGAGCCAGCACTTTCTTCTCCACCAATGGTCCAATGACAAAAAACCACCAAGAAGAGCCTGAATAACCCTTGGCTGCTCTTCACAAACAATTAACAGAGATCTTAACACAATACCACGATGCCTCGGAGACAACAGATCATCACAGTCCACAAAAAGAAGCAAGATAAGGTGGTAGAAACAAGGGAACAGGATACAGACCCAGAATACATACCTGAGGAAGAAGCAGCATTGGAACTCTCTGATAAGGAATTCAAAAGAATAATATTCTGGTCTCTTCAAAGGATTGAGAGACAGACCAAAGAAAACACAGAAAAAACCTTAGAAGAATTTTGGAAGAAAATACAAGAACAAAATGACAAAATGAATGAAAAATTAGAAATGATTTTAAATCTACAGATAGAAATCCAGAAGATTAATACTAAATTGTTAGAAATAGATAACACATTGGAAGGGCAAAGGGGTAGAATTGATGCAATGGAAGACAGAATTAATGAGATTGAAGATAAATACCTGAATACTTCTTTGGAAAGAGATCAGTCAGAAAAAAAAAAAAAAAATCAAAAAAAAAAAATGAAGAAATCCTAAGGTTCATGTGGGATACCATCAAAAGAAATAATGTATGTATAATTGGAATTCCAGAACAGGAAAAGAAAAATAAAAATACTGAGAAAATTGTCCAAGATTTGCTGGAGGAGAACTTCCCTGATATGATGAAAGAGGAGAACATATCCATTCAGGAAATCCAATGAGCCCCAAACAGAATAGAGCCCAAAAGAAAATCACTGAGACAAATCATCATCAAACTCACAAAAACCAAGGACAAAGACAGAATCCTGAGAGCAGCATGGAAAAAACAAAAAGTTACCTACAAAGGACAACCAGTAAGAATAAGCTCTGATTTCTCAGCAGAGACAGTGCAAGCAAGAAGGCAATGGGATGGTATACATAAAACTCAGAAAGAGAAAAATTTTCAACCAAGAATTATATAACTGGCAAAATTTTCCTCAAATATGATGGTGAAATTAGGAGATTTCCAGATAAGCAGAAACTAAGGGAATTTGTTAAAAGCAGACCAACCGTACAAGAGACGCTAAAGGGAGTTCTTTGAACAGAGAACCAAAAATAACAAATAACAACCAACCTTTAATACACAAGATGACATATCCCAGAAACCACAGCTATGGACATATCCAAAGTAAAATAAGCTTACAAGATTGTAAACAGAGAACTGGAGACATCAATTGGCAAGTGGGGACAACTACAAACAAAAAGAGAGAAAAGACTGTGTAGTTATGGAACTTCTAATTGGTGAGGAAGTCAAGAGAGTTGCAAGACAGAATGGACTGTTCTAAACTTGGGGAGAAAATTAAAAATCATAGGGTAACCTCAAAGAAAAATGATAAACCTTCATATCACAATAAAAAAGAGGACAAACACAAATACTCAG
>NW_006922041.1:741005-795776 GCF_000298275.1 Orycteropus afer afer
CACTAGTAGCAAAGTTCAATGAGACAGAAAATAACAAATGCTGGCGAGGATGTGGAGAGGTTGGGACTCTTATACACTGCTGGGGGGACTGTAAAATGGTACAACCATTGTGGAAAGCAGTATGGCGATTCCTTCAAAAGTTGGGACTAGAAATACCATTTGATCCAGCCATTCCATTACTAGGTATATATCCTAAAGAAGTGAGAGCCATGACAATAACAGACATATGCACACCCGTGTTCATCGTGGCACTATTTACAATAACCGAAAGATGGAAACAACCTAGGTGTCCATCAACTGAGGAATGGATATCCAAGTTATGGTACATACACACAATGGAATACTATGCAACACTAAAGAATAATGTAGAATCTGCAAAACACCGCATAATGTGGATAAACTTGGAGGATAGTATGCTGAGTGAAATAAGTCAATCACAAAAGGACAAATACTGTATTAGTCCGTTATTGTAAAAGTAAAGGAAATGCTTATCTATGGAAGGACATTTTCTTTGTTGGTTACCAAGGGTCAGAGGGGAGGGTAGAGAATACGGTTAGATAGATAGAGATAAGTTTTGATTTGTGTGAAGAGAAAGGCAATGTACCAAATGTTAGTGATCAATATAGTGGCATTGAGGAAGAGAAAGACACAGAGAGGTACATGGGAAGTACAGACAACAAAGATTTTGCACATATAGTACGACGTGGTCAACGGAGGCAAACACGGGTATATGGGTGGATAGATGGGTGGACAGGCTGAACTATTAGCTATGTTATGAAGTGGGGAGTGCACCCAAGAACATGTATAGGGTTGGCAAACAGTGGTCCTATAACTTTATGTGTATGATCTGAATTCCCAGGTGTATAATGGAGCTGACAAGGGGCAAGGTTGTAGTCACTGCTTGGTCACAGCCAGCTACCCAGAGGGACCAAGTAGTTGAACCTGTGGGCTTGGGACCATAGTTGCAGAGGATATCAAGCTCAATTCACGTAACATACTATGCAAAACATTGTTCCACCTCCTACTGTGGCGAGTCGCGACTGGGATCTTAAAAGCTTGCAAGTTGCCATCTAGATGCAATGATTGGTCTCTCCTTGTCCAGAGCCAAGAAGAATGAAGAAAACAAAAAAATCATGGAAGCTATTAGTCCTAGTGACTGGTATGCCATCCGATCTGCTGCCTATACGACTGATACCAGAAGAACTAGATGGTGCCCGGCTATACTGTCAACCACTTGGAAGAGGATCTATGTAGGATCCTGGGTAGACAGGGAGAACAATGTGGAACAAAACTCAAAATCATTTGGGGAAAAAAAAAGGGGGGGACCAGTTTTGCTGGCCCAATGTAGCCTGGTGGAACCACTGAGACTATGGCCCCTAGCTGCCCTTCAGGTCTGGAATTGAACGCATGCCTGTGGCTTCCAGCCAAAAAATGGATAAGCATATGAGCTGAACATTTACCTGAGGTAGATACACTCTTTGGAGAGAACAATCATGGGAGAAAGAAGGGTTGCTTATGCACAGAGAGACTGCCCAGGGGGCAAGAGTGCATGGAGGGATGGACACAGGGAAGAGGTAACTGTCGGGAGGAAGGGGGAGGGGAGATGTTGCATTGTGGTAAATTGTGGTCAATGTCATGAGACAAAGTGTATGTGAACTGCTGTATGGAAAGTGAATTTGCCCTGTAAATTTTCACCCAAATCACAATAAAAAGAAAAAAAAAACTTGGGGGGAAAAAAAAGAAAGCATAAGGTTTCCTTTTTCTAACAATTTAAGTCAGTCTGTCTGTCGCCAGTCAGTCTGTAGGTAAGACTATGCTGTTTATGTTCTGTGGGCTTTTAAAAAATAAGAAAGAAGGGCTAATTCCACATGTACTGGGTTTAAGTAAGTGACTGGGAGTCCTTGTCTACTGGATTGTGGGCTACAGTCACTCTTCCATATTCTGTGAAGAGTTTGTGTAAGAAAGGAATGATATGAGTGAGATGAGCCCCAGGTGTAGTTTGCATGAGAAAAGTGTTCTGAAGCAAGATGGCAGCTTTCAAAAAATGTGCTCATTTTAAAGTTATCAGTCCATCCCAGCATACTCTGTAACAACCCTTGTTTGCTTTTTTGTATAACTAAGGTGATAGTGGTATCCTTGCCTTTTAGAGAATAAAATAACCTTGTTTGAATGCTTGATTCCATACCTCTGGGAAGGCTAAAGCTTCACCAAGATTTCTTGGAGTTCTCAAGTGCTTGCTTCCTCCTGATCCCTTCTGTCTCTAGGTCCTGCAGCTACTCTTACTGTTTTCCCATTTTCCTGTTCCTGCGAAATAAAGCTACTCTCACTGTGTGAGCTAGATAACCTTACTGAAGATTTAAGGGGTCAAGGGGAGAGTCACATTGCTTCCTGAAAATTTGTCCACCTCCTCCTCTCCCCTTTCTTCTCTTCTCCTCTCTCCCCCCGCCCCCCACCTCTCTTGCCTCTCTTTTAGCTCCATTCCCTTTTAGGAACAAATTCTCCTCCCTGCAATCACCAGGTGTCTGTGCTTTTCTCTGAAAGCTTGGTATAAACTGGCTTGCATCTCTCACAATGACTTAATGATCCTCAGAGAGATTCTCTCATGGAATTCTTCCAAGAAATGTGGTTTGCTTCTTAAGAGGAATTCTATAACATGCTGCTGAGAAAATATTTTTCTCTGCTTGTTACAATTGGAAATTACAAAACTAGATTACTTTCAAATTTTCTATTTGACTTCTCATCAATAAAATCTAGCTATCTTCTTAGTTATTTGGTACTAACACTTTGCAAAAATAATATTTTTATTTTTTTGCAGTATGATGTCTCTGAGTCACCTGTTATCTTATATCTCTTTACCCTACCTTCCTAAGGAAAGTAAGGAAGTTATTGTTAGTTTCCTTAAAAAGCTGAATTAAATACAGGGTTAGGAAGGTGAAATGACCAACCACATCTCAACCTGCCACACATCTGGCCAACAGCCATGTTCTTTCCAGATGTATTCCATTGCTTTTCTGAAACACATAGCCCAAAACATAGTTCAGGGGATCACCAGTTTCTCCAGCATGCATGCACCATGGTAAGTTCCTCAGTTCAGCTCTGTGGCTTGAGGACACAATGAAGAGAAACAGAAAATCATAGGCACAAAGAGAATCTCCATCACCATTGGCCTTCACATGGCTTTGTTAAGCTATTTAGGAGCAGTACTTTACCTTACAGAAGAAATGTGTTTTTAGTTGGTTCATGTCATTTGCTGCTTAAAGTTCCTCCAACAGCATCCCTTTACTCTTGAGTCAAAATATGAAGCCCTCAATGTAGTGATCTAATTGTACCTCTTTTGTGTCTTCATTGGTGTTACCTGCCCTCTTCTTCACTCTGCTCCACCAACCTTGCCACTTTGCGGTTCTTCAGAAGAGGACTTTTATCCCAGAGTCCTCCCACATGCTTTTCTCCCTGCCTAAAACTTAACCCCCTATCCCACCTTCTATGTCTTGATCTGTTTAACTTTTTCTGGTCCTTTAGGTTTCTACTTATTTGTCTCCTCCTTTGAAAAGCCCTTCTCCATGATCCTGCACTGAGTCTGTCTTTCATTTTGTTCTATTTGTTAACATTATTCCTGGGTGGTACAAATGCTTAGTGTGCTTGGCTGCTAACCAAAAGGTTGGAGGTTCTTCAAGTCCTTCCTCAGGTATCTTTAGAGAAAAGCCTGGTGATCTACTTCTGAAAAATCAACCATTAAAAGCCCTACAGGTTACAGCTGTACTCTGACACATATGGGATTGACATGAATTGTAGTCAACGGCAACTGGTTTGTTTTGGTTTTGGTTTTGATATTATCTATAACATATGGGAGCTCTGGTAGCATAGTGCCTAAGACATTTGACTGTTAACCAGAAGGCTGATGGTTCAAATTCAACAACTACTCCTCAGAAGGAAGATTGGGGAATCTACTTCTGTAGTGATACTTCCTCGGCAACCCAAGGAGGGGTCACTATGAGTCAGATTTGACTTGACGGCAGTATGTTTGATTTTTTGGTTTGGTTATAACATATGGTAATTGTTTGTTTATCCATTTGCTTATTTTTTATGGTCTCTAGCTCCTACTAGACCATAATAAACTCTGAAGGCAGTGTTCAATGTAGTTCCTAGCATGTATTAGGCTTTCAATAAATCATGTTGAATGAACAATTGAATGAATGAACAAGAAAATGAGAGAGCATTTTATTTTTCCACCTGTGCTCAGCTCATTTATTTGTTCATTGAGAGATATCTATTGGCTTTGAACTCCTTGTGTGGGTACTAAGGGAATTCAAGATTCAATTAGCTATGAGCCCTGCTGTCCACACACTTACAACCTCATAGGATGCTGTCTGCGAAGCAGTTTTGGAGCATAGTAACTGAACACGGACTTTGTCTTTGCCCTGCTTTCTTATCTACAACTTTCCAGAATCTTCTTAAGGCTGCCCAACACATTCTGCACCCAATATATCGTGATGACCCTTTAAGCTCAAGGTCAACTGTATTAAAACCAGTGTGGCTGCTTGATTCTGCTGCAGTCCGAATGATTTCTAGGCTCTGGCTTTGCAGTTTCTGAAAGAACTGCAAGGACTTTTGGGATTAGTGGCTGAATTTAATCTCTTTGTTTATCATGAATTGAGAAGGCCAGCCTGGCTATTTTCTCTTAAAAGGAAAACATTTGTAAATTACATGTTGGAGTGCTCACCCCCATTCTCTCCAAACTTCAGAGCCAGCACAAATCCATCTCCCCTCAGGAAATTCCCTGAACTAGCCTGACCTATTATTAATTTTCTATATATGTTCTCTCTGTTTCATCACATAATCACATATGTTCATATATTATCACATAAGTAATGTTGCATTTTTATTTAGCTATTTTAAGTGTGTGTGTGCATTCTGTCTTCCTATGGAGTTCTTTGAGGACAAGGAAATATATACCTGACCATGTCAGAATATGTCAGAATAGTCTGGCCCTCTGGAAATTTAAATTTTTTTTCTTTATAACAAGTACAATATTTCCTTCTTAAAGATATTTGCCTATTTAAAAAAAAATACTTTCATAAACTCCCTTAAGTTTTCAGAGCTACAGAGGTCAGGTTCTAAGGCTTCAGACAGTGAAAAAAATTATTCACTATAATAATTACACAGGATAATAATTCCACAGGAGTTCAAACCAGTGTATTTCAGTTCTATCCCTTGCTGAGAATTTGGAATATACATTTTAGTAAGATCCCCCACTGATGTTGATACTGAATCAATATACCTGGGTTAGATGTGCAAATTCTCAGCAGCAGAGAGTGAGGAGAAAGTTGAATAGTTGAATGAACTGGTTCAAAGTCCTGCTTCTTCTACAATTTTCCTTATAAAAACTTCAGTAAAAACAATATTGCTCATGAAGACACTTGTGTGAGTGGATTCTTTTTTTTTTTAACTTTTTATCATGAGTTGGGTGAAATTTTACAGAGGAGATTATTCAACAGTTCATACACATTTCATTTTGTGACACTGATTATATTCCCCACAATGTAACAGCTCTCTTCCCACTGTAGTTACTTTTTCCTTATGTCCTTCTTACCTATACATTCCTGCCTTCTGAGTTTTCTCCTTGCACAAAGACTGCCCTTCTGATCTCCCATGGTTTATTGTTCTAAGGAGTGCATCTCCCTGGTGTAATTTCTTTACAGGAAAGTACCAGGTACTGAGATCCTCTTGCTCATGAGTGTTGGATGATTACAGAGACAGCCCATTGAGATAAAAGATCCCAGGACAAGAGTTCAGCTGATAACTAGGTTTCTCTTTCACTTAAAACAATCTACTGGGTGATTTGATATTATTTCCATTTTATGATTGAAGCAATGGTGACTGTTAGACTTTAAATAATTTTGTGAAGGTCACATAGCAAATAATGACAAATCCAGATGTCATGACATCAGGTCTCAGGGTGTGGACTTTTTTTCTATGACCCCAAACTGTCATCATAAGAGGTCAGGAAAGATATTGAAACAAATAAAAATATACTAATATTTTGATCCCTTCCCCAGGTCTCTAATTTTAATCTCTTTGACCTGAACAGAAATAGCTAAATGGAAAGTGAAAGCCTCAAATAAAAACACTTCTGAGTGACTGTGTGTATAATGAGAAGGAGCTCTGATCCCATCCATTGCAAATTCCCTGGCCTTCTCATGAATGACAGTAATCACTGCATAATAAGGTTACAGCTTTTGGAGGAGAGGCAAGGTGCCAGGGGATATGAGCCTCAGAAACTTGAGATGCTGTTCACCATAAACCCTAAATATTGGGCATCCTGTTTCTGCCATGGAGTTGCTAACAACAGTCAGGAAACTTAATTCCAGAGATATTCAAGTGTTGCTTCAAAGACACAAGCTTCAAAGATATAGGTATAGATATACAGATATATATAAAGCCCATAAATATTATATATATATATAAAATAGCCGGTTGATGGGAAGGAATGGGAAGGTCCTCATGCTGTCTTGTGATCATCATGAGCTTGGTGGAGCAATGGCAAGTTTCCTCTAGCTCATGCACCACAGGTGGGTCCTCCACCTTTTCCCAACAGTATAGTGCTTCTGGGGTTTTCTCATTAAGCCTAAGTAGCCAAAGGCACCAAATATTTCCTCATATCCATGCACATTACCTGTAACAAACACATTGAAGGGCTGAATTTAACAGCTGTTGGCAAAGAAGTCTTCAAAGGAATGGGAGCCAGCAAATAAAGAGACAAAAGTTTTATATGTAGGTCCCATGAATGGTATGCTGAAAGAAACCATTGTTGTTGTTGTTGTTAAGTGCCGTTGAGTCATTTCCAACTCATAGCGACCCCATGCACAGCAGAATGAAACACAGCCCGATCCCACGCCAGCCCCACAATCCCTGCTATACTTGACCTCATCATTGCAGCCACCGTATCAATCCATCTCGTTGAAGGCCTCCCCCTCTTTTGTCGACCCTCCACCCTACCAAGCATGACATCCCTCTCCAGGGAATGGTCCCTCCTTACAACATGACCAAAATAGGTGAGACGAAGTCTGGCCATTCTTGCTTCCAAGGAGCATTCTGGCTGCACTTCCTCCAGGACAGATCTGTTAGTTCTTTTAGCAGTCCATGGTACTTTCAGCATTCTTCACCAGCACCACAACTCAAAAGCATCAACTCTTCTTCGGTCTTCCTTATTCGTTGTCCAGCTCTCACATGCATACCAGGCGATTGGAAATATCATGGCTTGTGTCAGGTGCACCTTAGTCCTCAAGGAGATATCCTTGCTCCTCAGCACTTGAAACAGTTCCTTTGCAGTTGACTTTCCCAATGCTACACGTTGTCTAATGTCCTGACTGCTCCTTCCGTTGGCATCGATTGTAGAACCAAGCAACATGAATTCCTTGACAACCTCAATCTTCTCTCCATTTATTGTGATGCTGCTCATTGGTCCAGTTGTGAGGATTTTTGTTTTCTTTATATTGAGACATAATCCATACTTCAGACTGTGTTCTTCAACCCTCATCAGTAGGTGCCTTAAGTCATCCTCACTTTCAGCAAGCAAAGTTATATCATCTGCATATCTCAGGTTGTTCATGATTCTTCCTCCAATCCTGATACCACGTTTTTCTTCATACAGTCCAGCTTCTCGGATTATTTGCTCAGCATATAGATTGAATAAGTGTGGAGAAAGGATACAACCCTGACACACTCCCTTCTTGATTTTAAACCATGTAGTGTCCCCTTGTTCTGTTCGAACGACAGCCTCCTGGTCAAGGTACAGATTCCTCATGAGTACCATCAAGTGCTTGGGAATTCCCTTTCTTCTCAATGTTATCCATAATTTGTCATGATCCACACAATCAAATGCCTTTGCATAGTCAATAAAACACAAGGAAACATCTTTCTGGTATTCTTTGCCTTGAGCCAAGATCCATCTGACAACAGCTATGATATCCCTTGTTCCACGTCCTCTTCTGAATCTGGCTTGAACCTCTGGAAGTTCTCTGTCAATATACTGCTGCAAATGTTTCTGAATTATCTTCAGTAAGATCTTACTTGCATGCGATATTAATGATATTGTTCTGTAATTTCCACATTCTGTGGGATCACCTTTCTTTGGAATGGGCACAAATATGGATCTCTTCCAGTCAGTTGGCCAGGTAGCTGTCCTCCAAATCTCTTGTCATAACTGAGTGAGTGCCTCCAATGGGGCATCTGTTTGTTGAAATATCTCCATCGGTATGCCATCAATTCCCGGAGCCTTGTTCTTCGCCAGTTCTTTCATTGCAGCTTTGACTTCTTCCTTCATTACCATTGGTTCTAGATCATATGCCACTTCCTGAAATGGATGAAGATCGATCAGTTCTTTTTGGTACAGTGACTCTGTGTATTCCTGCCATCTTCTCTTGATGTTTCCTGCATCATTCAATATTTTGCCCACAGAATCTCTCACTATTGCAACTGAAGGCTTAAATTTTTTCTTCAGTTCTTTCAGTTTGAGAAATGCTGAGCATGTTCTTCCTTTTTGGTTTTCAGACTCCAGGTCTTTGCACATTTCATTATAGTAATTGGCTTTGTCTGCTCGAGCTGCTCTTTGAAATCTTCTGTTTAGCTCTTTTACCTTTTCATTCCTTCCATTTGCTTTAACTATTCTCCCCTCAAAGGCAAGGTTCAGAGTCTCTTCTGTCATCCACTTTGGTCTTCTCTTCTTTTCTTGTCTTTTTAGTGATTTCTTGCTTTCTTCATGGATAATGTTCTTGATATCTTCCCATAATTCATCTGGCTTTCGGTCGTTGGTGTTCAATGCATCAAATCTATTCTTTAGATGATCTCTAAATTCAGGAGGGATATAGTCAAGATCATACTTTGGCTCTCTTGGACTTGTTTTCATTGTCTTTAACTTCAAGTTGAATTTGCATATGAGCAGTTGATGGTCTGTTCCACAATCAGCTCCTGGCCTGGTTTTGGCTGGAGATATTGAGCTTTTCCACCGCTTCTTGCCACAGATGTAGTCAATCTGTTTCCTGTGTGTTCCATCTGGTGAAGTCCACGTGTACAGCCTCCTTTTGTGTTTTTGAAAAAAGGTGTTGCAATGAACAAGTCGTTGGTCTTGCAAAATTCTACCATACGAGTTCCAGCATTATTTCTGTCACCAAGGCCAAATTTTCCAACTACCGGTGATTCTTCTTGGTTTCCAACTTTTGCATTCCAGTCACCAGTGATAATTAACACATCCTGATTGCATGTTTGGTCAATTTCAGACTGTAGAACGGTTGGAGAAAGGGCTGGAGGGAGGCAGCACGTCTGGCCTTGCAGTAATAGGCCTTGAGCTATTGATGGTGATTCTGTCTTCCTCTTGTGAGATTAGAGGAGGTCAGAACATGTAGCCTCCTTGCCGTTTTTGCAAATACTGAATTTACAATAGACTGCTAGAAGAATGAACAAATCTGTCTTGGAGGAAGCACATCTGGAATACTCCTCAGAAGTGAGAATGGCCAGACTTCATCTCTCGTACTTTGTTCATGTTGTCAGAAGGGACCAATCCCTGGGAAAAGATATCACGTGTGGTAAAGTAAACAGTCAGTGAAAAAGGGGAAAATCCTCAATGAGATGGATTGACACAATGGTTGAAATGATAGGCTCAAGTGTGGCAATGATTGTGAGGATGTACCAGTACTGGACAATGTTCTATTGTACATAGGGTCACTATGAATTGGAACTGACTCAATGGCACCTAACAACAGAAAGCATCATTTATTCAGCTCCTTTATTTTACAGATGAACAAACTGAGGCCTAGTATGATAAGCTGCACAAGTAGATTTTAGATTGTTACTTTTTAGAAACTCAGTTGTGTATATGTAGCTACTACATTTTAGCCATTGAAGATTGAGTTGAAGGTGTTGAAAAACTGTGTGGAAGAGACTGATGTTGGCTCTTTAGCAGAATAAAAGTACTTCCAGTAATCCTCTTTACTTTCTTCTTAAGGAAAAGAATATGCTTTATTGTGACAGCAAAGGCCCCTTTCTACAGGAAAAGAAAAATCAATTTGCACAGATACCAGCATTGCGTTCTGTAGCTATGTGATTAAAAATATGAAATTAGAATATAATGGTGAAGAATTTGTGTTTGGTCTCCCTTGGGGATGTGGGCTGAAGAATATGTGAGGAACTCACCTTGCATTGCTTTGACATTTACAGTTTAGAATTCAGACATTTGAATTTTGGGTTAGTTTGGGTCAGTACTATCAAAACATAAAGCAACACCATCCTTTAGCCTCTCTCACAAAATTCCAGGCTGAGAACAAGGTACCTCCTCCTAGAAATGAGATAAGCTAGAAAAAGCAGATGTCTTTTATTTCCTGTGGTTTCCTTAAAGTTATTAGTTCTTCTCTATTCATTATGGTAGTGACTTGTACTTAATGTTTCTCCCACCATGTTAACATGTTCTGTTTGTATTTTGCTACACTTAAGTCTTTCTTTGCAATTTCTGCATGAAATATGGGGTTTTGGGGTGCAGATATACACCCTCTGTATTCATGGAAATTGTTAGGGCATCAGACACCAGGAAAAGGGATTATTCACTCAAAAAGACAAGTGACTTTTGAAGAGAATTGAAAGAGAGCTAGGGGAGTGATATTTCAAGGTCTTCAGATGTCAAAATTAAAAGCATCTGATGTTGCTGAGTAGCACAGACTTGGTGTCAGAATGTTTTCATATAGGGGTAAATATCTTCGTTTTGACCTAACTCTGATCACAAGCCACAGAGTTACAAAAGATTGATGTCATAATGAGGAAGGAGGAGGGAGCAATATGGAGAGAAGAGAGGATAGAAAGGAGGATAAAGAGGTGAAGAAAAGGAAGGGAACAGGGAGGAGGGTTGTTTTGTGCTGTCAAGTTAATTCCGACACAGAGTGACCCTATATGACAGAGTAGAACTGCTCCATTGGGTTTTCTAGGCTGCAGTCTTTATGGGAGCAGATCATCAGGTCTTTTCTCTCTCATTAGTGTGTCTGAACTGCTGACCTCTCCGTTTGTAGACCAGGGTTTAGCCATTGCATCATCAGGGCTTCTTGGGAGGAGGAGGTGGCAGGAAAGGAAAGGATGAGAGAAAGAAAGGGAGGAAATGAGGAATGAAAAGAATAATAGAGAAAAAGCAAGACGAAAACCAAGAAAGATGACCACAAGAACTCTATTACACATGGCAGGATGTGGGTACCGGTCTCCTACCTATGACCCAACTCTTAACCTCTCTGGGCTTGTGATTTCCCATCTTCTGAATACATGGGCTGGAGTAGGTGATTGGTTAGATTCTTGGAAGCTTCACATCATGGACTACTTCTCAAAATGCTTCCACTTGTGTGGTCTCCTTTGAATCCACCACTCCTGTGTTCACTCACTCTGCCTCAGTCACAAGGCCTTCCTCCAAAAGGTGAAGTTCAGTCCTTACATTCTGAGCCCCACCTAAGCCTTTTGCATTGCCATTCCCTCTTCCTAATGTGTTTTCCAGCAAGTCTTCACCAGGCACATTCTTTCACATGAATTTGGTTTCTGCTGAAATGTTGCCTTCCTGGAGGGTCTTTCTCTGACATTCCTATGTAGTAGGAGATCTCAGCAGTACCCTTTCCTCTCTCATTGTCTGTCCCTTCATCCAAGCGTACTTATTTTCTTTCTAGCATTATATAGTATGAATGTTTGTGTTTCCATTTGTTATCTGCCTTCCTATGAGGAAGGGATTTAGTCTTGTTTTATTATGTATACTTAGCACCGACTATAGTACCTAGCACATAGGCACATGTCTTTGTAGAAGGACCTCACACTGGGCTGTGGTGGTATATGAGGCAGGTTTTAGTATTCCCCTTTTATAGATCAGGACACCACAGTGTGAATAGAGAACCAGCTTAACATATCCTGCAATGTGGAAGTTGTTTTTATCTTATTTCCTTGTCACTGAGTGCACTTGCCTTGCATTTATACTAGACTCCAGCACTGTGTTTTTTTCCCCTCAAACTCTATAACATCCTGCTCTGATTAATAAATTGCAATCAATTGCAATGCCTGATTATCTCCTTAGGCGGTCTGAAAAGAATTCAATACAGAGAGCATACTTACCTCACAGTATGGGAGGGGAGCTATGGCTAGAAAACGAGAAAAAAGTAATACTTTAAGGAGAAAAAAAAAAATAGAGAAAACGAAAGGTTATTCTAGGTAGAAATGACTGAGAAGTGTTTGCTACTTCCAAATATCAAGTTTAATAAAAGTTGTTTGGTTTGATGTCTGAAATGCTTTAAAGCAGTATTTTTTTCCACATGTGATCACTAGATCACCTGATTCAGATATACCTGAGATACTTGATAAAAATGAAAATGCCAGAGAGATCCCAGATTGACAGGAGCAGAATTTCTGAAGGTGTAGTCTAGAAATCTGCATCTTTACTAAGTTCTCTACAGTGTTTTCTGACTCACACCAGAGTTTGAATAAAATTGTCTGAAAAATCTTATGTTGCATTTTAAAGGGTAATATGCTGTGAAATAGACATTCTTTCATTTATTTATCAACAAACATTTACTGAGTGCCTACTATGTTATAGATACTAGGTCAGGCTCTTGGATACAGAGATGGAAGAGATGTGACCTTTGTTGTAAATATCTCTATTTTTTAAATCAATGAGGGTCAGAGAGGATACCGTGCATTGAAGTGGAAGGACCCCATCCTAGGTAGGACCTGAGCTCTGGATGAGAAAGCTGCTGTCAGTGGCTTTGATGGGTTCTCATGTGGAAGGAGGAGAAATCATGTGACCCAGAGGACAGGAGTAAGGTCAATGGGTAGCTGTTTCAGGAAAGTTGTTTTGGGCTCCATAGGAAGAAGAATTTTCCTACCATCAGAGCTGCCCAGAGAACAAGTGGTCTACACAGTAGTCTGATTTAAGTGGAGGTTGGAAGACTATCAGGGATTCAGAAACAAGGATTCTAGCCCTCAGTGGGAGATAGAGTACCATTGCCACTAACTTCCTTCTGACTCTGGCATTCACTGATTCACAAAAATACTGTACTACTTGGTATTTTACAATAGTTTATGGACCAAAGTTTTGTATGCCTGGGCCCTGAGATGGGTATAAGAGATACCAAACAGGTCCATCATTAATAGAGAACAGGAAGGAAAAGATAGGTACTAAGAGTGAGAACTAGCATTTCTTGTACCCTCACAGTTAAGTACCTTCCATGCATTCCTCTCTTCTGTCCTCATAGCAGTCCTATAAAATGGATACCATTTTTTTTCTCCATTTTTCAGGAGGACTCAATGTGACTTTAACCCCCTGACTGGCTTTGCAGATTTTGAAAGGATAAGAGACAATTCTCATGTGATTCTCTTACTCTTTACCCAGCAAAAGCCTACTCTTCTCTCAATCCCATCTTCATTATCACTCTTGGGACAACCTTCTCAATTCCCCCAGATTAAGACTAAGAATAGTGTCAGGTATTCTTATGGTACCCTGTAATTCTCCTTCTTAGCTAATACTCTAGTTGTCATGAATTATTGCAGGTATACCTCAGAGATATTATGGGTTCAGTTCCAGACCAGTGCAATAAAGAGGATATTGCAATGAAGTAAATATTCCAATAAAGTGAGTCACATGATTTTTTTGGTTTTCTAGGGTATATAAAAATTTTATTTTATACTGTGGTCTAGTAAGTGTGCAATAACAGTATAAAAAATTTTGAAATATTTTGAGAGTTATCAAAATGTGACACAGAAATACAAAGTGAGCACATGCTGTTGAAAAAAAATGGCACTGGTAAATTTGCTCAATGCAGGGTTGGTACAACTTTCAATTTTTTTAAAAAAGCAATATCTGCAAAGTGCAGTAAAATGAAGCACAATAAAATGAGGTATATCAGTATGAGGGGAGATAATAACTTGAACTCTATGAAACAGAAACTCAATTTATTCAGTTGAAACTATACCTAAGGTTATAATATAATGGCATCATGATTACTAAACTATAAATGCCTCTAGGGGCTTGCTCAGTCTGGAAGGGAAATACAGGATTTGATTTTTAGTATAACCTGGATCTGTCACACAAAATTCTCAAAGGTTTCTGGGCCCACAGTCAGTGGCTCTAGCTTTATATGTAAAGTCTTCCTAGGATTGTCCCTGACCATCACTCTGCTGACCGTTTCCCTCCCTTCCCTACTTCTATTCCTTATATCCTAAGTGCCAACTGTACTGAATCATTTATGGTCCTCTCCTGAGTCTTCTTGTTTCTAATCTCCATTATTTGGCTCACTGTTGCCTCTGCTGCCATTCTTATATCCTGTATTTCTGTGTGGGCACCTTTGAAGACCTTATATTTTCTGCAAAGTTACTCCTCCATTGGATCCCACCCTAAATCCCACCAAACAGAATCTTACAATATTTCCTGAAACACTTGATTTCACATAGACATCCTTCTACTAGATCAGGGGTTTGCAAATCTTTTCTGTAAAAGCCCATACAGTCAATATTTTCAGCTTTGTGGGCCACATAGTCTCTATTACAACTATTCAACTTTGCTATTGTAGCATAAAAGCTGCCATAGACAATGTGTAAACAAATGGGCATAGGTGTGTTTCAATATAATTTTGATATGCCAAATAGTTAATAGGCTCAATTTGGTCCATGGATCATAGTTTGCTGAAAGATATTCTAGATTATTACAATTTAACAGCAGCAACTATGTTTTATTCATCTTTGTACATGAGATCCTAGCCTGATACCTACCACAGGGTAGGTGTTCAGAAAATCTTTTGTGACTGAATAAATGATTGTAATCCTGACATAAACTATGTGAGCTGTGGTAGTTAAGGTTGTGTGAGAACTTGGCTGGGCTGTGGTTTTGAGTGGCTGAGCAGATGGATGTAGTTATTCCCCATGATGAGCTTGTAATCACCTTCATGGTGGAATCTGCTGTGAGCAGCTGGGGATCTGCTTTTAGAGTATGGCCTATTTCCAGTATATAAAGAGAGGCTTTGAGAAAGTTCACTAGCTTTTGGCACATCTGGATCCTGCATTTAGCCAAGTCTTCATCTCAGTGGCCTGATACATGCCTGCTGATCTTGGGATTGTTCCTGGACTTGAACCAGTGGTCTGCCGTGTTAACTGCTAATCTTGCAACTGTGCCATTTTACTTGTTGATGTTGGGTTTGTCAGCCTTAGTAGCCAGTAGCTGTGTGAGTCAGAAAAAAATCCTCTACCTCTAGTGGGCCTTGAACAATAATAGGCAGCTGAAGTCCAAGGTCAAAGGGCTTTCACCCAGCCCCTAGAGCTGGCACTTTGAATTCACACTTCTAGCCTCCTAAACTGTAAGAGAATAAATTCCTGTATTTTAAAGTCATCCACTCAAGGCATGTCTGTTATACCAGTACTAAAGGACCAAGACATGAGCTAAAATAATTTCCCTTCCAATTCTAATATTTTGAAATCCTAATGCTCTGAAATTTGCTTTTGGATAGAGGGTAGCTAAAGCAAAAGGAAGAAATGTTGAAATAAAAGAACTGAACTGAAGATTTTAAGGGATGGCTTGAGAAAACAAAGTAAAGTATTATAATGAAATGTGCAAACACCTGGAGTTATAAAACCAAAAGGAAAGAACAAACAAGCCATTTCTTAAGTTAAAGGGCTGGAAAAAAAATCAAGGCATGAATTGCAATACTGAAGTATTCTATATGCTAAATATTGAACGATTCAGGAAACATCAAAAGAAAATGGAAGGAAAACACAGCATCACTGTACCAAAAACAATGGCTTGATGTTCAGCTATTTCAGGAGACAGCATACAATCAAGAACTAATGGTATTAAATGAAGAAGTCCAATCTCCACTGAAGAATATGGCAAAAAACAAGGCCCCAGAAATTGAGGAAATAGCCAATAAGATGTTTCAATAAACAGATGTAGCACTGGAGATGCTTATTTGTTTATGCCAAGGTATTTGAAAGACAGCTACCTGATCAATTGACTGGAAGAGATCCATATAGATACCCTCTGTGGAGTGATCAATCATGCGAGAATAGAAAGGCAGTGTTTGCACAGGGACACAGTTTGGGGAGTGGGAGTACATGGGAGGGAAGGACACAGGGAAGAAGTAATATGGGGAGGAAGTGGGAAGAAAGCTGTTACATACATGTGGGGAATTATAGTCAATGTCATGAGACAAAACATGCATGAACTGCTGTATGGAAAATGAATTTGCTCTGTAAACTTTCATCCAAATCACAATAAAAAGAAAGAAAGAAAGAAAGGAAAAATCCAAGGAAAAGTGATTCAACAGAATGTGGACATTATTGAATAATATCATGTTGTTGTTGTTGTTGTTATGTGCCATCGAGTCGAACTCGACTCATGGCGACCCCTCCTTGGGTTTCCGAGGCAGTATCACTACGGAAGTAGATTGCCCCATCTTCCTTCTGAGGAGTGGTTGGTGGGTTTGAACCGCCAGCCTTCTGGTTAGCAGTCAAGTGCCTTAGGCACTATGTTACCAGAGCTCCTACGAATAATATCATACACAAGTAAAATTTTGCTGAAGATAATTAAAATAAAATAAAAATGGTTGCATCAGTATATGGATAGGGGACTTCCATAAATTCAAGCTGGATTCTGAAGAGGACATGGAATGAAGGATATCACTCCTGATGTCAGCTGGATTTTGGGTGAAAGCAAAGAATACCAGAAATATGTTTACCTGTGCTTTATTGACTAAGCAAAAGTATATGACTATGTGGATCATAACAAATTATGGATAACATTGAGAAGAATGGGAATTCCAGAATACTTAATTGTGCTCATGAGCAACCTGTATATAGATCATGAAGTTGTTGTTCAAACAGAACAAGGGGATACTGCATGAATTAAAATCAGGAAAGATGTGTGTCAGAGATGTATCCTTTCACCATAATTATTCAAACTGTATGATAAGCAAATAATCTGAGAGGCAGAATATATGAAGAAGAACATGGCATTAAGATTTAAGGAAGACTTATTAACAATCTGGGGTACGAAAATGACACAACCATGATTCTTAAAAGTGAAGAAGACTTGAAGCACTTACGGATGAAAATCAAAGACTACAGTCTGCAGTATGCATTACACCTCAACATAAAGAAAACTAAAATTCTCACAACTGGGCCAATAAGCAACATCACAGTAAATGGAAAAAAGATTGAAGTTGTCAGGGATTTAATTTTACTTGGGTCCACAATCAACACCCATGAAAGCAGCAGTCAAGAAATCAGACGTCACATTACACTAGGCAAGTGTGTCGCAAAAAAAATCTTTAAAATGTAAAAAGCAAAAATACCATTTTGAAGAGTAAAGTGAACCTAACTCAATTGTCTCATATGCATATAAAAGCTGGACAACAAATAAGGAAGACCAGAGAAGCGTTATGCTTTCAAATTATAGTGTTGGTGAAGAACACTGAAAACATCCTGCACAGCCAGAAGAATGAACAAATCTGTTGTGGAAGAAGTATAGCAAAAATACTCCTTAGAAGAGAGTGGGCAGACTTCATCTCACCTACTTTGGGCATGTTGTCAGAAAGGACCAGTCTTTGGAGAAGGATATCATGCTTGGTAAAGGGAAGGGTCAGCAAAAAAAGGGGAAAGCCCTCATCGAAATGGATTGACACAGTGGCTGCAACGATGGCTCAAGTGTTGTATTATGAGAATTGATGCAGGACTGGGCAGTATTTCATTCCGTTGTTGTACATAAGGTTGTTATGAATTGAAACTGGCTCAATGTCACCTAACAACAATGCTCTTATAGCTTGAGCTTCAATTTTATCATGGGACAAATGGAAAAATAGTAGTTGTCTCGCGTAAGTCGTTTGCTTCCTGACCTGTCTCCAGTGAAGTCTTCATGAAATTGAGTGGACAAGGAAATAGCCAAATGTGAGGTCTTGCTTGCTAAGTGAAACTGAAAAGAACATACTGTGTAATTAACACATAAAAAATTTAAGGAATAATTAATCCAATGGAGGCATCAGGAGAAGCATTCAAATCCAACAGCTGTTTTTCTCTGCCAGGACCAGACCTCTGCTGGTGCACTGCTGGTTAATTACTTCTTTATTTGGCTCCTAGGCCTGGAGTGACAACCCATTTCCCCCCAACTGCTATGCTGCTTGTTCTTAGGGCCTGCCTAGAATGCAGTGTGGAGAAGGATTTTGAGCTGGTGTGCAGCTTCAGTGAGGAGTTTTACATGACATCAAGTGTTCCTCAGGGGCAGCTATGTCATTTAGTTGTGTTGCAATCAGTTAACATTCTTGGTTGGAAGTTCGAGTCCACTCAGAGGTGCCTGCTAAGAAAGACGTGTTGTTCTAATTTCAAAAAATCAGCTTAAAAACCATATAGAGCCATTTACTCAGGTAAACATGAAGCCACCATGAGTTCTAGTCAACTTAACGGCAACTAGTTTTTGTATTACATGTCAAGTTGCCTTGGAGCCTCGTTCAGTTCTTTACAGTGGGGAGTTAAGGAAAATGTACAGACCTTAGACAACTGGGAAAGAAATATTAGATAGTTTAGGAAGTGTGGTAAAAAGATGCCAAAATCTAACCTGGGTCATTTCAAATTTTTGTAAGTGTCACATTAGGAATGAGGGGGAGAATTTGTCATCTTTTCAATTCTTTTTTATTCTGAAAATCTCAATTATGATATAATATTATTGATATTGTAGATTGCACATAATATAGGTCAATTATACCCTAATGGTATATTCTGGAAATCTTTCTCTATTTACAACACTGCCTCTCTCAGTAAGTTAATTGAAATGTTTACTCAATTGATTTATGAACATATGAACACACTTAGGCCAGTTTTACCCTGTTTGACATCTGTCTAATTGGTTTATGGTTCTATTTTCTTTCTCATTCTGAACACTCTGAATCCTCTTCAAAACCCCTTGACAGCCATTTGCCTGCCTCTGATTCTGGCCTTGTTCTTTCTATGATACCTGGGTGATAGTAGAGCAGTGATTCTTAACCCTGGCTATACAAAGAACTATGTGTGGAGCTTTTAAGATGGTCTGATGTCTGGGATTTCCTTGGCAAAAGTTGTAGTTTAATTAGTGTGGTGTATGGCCTGGGCTCGACCCCTCATTGGTCAGTTTGTATTACTGTGTTGGCTTGTGTATTGGTGTGAGGCTGGAGTCTAAGACACTGGTATTTCAAATACCAGTAGGGTCACCCTTGGTGGAGAGGTTTCAGTGGGGCTCCCAGACGAAGACTGTTTGGGAAGAGGGATGGGGCCATGCACTTCCGAAAACGTTGGTCACTGAAAACTTTATGAATAACAGTGAAACACTGTCTGATATATTACTGTAAAACTTTATGAATCACCCCGAAACATTGTCTGATACAGTGCCCAAAGATGAACCCCTGAGGTTGGAAAGCACTCAAAATGCAACCAGGGAAGAGCTGGCTCCCCAAAATAGAGTCGACCTTAGTGATGTGGATGGGTAAAACTTTTGAGACCTCCACTTGCTTATCAGGCACAGCTCAAAATGTGAAGAAATAACTAAACATCCATTAATAATTGGAACACAGACTGTACAAAATATGAATCTAGGAAAATTGGAAGTTGTCAAAAATGAAATGGAAGGAATAAAGATCAATAGCCTAGCCATTAGTGAGCTGAAATGGATTGGTTTTGGTCATTTTGAATCAGACAATCATGTGATCTACAATGCCAGAAATGTCAAACTGAAGAGGAACGGTGTTGCATTCATGGTCAAAAAGAATATCTCAAGATTTATCCAGAGTACAAGGCTGTCAGTAATAGGATAATATCAATACTCCTACAAGGAAGACTAGTTAATACTATTATTTAAATTTATGCACCAACTACCAAAACCAATGATGAGGAAATTAAAGATTTTTACCACCTTCTGCAATCTGAAATTGACCAAACTTGCAATCAAGATGTGTTGATTATTATTGATGATTGGAATGCAAAAGTTGGAAATAAATCAGAATCATCAGTAGTTGGAATATATGGCCTTGGTGATAAAAATGATGCTGAAGATTGCATGACAGAGTTTTGCAACACCAGCAATTTATTCCTTGGAAATATCTTTTTTTTTTAAGAACATAAATGGCAGCTATACATGTGGACTTCACCAGATGCAGTACACAGGAATCAGATCAACTACATCTGTGGAAAGAGGAGATAGAAAAGTGCAATATTTTCAGTCAAAATAAGGCCAGGAGCTGACTGTGGAACAGATCATCAACTGCTCACGTGTAAGTTCAAGTTGAAGCTGAAGACAATTAAAACAAGTTCAAGAGAGCCAAAATATGACCTTGATTATATCTCTCCTGAATTTAGAGATCATCTAAAGAATAGATTTGATACATTGAACACCAATGATTGAAAACCAGAGGAATTGTGGTGTGATATCAAGAACATCATTCATTAAGAAAGCAAAAGATCATTAAAAAGGTAGGAAAGGAAGAAAAGACCAAAATAGATGTCAGAAGAGACTCTGAAACTACCCCTTTAACAGAGAGTAGCTAACGCAAAGGGAAGAAATGACAAGATAAAAGAGCTGAGCAAAATATTTCAAAGAGCAGCCCCAGAAGACAAGTCAATTATTATAATGAAATATGCAAAGACCTGGAGTTAGAAAACCAAAAGGGAGGAACATGCTTGGCATTTCTCAAGCTGAAAGAACTGAAGAAACATTTTAAGCCTTGAGTTGGAATATTGAAAGATTCTATGGGCAAAATATTGAATGGTGCAGGAAACATCAAAAGAAAATGGAAGGAACACTCAGAGTCTCTGTACCAAAAATAATTGGTCAATGTTCATCCATTTTAGGAGGTAGGATATGATCAAGAACCAATGGTATTGAAGGAAGAATTTGAAGCTGCACTGAAGGAATTGGTGAAAAACAAGGGTTCAGGAATTGATGGAATACCCATTGAGATATTTCAACAAATGGATGCTGTGCTGGAGGCACTTACTTGTCTAGGCCAAGAAATGTGGAAGACAGCTACTTGGCCAACAGACTGGAAGAGATAGATATTTGTACCCATTACAAAGAAAGGGTATCCAACAGAATGTGGAAATTATCAAAGAATATCAATATCATACACAAATAAAATCTTGCTGAAGATAATTAAAAATGGTTGCAGCAATATATGGGCAGAGAGCTACCAGAAATGCAAACTGGATTCAGAAGAGAATGTGGAATGAGGGATATCAGTGCTGATATCAGGTGGATCTTGGCTGAGAGCAAAGAGTACCAGAAAGATGTCTACCTGTTTTTTATTGACTACGCAAAGGCATTTGACTGTGTGAATCATAACACATTTTGGATAACATTGCAAAGAATGGGAATTCCAGAACATTTCTTTGTGTTCATGAGGAACCTATACATAGACCAAGAGGTTGTCTTTCAAACAGAACAAGATGATGTTCTTGGTTTAAAATCAGTTGTGTCATTGCACCATGCTTATTCAATTTATATGCTGAAAATAATCTGAGAAGCTGGTTTATATGAAGAAGAACATGGCCTCACTATTAGAGGAAGAATCATTAACAACCTGTAATATGCAGACACAACCTTGTTTGCTGAAAGTGAAGATGACTTGAAGCACTTACTAATGAAGACCAAAGACTACAGTCTTCAATATGGACTACACCTCAACATAAAGAAAATGAAAAATGTTGAAAATGCCATGGACTGCCAGAAGAACAAACAAATCTGTCTTGGAAGTAGTGCAGACAGAATGGCCCTTGGAAGTGAGAGTGGGCTGACTTTGTCTCATCTACTTTGGTCATGTTGTCAGAAGACACCATTCCCTGGAGAAGGATATCATGCTTAGTAAAGTGGAGGGTCAGCAAAAAAGGGGATGTTCCTCAACAAGATAGATTGATTCAGTGGTTGCAACAATGGGCTCAAATATAGCAATGATTGGGAGGATTGTGCAGGACTAGGCAGTGTTTCATTCTGTTATACCTAGGGTCGTTAGGAGTTTGAGGAGATTCAATAGCACCTAACAACAACAACAAATAAGTAGCTGAAAGTCTGGTTATTTCAAAGCCACACTTATCTTTCACCTTAGGAAATTAAAACCAAACCCAACCCACTGCCACTGAGTCAATTCCAACCCTTTACCACAGAGTAGAACTGCCCCAAAAGGTTTCCAAGGTTGTAAAGCTTTATGGAAGCAGACTGCCTCATCTTTCTCCCATAGAGCAGCTAGTGAGTTTGAATCACTGACCTTTTGGTTACTTCAATACTGTAACTATTATGCAGACTAGATCTTAATTTCCCTTCTATAGAATCTTATAGTCTTGTTGAGGATACAAAAAGAAAAATACAAAACAAAACTAATAAACAACACCAAAAACTCCAAGAGACAGACAACAGCAAAAATAGAATGAAAAGCCAGGTCTAAGATATGAGATCTAGTAGTTACTTTTTTGGGCCAGGAGGAATCTATACTGAGTACAATGCTGTCAGTGAAAGGATAATATCCATACCCCTACTGAGTCAGAATTGACATGTTGTTGTAGTTAGGTGCTGTCGAGTCAGCTCCGACTCACAGTGACACTATGTATAACAGAATGAAATACTGCCTGATTCTGTGCCAGCCTCATAATCCCTGCTATACCTGAGCCCATAAATATAGCCACTGTGTTAATCCATCTTGTTGAGGGCCTTCCCCTTTTTTGCCCTCCACTTTACAAAGCATGATATCCTTCTCCAGGAAATGGCCCCTTCTTACATGATCAAAGTAGGTGAGACCAGTCTGACCATTCTCACTTCCAAAGAGCATTCCCACTGCACTTCTTCCAGGACAGATTTGTTAGTTCTTCTGGAATTCCATGGTACTTTCAATATTTTTCACCAAGACCACAACTCAAAAGCATCAACTCTTCTTCCATCTTCCTTATTAATTGTCCAGCTTTCACATGCATATGAGGAAACTGAAAATACCATGGCTTGGGTTATGTGCACCTTAGTCCTCAAAGAGACACCTTTGCTCTTTAGCACTTTAAAGAGGTCTTTTGCAGTAGACTTTCCCAGTGTAATAGATGTCTGATTTCTTGACTGCTGCTTCCATTGATGTTGATTGTGGAACCAAGTAATATGAATTCTTTGACAACTTTGATCTTTTCTCCATTTAACATGATGTTACTTATTGGTCTATTTGTGAGGATTTTCGTTTACTTTATGCTGAGGTGTAATCCATACTATAGACTGTAGTCTTTGATTTTCATCAGTAAGTGCTTCAATTCATCTTCACTTTCAGCAAGCGACATTGTGTCATCTACATATCATGGGTTTTTAATGGTTCTTCCTCTAATCCTGATGCTGCATTCTTCCTTATACAGTCCAGGTTCTTGGATTATTTGCTTAGCATACAAATTGAGTAAATATGGTGAAAGGATACAACTGTGGCACATTCCCTGTCTAATTTTAAGCTATGCAGTATCCCCTTATTCTGTTCAAACAACAGCCTCCTGGTCTATGTACAGGTTCCTCAGGAGTATGGTTAAGTGTTCTAAAATTCCCATTCTTCTCACTGTTATCCATAATTTGTTGTGATCCACACAGTCAAATGCTTTTGCATAGTCAATGAAACACAAGTAAATTATCTTTCTGGTATTCTTTTGTTTCACTAAGATCCATCTGACATCAGCAGTGATAGCCCTTGTTCTACATCCTAAAGGATGTGCTATATTGTCCTATGCTAGAGGACAATATAGTAGGCAGCTTTAGCAAAACTTACATGAGTATTAAAATTTTTTAAGAGCTTCTTGTTGGACTGATATTCAGGACATATGGTGTGGAATGTGGAATGATGTTGCTATGAATTGAAGTGTGTCTCCCCCAAAAGTCATGTTGAAGTCCTACCCCCTGTACTTGTAAATGTGACCATGACTACACATAGGAGGTTTCTTTTGTTATGTTAATGAGGCCATACCTGAGTAGAGAAGGTCCCAAACTTAATCCCTTTGTGATAGTTTATAAAAAGAGCAGAAAAGGCAAGGACATGCATATAGATGCATAGAAGATACATCTACAAGCCCAGAAATAGCAAGGATTTCTAGCAGTTACTAGAAACTAAAACAAAACAAATAAGGACCTTCCTTAGAGCCAACACCCTGAATTCAGACATTAAGGTACAGACTGTGAGACAATAAATTGTTATTTAATGCTGCCCACTTGTGGTATTATTTATTTATATATTTATTGTTACAATAGTGCTAGGAAAGTAACTCAAATAGATACACAGGTTCCTTGGTCTTTATCTCCCTTAGAAGGGTTGTTGGGGAAATTGAAGAAGAATTAAGGTAGTAAGGACAAAGAAATGGCCAATTAGAAAGTTGAATGAAAATTCCAATTGATAATAGAAAGTGAATATAATAAGGTGACTACTGGGAAAAAAAAATTATGCCCTTGAGGAACACAAATAATAAGTGAATTTCAAAAATGAGAATGTTATGAACATCTTCTATGCTGCAAGTCATTGTAATGTCAAAGCAGAGCCTGGTTGATGAATCAGAGTTGTGACTTTAAATTAAAATTACATTTAATTAAATGTAATGAGGTTGGCCTGGGTGGACCATCTTGGTCCTCAGAGGTACCACGCTTCAGATGGCAAAGCTGGAGCTGATTTTCAGGGTCAGGGGACAAATCCACAGAGGGAATGGATGGACACCTCATGCTGCTCCTCTGCTCACCAATCAGCATCCATCCTCCCTCCTAGTCTTTTGTTCTCTGCTTTCAAGTTCTTTAGGGAGCTCTAATCTTGAGAATATAATACCAAAACTTACTGGGGCTCCGTTGACAAATAGTTGATACATTGATTAGATGGAAGGAAGTGATAGAAAAAAAGCTATTGTTATTGGGAGTGGAGTCAGGACTGAAGATAAGTGCAGGGCAGGAAGAGACCCAGAAAAGAGACACAAAATTGATCTGGCAGAGTAGGAGAGTTCTTTCTGTAGCCACAGGGGCCAGGCTATGGGGAAATGTATTTAGATGAATTTGTGAACCAAGAATGAGTAATAATCTGAGGTGAGAGATAGGGGTGAAAAGCATAAAATTAGGGAGGCACAAAGAATATTAAATAGTTCTCTTTTTGATAGTTTCAAAGAGAAATATGTATTTAATTTCTTTGATCTTCACATGAGTATTATAAATTGTTAGAGCAAAATGTAGAATCTCTGGGCAATGTGAATGGATAATGCACTGAGCAGCAACTCTAAGGTTGGCAGTTTGAGGCTACCAAGAGGTGCCTTGGAAGAAGGGTCTGGCAATCTACTTCCAAAGAAATCAGTCACTGACTATTGTGTGGAGTACAGTTCTACTCTGACGCACATGGGGTCACCATAAGCCAAGGTTGACTCTACAGTCACTTTTAATTTTCTGTTTTAGAGCAAAATGTGGAGTCCTGGGTGGTGCAAATGAATAATATGCTGGGTTGTTAACTCAAAGATTGATTTCTTTCCAACGTATCTTGGAAGAATGGCCTGGGAATTTACTTCCAAAAAAAAGCCATTGAAAACACCATGGGTCACAGTTCTATTATGACACACATGGGTTGCCATGAATTGGAGTTGACTCAATAGAAACTAAAAAAAAAAAAAAAAAAAAATCAACCACGGAAAAACCTTATGGAGCTCAGTTCTACTTTACATACATGGGGTCACTGTTAGTTGGGCTTGACCAGAGAGCATCTTTTCTTAAGAACAAAATGTAAGCTTTCTTTGTCATAGGTGATAGCTCAATGCCTGTTGTTGTTGTTGTTATGTGCCATCGAGTCGGACCTGACTCATAGCAACCCCTCCTTGGGTTGCTGAGGCAGTATCACAGCAGTAGATTGCCCAACCTTCCTTCCTCAAATGCCTAGATGATTCCAAAGAATGAAGCCAAGTTGGATAAAACTGGGTGATGGTGGAACAGTGGGAAATGAACCAGAAAGGTGGGAGCAAGAACTCATCTTCAGGCAGTTGCTCCCTACTGGAATGAGGACTGTGGGTTGCCAGATCTTATTTTCTAAGAAAGTCTAGTAATGCATATTTTGTGTGTAAACTAACATCTTTTTACATGGGTGGTATAATACACCTATCTTTCAGGGATCTGTGAACTCTGTTCCATGGGACTGCAATGAGATGGGATTGGAGAATACAACCTTGGAGACACATATCTGGATTTAGATCCCTGTGATCTGGTGATTACTTGCTAACTGACTTGAAATTTCCTAATCAATAAGATGTGGATGATAATACTTATCTCTTAGATTTAAGTGGCTTAACATAGTCAGAATGAGCCCTGGAGGTACAGTGGTTAAGCCCTTGGCTGCTAACCAAAGATTGGCAGTTGCTGCCCAGGACTGTGGATCTCAGGGTGCTAATGATGTCTTATTCCTATAACATTAAAGACTTGTTACCTCGGAGACCCTGCCAAAGTCTCTTTGGTTCTCCTAAGAATCCCAGACCAAGAAGAGTTGATATTTCTTCAAAGTCTGAGAAAAGAATGCTATTTGACCTTGAGCTTACCTTTTCTTCTCCAATCAAGAGAAGCAATACAAAATCCCCATCCTAGCCAAAGCAAATCACCATAATGATTACAACCTTGAAAACCCTAAAGACATTTCTACTCTGTCCTATAGAGTTGCTATGAGTTGTAATTGGCTCTACGGCAACAGATTTGGGTGACATAGTTAGATTTGCAACAGTAGAGACAGTCAGTGGTCTACCAATGTTTTGCTTCCCTTCTATTTTGTAGAGTCACTTCTGGGAAGTGGCTATCAGCTAGTGTCTATCTCTCTCCCCACCCCCATTCAGCGTGGAGTATGGCATTTTTAGTAATGGGCTAAAGACAGAAGGGCCATATGTTTCTTTTGGACCATGGCTTTCCAGAAGCAAGACTGCCTTCTCTGTACTCTCTATGTCAGCATAACACACGTGACAATGATGATGACTGAGCCACAAGATGGAAAGAGCCTGGGTCGCTGAATCCGCATGTGGAAGAAAACTAGCTGCTGAAAGGAGCATTTGCTTGCACTGTTTGATGAGTAAGAGGCTAACTTCTATTTTGTTTGAGCCAGAGAACACTTTGAGATCAGCCTGGCTCAGCCTGATTATATGGTGTTGGCACATGGCAGGTGCTATGTGAATGTGAGTCCTTTTCATTTGAGTCATGGTCATAATTATGTTCATAATATGTCTATTATGTGTGCAGCTCTCTCCCACTCTTTGCCTGCACTTTTCATTCCCTCCACAGTCTCGAAAAGTAGATAATTATCATTTACATAGATGTAGAGGAGGTGGCATTGAGGGTGAAGTTACATATCCAAGGCAAACCAGCTGGTACCTAGTAGAGTTAAAATTTGAAGCATCTCTGTTTCATTGAACACCTGGGCTTTTTCTCATAAACCACACTGCTTTCTTATCTTGGAGCTGGGGCCAATGGTGTATAATGGAAAGAAGATTTGAGAAGACCCTGATTATGATGCTAGGAGCTTTTGGTCTCTTTTCCTTCTTTACCAATAAATAGAGCACAGACAACTTCAGGGAGCTTTTCAGTAATTTAGAATTATTTGTATGATCCCCTCCTGGAGACTAAAAACTATTTTTGCTTATCCAAATTGGATAAAGGATATGATTTTTCAAAGAAAATTCACACTGAATTATTCTGTGACAATAGTATCAGACTGGACTTGCTCAGCTGCATTTAAGATAAGTGAGGAGAAAAGACTTTTCAATATACAAGAGGCAATATGGTCTAATCTTAAGTTTATCTTTGTATCCCTAGGGTCTACACAGTCTCTCAACACATAATTGACAATTATAGTTTGAGAAAGGAAAGACAGCAGGAAGTAAGAGAAGAAGAGAGGTGATGAGAAAAGGGGAAAGGTCAGAAGGAGAGGAGGGGAGAAAAAAGAAGAGAAGGAGGAAGGGAGAATGGAGAAAAGGGCACCGTACTCTCAATTTGCAGACTTGTGTTCTATTTCTGGTTGAAGTTTTGGGGCTCGCAGAATCTAGCTGCATAAACTCCTAACATAAATTTAGAACTGAAAGTCATTTTGTATACGTTGTTTTGGTTCTCCTTTGGAAATAAGTATTTTGAGATTTGGAAGTTAGACAAACTATAGAACGTCTTTTAGCAATTAATTGTAAAACCAAGATTAAAATGTAGTCTTCTTGACTCCCATCCCGGCATACTGCCTTTAAAAATCTCTCTCTACATGATTGCTGCAATAGTAAATGTGGTTAGAAGGCAAACATAGAGGCTCTCTGGCAGTGCAATCAGTATAAGTAAGTACGTGTGTGTATGTATATGTAGCTACGTTATTCTGAGTCAGCAATTTATGATAACCAAACCTGTTGCTGTCAAGTCAGTTTTATCTCATGGCAACCACATGTATTGCAGAGTAGGACTGTGTTCCATAGGAGTTTCTTTATGGAAACAGATTGCCAGGACTTTCTTCTGTAGTGTTGCTGGGTGGGTTTGGTTAGTAGTCAGGTGCAAACCATTTGGGCCTCCAAGGGACCTTTTATGAAAATAATGACCCTGACTAAATTTCACAGATAAGTTCCATCATGTCCCAAGATACAATTCATTTAAATTTAATTTTAGCAAAGTCCAGGAGCTCAGTAAAGATGGGAGAGTGAAGGGGGAAGGGAAAAGTTTAAATAACGTAGGCAATCTTAGCTGCCAGGTCACACTTATGCATATGCCTGAGGCAACTTGACACGGGAGCAGTGATGTGCAATTCTCCGCTGGTAGTAAGCTGGTAGTAAGTTTTCCTGTTTCCCACAGAGTAAGTGTCTAACTGTGCTGAATGTTTAATGTTTAAAGATACATATTTTTCATACAACATTACCTTTGAATGCAAGCCAACTCACCACTTCATCTGCTGCTCAACTGAAGAAAGCAATCTGTTCCAAAATTGGAGCAAATATCATCTGTGTTGGAGAGGCTGTGTTGGGGAGTTAGTATGATCTATGATGTGTAGCTTTCTGAAAGATGTTGAAGGGTGATTACTGACAATTTGTGATGTTTGCTTTAGAAGCTGACTTGAGAACCTAACCCCCTACTAAGATGTGACACCCCATATTGATTACTACCATGTAAATTCAGTGTCCTATTTGCTTGCTTCTCTGATATTAACATGGTCAAGCATCACACACTTTAATTGTAATTAGTGACTTTGTAACCTTGACTAAAACTCTGTTATCAAGAGAATACATGTCTGGAAGATTGGAAACATTTAAGATTCCTGTAATACTGGGCCCAGCCATACAAAACTAGTAGTTTTTTTTTTTTTTTTTTTTCTGATGGGAGTATTTAACATTCCTGTAATAATGAGGACCAACAATAAGTACAGGCAGTCCCTGGATTATGAATAATTCCCATTCCTAAATTTGTTTTTAAGTTGCATTTCTACATAAATTGAAACAGTTAGATATGGTTCATATCTAATGTCAGTTAGTCAAATATGTCTTAGTATATAGTACATAGTGTGCCTTTCTATGCATAAAAAAACTAAACACTTCCAGATGCACTAAGACATCTTTAAAATAATAATACAGTAATGATAATAATAGTTTTGATGCATGTTGCAAAGTAGCACCTGTTTGTTATTACAAACAACCGTATGTACTCCAATTTTTAATATAATAGGCTTTATGGATTCATAATAATGAGTTGTCTATAAGTTGGAAGTTCATAAACTTGGGACTGCCTGCATTCCTCCAAAGACATGAAGTGTAGTAGTTGTTGAAGAACAGTGGAGAAGAGGTCAAAGATCCTAAGTTTGACTCTTAGCTTAGCCATTGATAACTATGTTGCTCTGGGCATACTTTTACTATCTGGGATTTAATTTAATCATTTGTTTAGGTAATAATAATGATCTCAAAAGTTATTTCCAGATTTTGTATTGTTTTCATCTATTAAGTATCATTACCTTCCTTTTTATAGGAAGAGGAGAACTGTCTATAGTCTATTTGAGAAGTCCTGGTGACACAACAGTTAAGCACTTGCCTGTTAAATGAATGGTTGGTGGTTCAAACCTACCCAGGGCTCTGAAAGAGAAAGACCTGAAACTGTGCTCCTATAAAGATCACAGCTGAGAAAACCCTACGGGACGGTTCTACTCTGTCACACAGGATTGCTATGAGTTGGGATCAACTTGACAGTACCCCACAACAAGAGTTATACTGCCCACCTGCTACTTGGTACATTATAAAGCAAGAAGCAAATCGGAACTATAATTTGGCTATTTCCAAATTAGAAGTTTGATGCTGTTTTACTCTCTCCTACAGATTTTTTTTTTTTTTCTGCTGTCACAGGTGCAGGCACTAGCTGTATTCAGCTTTGTTTTTCTATATCCAGAGTTTAAAATGTAAGACCTTTTCAATGTGTGTCTTACATTCTCCCCACAGCAGCCTCATTCCAGTGAATCTTTGTCTTCTCAGATTGCTGCCCAGGACTGTGGATCTCAGGGTGCTAATGATGTCTTACTCCTATAACATCAAAGACTTGTTACCTCGGAGACCCTGCCAAAGTCTCTTTGGTTCTCCTAAGAATCCCAGACCCAGAAGAGTTGATATTTCTTCAAAGTCTGAGAAAAGAATGCTATATGACCTTGAGCTTGCCTTTTCTTCTCCAATCAAGAGAAGCAATACAAAATCCCCATCCTAGCCAAAGCAAAATGCAGCGGCATAACACCTGATCTTCTTTTGAGTTTAACAATGAAGACATTAACAAAGAAAGGAGTAAGGTGAAATGATCCAGACATGAAGGGGTAGGAAAGAGAAATAAAAGATAATCACAATTGAGAGTTTTTAAAAGGAGGGAAGAACTTAGAAAATTAAATACTTATATTTTGGAGATCCGGTAGAAGGAGTAGCGATAAATATAGAAAAGTATAATAAAAAGATGATTTTTGTTGGCCAAAAAAATGAAGAAAACCCTCCATGAGATGGATTGCATTGACATAATAGCTGCAACAATGGACTCAAGCGTACCAATAGCAATGAAGGTGGTGCAGGCCTAGGCCATTTTTCTGTTAACACATAAAGTTGCCATGAGTTAGAGTTCATGAAACAACAGCCACCAACAACAATGAAAGGATAAATTCATGGGTCTCTGAATTTTCTCAGCCACTAAGATGTTACTATTGCTGTTAGGTGTTGTCAAGTCATCTCTGACTCATAGTGACCCTGTGTACAACAGAGCAAAACAATGTTCAGTCCTGTGCCAGCCTCATGATCCTTGCTATACCTGAGCCCATCATTGCAGCCACTGTGTCAAGCCATCTTGTTGAGGGCCTTCTCCTTTTTTGTTGACCCTCCACTTTACCAAGCATGATATCCTTTTCCAGAGAATGGTGCCTCTGACAACATGACCAAAGTAGGTGAGATAAAGTCTGGCCATTCTCACTTCCAAAGAGCATTCCAGATGCACTTATTTCAGGACAGATTTGTTAGTTCTTTTAGCAGTCCATGGTACTTTCAGTATTCTTCACCAACACCACAACCCAAAAACATCAACTCTTCTTTGGTCTTCCTTATTCATTGTCCAGCTCATAGATGCATATGAGGTGATTGAAAATACCATGACTTGGGTTAGGCACACCTTAGTCTATAAGGAGATATCTCTGCTCTTCAACACTTGAAAGAGGTCTTTTGCAGCAGATCTCCCCAATGCAATATGTCATCTGATGTCTTGACTGCTGTTTCCATTGGTGTTGATTGTAAAACAAAGCAATATGAAGTCTTTGACAACTTCAGTCTTTTCTCCACCTATTGTAATGCTGCTTATTGGTCTAGTTGTGATGATTTTTGTTTCCTTTATATTGAGTTTTAATCCATACTGAAAACTGTAGTCTTCAGTCTTCCTCAGTAAGTGCTTCAAGTCATCCTCACTTTCAGGAAGGAAAGTTACATCGTCAGCATATCATAGATTATTAATGAGCCTTCCTATAAACCTGGTGCCATGTTTTTCTTCATATAGTCCAGCTTCTCAGATTATCTTCTTAGCATACAGATTGAGTAACTATGGTGAAAGGATACAACCCTGATGCACTCCTTTCCCTATTATAAATTATGCAGTATCCCCTTGTTCTGTTTGAATGATATCCTCCTGGTCTATGTACAGGTTCCTCATGAGTACAATTAAGTATTCTGGAATTCCCATTCTTCACAATGCTATCCATAATTTGTTATGATCCACACAATCGAATGCTTTTGAATAGTCAATAAAACACAAATAAACATCTTTCTGGTATTCTTCGCAAGATCCATCTGACATCAGCAACAATATCCTTCATTCCATGTCCTCCTCTGAATCCAGCTTATCTTTCTGGAAGTTCTCTGTCATATACTGCTGCAACCATTTTTTAATTTTCTTCAGTAAGATTTTACTTGCATGTGATATTAATGATACTGTTTTATAATTTCCACATTCTTTGGGATCACTTTTCTTTGGAATGGGTACAGATATAGATCTCTTCCAGTCAGCTGGCCATGTAGCTGTATTACAAATCTCTTGGCATAGTTCCAGTGGGGCATCTGTTAGTTGAAACATCTCAATGGGTATTCTGTTAATTCCTGGAGCCTTGTTTTTCACCATTTCCTTCAGTGCAGCTTCAACTTTTTCCTTAAATACAATTGTTCTTGATCATATGCTACCTCCTGAAATGGATGAACATTGACAAATTCTTTTTGGTACCGTGACTTTGTGTATTCTTTCCATATTCTTTTGATGTTTCCTGAAACATTCAATACATTGCCCATAAAATCTTTCGATATTGCAGCTCAAGACTTAAATTTCCTCTTCAATTCTTTCTGCTTGAGAAATGCTGAGCATGTACTTCCCTTTTGGTATTTTAACTCCATGTCTTTGTACATTTCATTATAATAATTGACTTTGTCTTCTTGAGCTACTCTTTGAAATCTTCTGTTCAGCTCTTTTACCTTGTCATTTCTTCCATTTGCTTTAGCTACTCTGTTCAAGAGCAAGTTTCAACATAATATAATTACATAAAACTGTCAACAAGTGCTGTGGAAAACACAAACTTAGTGTGTTTTTGAGCTCACATATTTAGATAATATGTATAGTGAGCCAAATTTTTTATCATGACAGGTATTATATTGAGTGCTTTTAAACTCTATTTTATAAAAATATCTCCCTAAACAAATTAAATCTGAAGGTAGTTAAGTGCCTAATTTTACATAGCTAGTGTCATTGCTGATATCAGATGGATCTTGACTGAAAGCAAAGAATATTAGAAAGATGTTTACCTGTATTTTATTGACTATGCAAAAGCATTTGACTGTGTGGTTCATAACAAATTATGGACAACATTGTGAAGAATGGGAGTTACAGAACACTTAATTGTGCTCATGGGGAACTTACACATAGACCAAGAGGCAGTCTTTCAAACAGAACAAAGTAATACTGCATTATTTAAAATCATGAAAGGTGCATGTCAGGGTTTTATCCTTTCACCATAATTATTCAATCTGTACACTAAACAAATAATCCAACTTTATGGACTATATGAAGAAGAATGCGGCATCATGATTGGAATAAGACTCATTAACAACCTTCAATCTACAGATGACACAATACTGCTTGCTAAAAGTGAAGATGACTTGAAACACTTACGGAGAAAGACCAGAGACTCCAGCCTTGAGTATGGATTATACCTCAACAAAAGAAAACAAAACTCCTCACAACTGGACCAATAAGAAACGTTAGGGTAAATGGAGAAGAGATTGAAATAGTGGAAGATTTTGTTTTACTTGGATCCACAATCAATACCCAGGGAACCAGCAGTCAAGAAATCAGATGACATAATGCACAGGAAAAATATGCTGCAAAAGACCTCTTTAAAGTGTTAAAGAGCAAAAGTGTCACTTTGAAGACTAAAGTGTGTCTGACTCAAGCCATGATATTTTAAATGGCCTCATTTGCATGTAAAAGCTGGGCGATGAACAAGGAAGACCACCTAATAATGGATGCATTTTTATTGTTGGTGAAAAATATTGAAAATACCATGGACTGTCAAAAGAACAAACAAATATGTCCTTGAAGTAGTGCAGCCAGAATGCTCCTTGGAAATGAGAATGGCCAGACTTTGTCTCATCTACTTTGATCATGTTGTCAGAAGGGACCATTCCCTGGGGAAGGATATCATGCTTGGTAAAGTAGAGGGTCAGCAAATAAGGGAAAGTCCCTCAGCAACATAGATTGATTCAGCGGTTGCAACAATGGGCTCAAACATAGCAATGATTGTGAGGATGGTGCAGGACTGGGCAATGTTTCATTCTATTATACATAGGGTCATTATGAGTCAGAGCAGATTTAACAGCATCTAACAACAACAACAGCAACAAATAAGTAGCTAAGAGTTTGGTTATTTCAAAGCTACACTTATCTTTTGCCTTAGGAAATTAAAACCAAACCCAACCCACTGCCATTGAGTCAATGCCACCCGTTTAAGGCACAGTATAACTTCCCCAAAGGGTTTCCAAAGTTGTAACTCTTTACCGAAGCAGACTGCCTCATCTTTCTCCCATAGAGCAGCTAGTGGGTTTGAATCACGATCTTTTGGTTAACAGCTCAGTACTTTAACCACTATGCAAGAATAGATCTTGAGTGCCCTCCTACAGAATCTTATAGTCTTATTGAGGATACAAAAAGAAAAATACAAAACCAAACAAGTAAACAACAACAACACCAAAAACTCCAAGAGACAGATAACAGCAAAAATGGAATGAAAAACAAGGTCTAAGATAGGAGATCTAGTAGTTTACTTGTTTGGCCCAGGAGGAGTGGGCAAATGCAATAGGGCTTGTTGTTGTTGTTGTTGTTATGTGCCGTCGAGTTGGACCCGACTCATAGCGACCCTTCTTTGGGTTTTCAAGGCAGTATCACTATGGAAGTAAATTGCCCCATCTTCCTTCTGAGGAGTGGCTGGTGGATTTGAACCACCAGCCTTCTGGTTAGCAGTCAAGTGCCTTAGGCACTATGCTAGCAGAGCTCCGGCAATAGGGCTAGTCTGGTCTAAAGAGACATTTAGGGAAGTGGTGGGTTCTGGAATTTACAGAAAGACAAGTGGATCTTTCATTTTAATCATTTCCCTATCTTTGTGTTTCTCCTCCACGGATCTTGAAATAAACCTCTTGTCTATTTTCAGCTGACTGATGCCATGGAGACGGGCCTGGTGTCCAGGAAGCAGAAATCTGAGCTATCTGTCCTGAAGTGCCTCATGAATCCCCATCCAGGGTCAGGGACTGAGCTGTCTCTGCTGCATGAGGAGCCCGTGCATAATGGGCAGTGGCTGTGCTGCTGTGTGGGCCTTCAAGGAGGGTCTAAGTGCTATGTTTGAAATTATAAATGTTGCTAATTGCTTATATTTTACCTGATGATACTTTTCCAGCAGACAACTGTGGAAAAATCAAGTCAGGGCAATTATATGTAGAAAAACTGGCCAAGAAGATGATAAGAGAGAGGGAAAAGACATGTACAGTACATAAAATCGGTTGTCATCAAGTTGACTTTGACTCATGGAGACCTCATAGGTGTCAGAGTAGAACTGTGCTGCATAGTGTTTTTAATGGCTGATTTTTTTTTTTTTGGAAATAGACTATCATGCTTTCTTCCAAGGTACCTTTGGGTGGACTCGAATCTCCAACCTTTTGGTCAGTAACCAAGTACTTCAACTCTTTGCACCACATGGGGACTCTGTAAAGTATGTATATTTCATGATCATTTGAGTTTTATAGAATAAATGCTAATAGTTACCTTGTTTTAGTGTGCACTGTGTGCCAGGTGCCCTGCATACATGATCTCTATTTATAGGGATTCCTATTAAGAGGAGGTAGAAATGAAGCATTTAAAGAAGTTAAAGTGAAAGCACACATCTTTGATTCCAGGTGGTCTGAGTCCAAAGTCCATGCATTTAACTCAGTGCTCTACTAATCTGCAAGTGCTCAGAGAATTCATGACATAGATAAGCCATGATTCCTGACCTTCCTTTCACATCCAAGAGCAGGTCTGGGTTGTATTTTCTATGTTTGTGGAAAATAAGTAGCAAGAATTGGTAGCCATGCATGTTGTGGTTGGATTTTCTTGGAAGCACAATAGTGGAGGTATTTGGCTCTTTTGGGGCAGCTGGTAAAATTTCTACCTTTATCATCTTTGGTCCAAGTGAGGTATGATATTTGTATTGGTGCTTCCAGAGAACAGCCCTATGGTGATTGGAAATTTCTTCTAACTACACTTGTTCCCAGTTAAATAGTATACAAATATGATGGTTCCCAGAAATTATGTAAACTTTTAATGAGTCATTTTCTATTTAAATCATCTACAGTGCATCCTGATGACTGCAAAAATCCCCAAGACTTATATAACCCCATTGGAGAAATGAGGAAACTGAGGCTCAGAAATGATATGACTTGTCTAAGCATTCCTTTCCTCTTCCACACTTTTCTTTTGCATGAATATATTTTCTCATAAAATTTCTTTATGGATGAAATTTATCTATAAGAAACAGGAGCTTAGCTCTTTTAATTGCCTTTTACCCTCAGTAATTTTTATAAAGTAACATTATTTCAGGTAACATATGGACTTCTCTTTCTGATCCAAGTTTAAAAGTGGAAGAATTCTTAAAAACACCATACCCAGGAGGCACTGCATAGTGCACTAAAATGAACGTCATATGGGGGTATGTGTTTCTTTTGCCTTCTCAGTAGCCCTTTCCCTTTTCTGGTCATTGTTGTTGTTGTTATGTGCCATCGAGTCAGACCTGACTCATAGTGACCTCTCATTGGGTTTCCGAGGCAATATCACTACGGAAGTAGATTGCCCAACATTCTTTCCGAGGAATGGCTGGTGGGTGTGAACCACCAGCCTTCTGGTTAGCAGTCAAGTGCCTTAGGCACTATACTACCAGAGCTCCATAGCAACCTGCTTTTCTTTAACGCAACTAAACCCACTGCCACTGAATCAATTCCAACTTATCCAGACCCCTATACTGTTTCCCAGCCTGTCAATCTTTAGACTGCCTCATCTTTCTCCTATGGAAAGGCCGGTGGGTTCATACCACTGACATTGTGGTTAGCAGCCTTGTACCTTATCCACAACACCATCAGAGCTTTTCCTCTTGGGACTGTTATTCTACCCTCAAAGTGATTCTGCTAGGGCAGAATTAAGAAAAAACAAAAAAGCAAACCCACTGCCAATGAGTTGATTTGACTTATAGTTACCCCCATTGGGTTTCTAAGGCTGTAAATCTTTATGGAAGTAGATCATCTCTCTTTCCTTCTGCAGAACGGCTGGTGGGTTTGAACTGCTCACCTTCTGGTTAGCAACCAAGTGCCTTACCCAATACACCATCAGAGCTCCTTTGAATGAAGAAGTCGCCCTCTCTAAGGGCCAGTATGCAACCTAGAACAATCAGAGCACCAGTGTGGTTCAGGTCAGGACACAGGACCCAAGCAAGGTCAACCAAAATATTTTTAGGGTTTTACCATGACTTTTGAGGGAGAGAAAGTTTCCATTATACTCTAAACTAGATGGAGGATGTAAGTGGAAAATTTTAAGGAACCTTCTTGTTACCATATGGAACAAATCTAACTGAGTGTGAAATTTAAAAAGAAGAAAACGGAGCTGATAACAGAAAGAGAGACCAGATGGAGAGAAACATTCAGAAAAAGAGAGATTGAGAAATGGGCAGAGTGAGACTGAAAAAGATAGAAAGAGGATAAAAAGCAGAGACACAGAGAAAGAGAGAGCGAGCGTAAATATTGCTGCTTTGAAGGACACCTTGAGGAAATAACCCAGAAAATTAGCATGATCACCTGCTGCAAAGTCTGCATACAGACACATCACCTAGATACATATCCCACAGACATATAAAAAGACAAGGACCAACACCCTCCTAGGTGTACATACATAAAGATACATGTGGGGAGAGAGAAACACAGGGACTTGATGTCACTGACACTCAATGGTATTGTTTAAACTCTGTGCCTAACACTATATATGTTTTTTGGACTTCCTGGCTCTAAGAGACAACAAACGTCCCTTTTGCATAAATGCATTTGAAGAAAATGTTGCTGTTGTTTGCTGTCAAGTTGTTTCTGACTCATGTTGACCCCATGTACAGCAGAACAGAACATTAACCAGTCATGCACCATCTACACATTCATTCATGTGCTCCAGTCCATTGTCGCAGCCACTATGTTTTTTGAGTGCCTTCCAACCTAGGCATCTCATCTTCCAACATTATATCAGGCAATATTCTTTGTGATTCTTAGGGCTTTCCCTGAGTAGTTTTTGGAAGAAGATTGCCAGGCCTTTTGTCATAGTCTGTCTTAGTCTGGAAAATCTGCTGCAACCTATCCACCATGGGTAACCCTGCTGGTATATGAATTAATACTGGCGTAGCTTACAGCATCATAGCAACATGCAAACCAGCACAGTATGACAAACTGACAGGCAAGGCGATCCTGAAAATACAGGCTAAGTAGCCAACATTTCTTTTTTGTTCTTCTTCACTCAGAAAGGTCAGTAACCTCACTGCAGCTCAGACACCTCAGTTTTCTCATCTTTCAAAAAACAGCAATGACACCTGTTTTACCCACCTCCTGTGTTATGAGAGGTGGTGTGCTGATCCTATGAAAAGAACTCTAAGAAGTAAACAGTGCCAGACAGATACACAGACACCATCGTGGAACATCTACTCTGAAAAAATTGCTATTGTACGAAATGGGCTATCCTTTTATTGTTGTTGTAGTCTTCAGTGGATAAAGCTGAAGAAAAAGAAAAAGAAAAAGAAAAAGCTAATCTACAAGTGCAAAGCTTTTTGAGGTAACAGAAAGCAGGCTATTAAAAGGTGTCAAACATTTGGGAAACTCATATATCTAATGGGAGGGAATTGCTTTGAACAGAGATGATTGCTACTTTTAAGGACACCTTGAGGAAATGACCCAGAAAATTAGCATGATCACCTGCTGCAAAGTGCTTCTCTTTTCTTCATTGGCTTTCAGATGAAAAGAAAATGGGGGAAGGACATGTAATTCTGATCTTTCAAATCCATTTTTAGTGGTTTTGCAGTTAAATGGTTTGTTAAAATGAAGGAAAGCATTTCTCTGACTTATCCTCATGTCTCTCTGATGGGACATGTTTTGTCTGTGGATTGTTTGTTACTTTAGCACCAGTACTGCTATAACCATTTTTGTGGCAGAGGAATAATATTGTTGTTGTTGTTGTTAGGTGCCACTGAGTTGGCTCCAACTCATAGTGACCCTATGTACAACAGAGCGAAACACTGCTAAGTCCACAACATTCTCACAACAGTTACTGTGCTTGGGCTCATCAGTGCAGCCACTGGGTCAATCCACCTCCTTGAGTGTCTTCCCCCTTTTTGCTGACCCTGTGCTCCACCAAACATAATATCCTTCTCCAGGGACTGATCTCTTCTGACAACATGACCAAAGTATGTGAGACGAACTCTGGTCATTCTTGCTTCTAATGAGTATTCCTGTTGTACTTCTAAGATATTTGTTCTTTCTTCTGGCAGTCCAAGGTATTTTCAATGTTCTCCAACACCACAATTCAAATGCATTGATTCTTCTTCAATCTTCCTTATTCATTGCCCAGTTTTCAAATGCGTATGAGGCTATTGAAAGTATCATGGCTTGGGTTACTTGCACCTTAGTCTTCAAAGTGACCTCTTTACATCTTAACACTTTAAAAAGGTATTTTGCAGCAAATTTGCCCAGTGCAAAATCTGATTTCTTGACTGCTGCTTCCATGGGTGTTGATTGTAGATTCAAGTAAAGTAAAATCCTTGACAACTTCAATCTTTTCCATATATTGTGATGTTCTTTTTTGGTCCAGTTGTGAGGATTTTTGTTTTCTTTATTTTGAGCTGTAATATATACTGAAGATTGTAGTCTTTGATTTTCATCAGTAAGTGCTTCAGGTGGGTCACCTTCACATTCAGCAAGCAAGCTTGTGTCATCAGCATATTGCAGTTTGTTAATGATGAATCTTCCTCCAATCCTGATATCTCATTCTTCTTCCTATAGTCCAGCTTCTTGGATTATTTGCTTGATATACAGATTGAATAGCTATGGTAAAAGGATACAACCCTGACACACACCCGTTCTGATTTTGAACTATGTAGTATCTCCTTGTTCTATTCAAACGACAACCTCTTCATCTACGTACAGGGTCCTCATAAGCACAATTAAGCATTCTGGAATTCCCATTCTTCACAATGTTATCTGTAATTTGTTATCATCCACCCGGTAGAATGTCTTTTCATAGTGGAAAAAACACAAGTAAACATCTTTCCAGTATTCTTCCCTTATAGCCAGGATCCATCTGACGTCAGCAATCATGTTCTTCATTCTACACCCTCTTCTGAATCTAGCTTGCATTTCTGGAAGTTCCCTGTCAATATACTGAATTATTTTCAGCAAAATTTTACTTATGTGTGAATTAATATTGTTTGATAATTACCACATTTTGATGGGTCACCTTTCTTTGGAATGGGGACAAATATCAATCCCTTCCAGCCAGTTGACCAGCTAGCTGTCTTCCAAATTTCTTGGCATAAATGAGTAAGCATCTACAGCCCTACATTCTTTTGTTGAAACATCTTGATGGGTATTCCCAGTAAAGTCACCTATATTGTGGTATTTTGCTATGGCAGCCCTAGGGACTTAGTGGTTAAGATTAATCAATTGGTCTCCTAAACCAAGCTGAAATATGAAGAGAGTCATCTCAAAATTATTACTATGAAAATAATTTCTAATATATTGCTTGATTGAGGGACACTATAATAGAGGGAGCTCTGGTAGCATAGTGCCTAAGGCACTTGACTGCTAACCAGTAGGCTGGCGGTTCAAACCCACCAGCCACTCCTCGGAAGGAAGGTTGGGCAATCCTACTTCCGTAGTGATAACTGCCTCGGAAACCCAAGGAGGGGTCGCTAGGAGTCGGGGCTGACTCTATGGCAAATAACAACAACAACAACAATAGAGGTTTCACATCCTTTGTCTCTTGTAATACACATGAGATAGATGTTGAACCACCTTTTATAGATGAGGAAGTTGAGGTAGAGAATTGAAATGAGAGGCTCCCAAACCTAGCATACCAATTGGCACCAAGTCGATTCTGACTTATGATGACTCCGTGTGTGGCAGAGGAGAACTGTGCTCCATAGGGTTTTCAATTGCCTAATTTTCAGAAGTAGATCGCCAGGTCTTTCTTCTAAGATGTTTCTAGGTTGACTCTGAAACCCCAACTTTTTTGTTGACAGTCAATTGTATTAATGGTTTGCACCCCTTAGGGACACTGCATCATCTGAGTGCTTGTTTAAAAAAAAAAAAAAAAAACAGATTCCTGAACCTAAGTCTCAGAGATTCTGTTTTAAAAGTTTTCAAATGAGCCCCAGAACTCTGTGAGTTAAGTAAAGCAATTTAGTGTGATAATGTATATTCTATTCACTAACTCGGCCAAGATTATACTGCTATTTGTTGAGACCAGTATTTTATCTCAATCTGGCTGAATCCAAATCCCATATTGTTACATCACTTTATGATCATTCAAGTAAACTTTTTTTTTTTAAATGACTATAGATATACTTTATATTGCTCTCTATGCTGAAAAATATCACCAAAAATATGAAATCATAAATTCTATTGAGTTTACACTCCATCCCAAATAGGGAGGAAAATATTTTCTTTCTAGTAATGGCTTTGTCTACTTTACATGTAACAGAGGGATAATTTAATGCTCAATGTCCTATGCCAGGTTTAGCAAGTGCCATTGGATTGGTTGTCTGCTTGCTGGTGAAATTAAGAGAACAAAACACATTCACTGGAGTGTGGAAGGTCAGCTCTCCTTAATAAAGGGTTTGTGGCTTTGTGAAATTGGAAAAGAAATGATGTATTCTGAAGCTATTTTCATCCCATTAACTTAAGTCAAGAAGAATAAAGGCAAATGGAGTTTCAAAGATTACCTTCCAAATCTGATGTGCATTGAAGGGACGCACTTGACTTGTTTCTATCACTTTTGCTTTCCTTATTTCCCCTCAGTTTGTGTCTTCATTCTCTAGTGCTGCTGTAACAGAAATACCATAAGTGGATTGCTTCAACAAACAGAAATTTATTATCTCACAGGTTAGGAAGCTAAAAGTCCAAATTCAAAGAGCCTGCTCTAGGGGCTGGGTGGAGGCTCCTCGAGCTTGGCTTCAGCTCTGCCTTGTAGGCCCACTGAAGCAAGCTGGAGGCTTCTTCTGACTCATGCAGCTGCTGAGACTGATGAATCCAAGATCAGTAGGTTAAATAGCAGGTTGTTGGTTCACAGGCTGTGAAAGCAACAATGCCAAGATGGGTGAGCAACATTGCAGGCTACTGGTTCAAGTCCAGGAACTGGAGAGGAAGACTAAACTAAATGCAGGATCCTTTCCATATATAATGGAAGCAGGCTACGTGCTGAAGGCAACTCTCCCTCAATTGATTAACACAGAAGAGTCCACCATGGAGTTGATAACATGATGTCCAGTCTCATCATGGGGAATAACTACATCCAGTGGTAAAGCCACTTAAAATCACAGCCCAGCAAAGTTGACACACAACCTTAACTATCACAACTTCAAAACCTGAATCTTGAACATTCACATATGCTGAGAGTGGACATGCACTTTTCATGTTTCTCTATGATAGGACATACATATTCTGAGCTCAGGATCTGTAAATCTACTGATCATTAGAGAAGGGATGAATTATTTTTTTCTTTTCTGAGGCCAGGCAGCCCCTCCGTTATCTGCCTACATCAGGATAGATACCAGATAAGTATGAGTTCCTGATGCCATCTTACATTTCACCCACCGCTAGGGGAAAACTAATTTTAATCCAGTGTAATTCAGTTTCTTCAGTTGGTCTGTGTTATGGCATGGTATTCTCTCTTAGTAGTTTTGGTTTTCTGAGTGTATCAGGATAGCTTATAAAAGACAAGGGAACTAGAGCTAGAGAAAACAAGGTTATACCTCAAGTCCTTTTCAAAAACAGTAGATTGTTTCTGGTTTGTATGCTATTGTTGTTGTTAATTGCTGTGGAGTTGACTCTGACTCCTGGAGACATTATATACAATAGAACAGATATTGCCCAGTCTTACATCATCCTCATAATCACCAGCATTTTGAGTCCATCATTCCAGCTATTGTGCCAATCTATCTCACTGAGAGTTTCCCTTGACATTTCTGGCCCTCTACTTAAGATGGGGCAATCTACTTCTGTAGTGATAATGCCTCAGAAACCCAAGGTGGGGTGTCTGTGAGTCAGGTCTGACTCAACGGCACATAACAACAACAACAACAACAACTTAACCAAGCATGATGGCTTCCTTTAGCAATTTGTCCCCCCTAATGACATGTCCAAAGCAAATGAATGGGACAATGTTCTGTTGTGGTCTTTAAAGTTTCATTGGCTAATTTTTAGAAAGAGATTGCCAGGTCTTTCTTCCTAATTTGTCTTAGTATGAAAGCTCGACTGAAACTTGTTCACCATGAATGACCTTGCTAGTATTTTTTAAAAATAATTTATTTTTTGTTTTTGTTGAGAATAAGCAGCAGAACATAAACCAATTCAACAATTTCTATATGTACAATTCAGTGCTATTGATTATATTCTTAGAGTTGTGCAACCATTTTCACCCTCTTTTTCCAAGTTTTCTTTCCCTATTAACATAAGTTCACTGCCTCCTATATTTCCTATCTACTCTTTCAAATTGCGGGTGTCAATTTTGGTCCCATATAGATAGATCTTAAAGAAGCACAGTGCTCATGGTAGACATTCCTTACTAGATTAGCTAAGTATTGTTTGGCTTTAAGAAGACTTTAGGGGATACTTTTCATTTAATTTTAAGGTTTAAAGATCCCTCCAGAAAATAGTTTCAGTAATTCATCTAGCTTTCTTGGATCTTGGAATTCTGTTATGCATTGCTCACATATTGATCAGGATTCTTCTACAGAATCTTTGATAAAACTGTTCAGTCATGGTAGCAGGGCACCATCCAGTTCTTCTAGTCTCATGGCAAAGGAGGCAGTTGTTCATGGAGGCAATTAGTTACATATTCCATGTCTTCTTCTGATTCCTGACTCTTTTTCTTCCTCTGTTGCTCCAGGTAAATAGAGACCAATTGGGTGGCTGCTTATAAGATTTTAAGACCCCAGGCATTGCACAATGAACTGGAGGATAGAAAGGAAGCATTAATCGTGCAATTAGGCCGATAAACTAGGGTATCCCATGGACCATGGCCCTAATCCTCCAAACCAAGGAAGCAAATCCCATGAGGCATTTAGTTGAACATAAGTAGCTTTAGCAGCTACACCTTTTTCCCCTTGTTTTTGTGAACACTTATCACACAACTTTTGCCAATTCAACTTATTACAGGTGTACAACTTATTGACAGCAATGGTATTAATTGACTGTGCAATACTAACCTTAATCAATGAGATATTTCCATCTCTGTAAACTAAAAATCAGTACTCCATAAGCAATAATCTCTTATTTCCTCTTTCCTCCACTCCTGGTAATTACTAATAAATTTTGGTCTCTACACACTTACCTGTTCTTGTCTTCTTATAATAAGTGAACCACCACTTGATTGTTTGTTGTACTGTGATGGGTTGCTATGATAAGCCTGGAGGCTCTGCCACCAGTGTTTCAAATACCAACAGGGTCACCCATGGTGGACAGGTTTCAGTGGTGCTTCCAGACTAAGACAGATTGGGAAGTCATACAATAGTTGGTTATGTAAGTGAAGTCATATGATGTTTGTGCTTTTGTGATTGACTTATTTTACACAGCATAATGTTTTCAAGTTCACCCATATTGTAGCACATATCAAGACTTCATTTCTCTTACTGGCTGAATAGTATTCTTTTATATGCATGTACCACATTTTGTTTATTAATTCATTTGATGGGCATGAGATTGTTTTTTTCCTTTTAGCTATTATAAATCATGCTGCAAAAAATATTGGTGTTCAAGTATTTGTTTGAGTCCCTGCATTCCAGTCTTTTGGAATTGCTGGGTCATATGGTGGTTCTGTTTTTAGTTTTCTGAGGAACCCCCACACTGTTTTCCATAGCAGTTGTACCATTTTTCATTCATTTTCCAACAGTGGAAAATGTCCCCACACATTTATTATTTTCTTCTTCTTCTTCCTTTCTCTCTTTTTTTTTAATCTTAGCCATCCTGTTGTTGTTGTTGTTATTTGCCATCGAGTCGGCCCTGACTCATAGCGACCCCTCCTTGGGTTTCCGAGGCAGTATCACTACGGAAGTAGGATTGCCTAACCTTCCTTCCGAGGAGTGGCTGGTGGGTTTGAACCGCCAGCCTTCTGGTTAGCAGTCAAGTGCCTTAGCCACTACGCTACCAGAGCTCCTTAGCCATCCTAGTGGCCATCCTAGTGGGAGTGAAATGGTATCTCATTGTGGTTTTGATTTGCATCTCTTTGATGGCTAATGACCTTGAGCATCTCTTCATGTGTTTGGTGGCCATTTGGATATCCTCATCAGTGAACTATCTTTCAAGTCACTCATTTTATGATAGAGTTATTTGTCTTTTTGTTGTGAAGTTGTTGAAGTTTTAGATATATTTTGGTTATTAGATTCTTATAAGATGTATGGTTTCCAAAGATATTCTCCCATTTGGTAGCTTGTCTTTTCACTTTATTGGTTAAGTCTTTTGATGAACAAAAGTTTTTAATTTTTATGAAGTCCTATTTATTTATTTAAGGAGCTTTGGTGATATATGCCTAAGGGATTTGATTGATAACCAGAAGAGTGGTGCTTCAAACCCACCAGCCACTCTGTGGAAGGAAGTCTAAGCAATTTACTTCCTTAAAGATTTACCACTTCACAAACCTAATGGTGATCTCTATGAATTGGAATCAACTCGATGGCAGTAGGTTTGGCTTTGTTTTGGTTTATGTATTTTGTCCTTTACTGTTTGTTCTTTTGTTATTACATTAGATAACCCACTAATAAAAGTTAGGCCTGTTAGTGTTACCCTTGCATTTTCTTCTAAGAATTTTATGGTTTAGGTTTTCATATTTATATCTTTAATTCATTTTGAATTTGTTTCTCTATGTAGTGTGAGGCATGTATCCTGTTCCATTTTTCTGCATGTGGAAATCCAATTTTTCCAACATCGTTTATTGAGGATACTCTTCTTTCTCTAGTGAATGGACTTAACACCTTTGCCAAGAATCAGTTGACCATAACCTACACACACCTGAGACCAGAAGAATTATCTGATGTCTGGTTACCATGATCAACCACTCAGAAAGGGATAAAAATTGGAAATCCTGGATAAAGCGGGAGGAAAAGTGGAACAAAACACACATTCATAAAAAAGACCAGGATTACTGGTCGGATACAGACTGGTGAACCCCCTGAGACTATGAACCCTACTCACCCTTCATGCCTGGAACTGAACTCACCCCCATGGTTTAACTTTCAGCCAAACAATAGACAGGCCTATGAGGTGAACAATTATACCAGGGAGGTGCACTCCTTAGAACAGTAAACCATGGAAGATCAGAAGGGCAATTATTTTTGCACAGGGAGAAAGCACAGAAGGCAGAAATGCATAGGAAAGAAAGACACAAGGAAATGGTAACCACAGATTGGAAGTGAGAAGAGAACTGTTACATTGTAATTGCAACCAACTTTACAAAACAAAATGTATACAAGCTATTGAATGGAAAACTAATTTTCTCTGTAAACTTTCACCCAAATCACAATACAAAGTTAAAAATAAAATCAGTTGACCATAGATATGTGAGTTTATTTCTAGATTCTCAATTCTTTTCCCTTGGTCTATGTATCTATTATTATACCAGTGCCTGGCTGAGAGCTCTGGTGGCATAGTAGTGCCTAAGGCATTTAAGTGCTACCCAGAGGTTGGCTATTCAAACCCACCAGCTACTTTTCAGCTGGTGAGGCAATCTACTTCCACAGAGATACCACCTCAGAAACCCAAGGAGGGGTTGCTATGAGTGGAAATTGACTCAATGGCAGTGAGCTTGTCTTTTTATTTTTTTATTTTTTTTGGGGGGGTGGCTATTTTGATTACTGTAACTGTGCAATATGTTTTAAAAGCAGGAAGTGTGAGTTCTCCTACTTAGTTCTCTTTCAACATTGCCTTAGCTATTTAGGGCCTTTTGCCATTCCATACAAATTTGAAGATTGTTTTTTCTATTTCTGTAAAGAAGAGTATCGGAATTTTGATCAGGATTGCATTGTATCTATAGATCCATACTATTGATATCTAAATAATGTGAAGTCTTCCAATCCATGAACATGGTACATATTTCCATTTATTTACATCATCTTTAATTTCTTTCAGCAGTGTTTCATAATTTTCATTGTATAAGTCTTTCATGTCCCTGGTTAAATTTATTCCTCACTGAAACCAAACTCACTGCCCTGGAGTTGAATCTGACTCATAGCAACCCCTCCTTGAGTTTCTGAGGCATATATCTACACAAGTAGATTGCCCAGTCTTTCTTCTGAGGAGTGGTATTTTATTCTCTTAGATGCTATTGTAAATGGAATAATTTTCCTTTCAGATTTCGCATAGCTGATGTATAGAAACTTAACTGACTTTTGTTTGTTGACCTTGTACCTTGCAACTTTGCTAAATTCCTCTATTAGCTCTACAAGCTTTCTTGTAGACCCTTCAAGATTTTCTATATATATAGGATCATGATATCCATGAATGCAGATAACTTTACTTCTTCATTTCCAATCTGGATGCATTTTATTTCTTTACAACAAAATACTTTTGTAACAAAATGCAGAAAAGTAGATGAAATAAAACAACAGAAATTTATTCTTTCATAATTCTGGAGGTTAGAAGTCTGAAATCAAGGTTTCCATAGGGCCATGCTCCTTTGGAATACTTTAGGGGAGTATGTGTTCCACATCTTTTTCCAGGCTCTGGTGGTTCCTGACAATCCTTGACACCTCTTGGCTTATAGATGTATCCTTCCAAGCTCTGCTTTCATTTCCACATGATTCATGATTCTCTTCTTTTGGTGTCTGTATCCCTTTTCCTTTTTTTATAAAGAACCATCTCTATTTTATTCAGTGATCCCTGGGTGGTGTAACCTAAAGTTTAACAATTCAGACTCACCCAGTGGAATCATAGAATGTGGTAGTTAAGTTTGTGTGTCAACTTGGCTGCACCTGGTTGAGTGGCTGGGCAGCTGGATTCCCCATGATGAGACTGGTAATCAACTCCATGGTGGAATCTACTGTGAGCAGCTGAGTAGCTGCCTTAAGGATGTGGTCTGTTTCCTGTATGAAAGGAGAACCCTTGGGGAATGGTCTCTAGCATATGGCATGCTTGAAGCCTGCATGTAGCCATGTCATTGTTCAGCAGCCTGCCATGTTCTTCCGACCTTGGGACTTTCAATGGACTTGAATTAATGGCCTGCCATGTGGTTTGGTAACATTGGTACTGTGAGTTTTTACTTGTCAACTTTGGGCTTGTCAGTCTCAGCAGCTAATAGCTGTCTAAGTGAAGAAAAACCTCTAGCTTCAGTAGGCTGGGAGCAGGAGGCAGAGCTAAAGTCCAAGGTTGAGGGGCTTTCACACAATCCCTAGAACCTGGCACTTTGACCTGGGACTTAAAGCCTCCAAACTGTAAGAGAATAAACTCCTGTTTGTTCAAGCCATCCCATTTGTGGTATATCTTCTGTTAGAGCAGTACTAGGTAACCAGAACACAGACAGCTTGGTGTTATCTTTCCATAAAGATTATAGCCAAGAAAATCTTATGGATGGTTCTACTTTTTATAACATGGGGTCAATATTAGCTGGAATCAATTCAACTGTGACGTGTTTTTGTTTGTATTTTTGTTATTGGGTTGGGATTCACCCTACACCAGTATGACCTCATGTTAACTGATAACATCTTAAAAGACCTATGTCCAAATAAGCCATGTTCATAGGTCTGGGAGTAGGAAGTTAATACTTTAGCATATCATTTTTGGGGACACAGTATAACACATAATTATCTCCTCTCTTGATGGTTCAGGAAATCCACAAAATTAGCTCTCACTTTTTCTCCCTCTTTGAGGTGCTCTGGGGGAGTCTTTAATCTTTCATCTCAGCTTATCACCTGCTGATCTCCCTTCACATCCGTGCCATTCTAGGTACTTCACATACCACACGCTTTCTCCTTATCCTCCCGCTGTTAAGGGCTGTAGAGTCAGTTCCAACTCAGCAACTCTATGCACAACAGAACAAAACACCACCTGATACTGCACTATCCTCACAATTGTTGCTCTGCTTGAGCCCACTGTTGCACCTACTGTGTCAATCCATCTCATTAAGGGTCTTCTACTTTTTCACTGACTTTTTACTTTGCTGAGCATGAAATCTGTCTCCAAGGACTGGTCCCTTCTGAAAACATGACCAAAGTACATGAGATGAAAACTGACTGTTCTCACTTCTAGGGAGCATTCTTGGTGTACTTTCTTCAAGACAGAGCTGTTTGTTCTTTGGTCATCCATGGTATTTTCATTATTCTTTGAGAATACCACAACTCAAATGCATCAATTCTTCTGTGATCTTCCTTATTCATTGTCCAGCTCTCACATACATAAAAAGCTATTGAAAAGACCAGGGCTTGGGTCAGGAGGACCTTAGTTTTCTGAGCAACATCTTTGGTCTTTAACACTTTAAAGAGGTCTTATACAGCAGATTTGCCCAATGCAATCGATAATTTGATTTCTTGGCTTTTGCTTCCATGAGCATTGATTGTTGATCCAAGTAAAATGAAATCCTTGACAATATCAATCTTTTCTCCATCTATCATGATACTGCTAATTGGTCCAGTTGTGAAGACTTTGGTTTTCCTTATGTTGACTTATAATCCACACTGAAGGTTGTAGTCTTTGACCTTCCTCAGTAAATGCTTCAAGTCCTCTTTGTTTTCAGCTATTAAGGTTGTGTCATCTGCATATTGTAGGTTGTTAATAAGTCTTCCTCCAAGCCTGATGCTATGTTCTTTATAGAGTCCAGCTTCTTTGGTTATTTTCCCAGCACACAGATTGAATAAGTGTAGAGAAAGAATACAGGCTTGACACACACCTTTCCTGATTTTAAGCCATGCAGTATTCCCTTGTTCTGTTTGAACAACTGCCCCTTGGTCTATGTACAGGTTCATTATGAGCATGATTAAGTGGTCCAGAATTCCCATTCTTCTCAATGTTATCCATAATTTGTCATGATCCACACAATTGAAAGCTTTTCCATAGTCAATAAAATGGTAAACATACGCCTGGTGCTTTTTACAGCAATGATGTCCTTCCTTCCATGCCCTCTTCTGAATCTGACATGAATTCCTGGTAGTTCTCTATTGATGTACTGCTGCAACCATCTTTGAATTATCTTCATCAGAATTTACTTGTGTGTGATATTAAAGATATGGTTTGATAACTTCCACATTATGTTGGATCATTTTTCTTTGGAATGTGCACATATATGGATCTCTTCTAGTTGGTTCCAAATTTCAGTCATGATGCATATGGTTAAGCACTTGTTTATTCATCAAAGGTTACCAGTTTGACACTAGCCAGAGGTGATTCAGAAGAAAAGCTTGGTGATCTGCTTCCTTTTGAGTACATCTCACCTGAATTTAAAGGCCATCTGAAAAATAGATTTACTGCATTGAACACCAATGACCAAAGACCAGATGAGTTGTGGGATGACATCAAAGTCATTACACATGAAGAAAACAAAAGGTAATTAAAAAGACAGGAAAGGCAGAGAAGACCTCTTAATTCTACTCAGTCCAAAATATGCATCTTCTGCCTACAAAATACCTCCAGTGCATGTGGTCATTGCCCTTTAATGTTTCTCAAAGGAACTTTTGCTCTCTGTTCTTCTCTTCTCACTCACTCACCATAAGTTTGGCACTAGAAAGATCCTTGTCAGAGCATGATGGACACCCTAGACCATATCTGTATCTTACCACATTCTTGTAGTAACCCACTCTTTGTTCAACCCTAGGCAAAATAAAGCTCTGGATATCCAAGAAAAAGGAAGCAGCAAACCAAACCCAGGTCATAGAAAGAACTTAATTAAGAAGTACCTGCCATTGTTATTGCTGTATCTGCTATTGTAGTAGGTCCAAATTAAAGGTCCTGGGATTGGTCTTATGACAGGCCATGCTTGAGTTTCCTGATCACCCCTAGCTGGACTAAATAACATGTAGAAGAAATACTGTTTTCCTGTAGCTGGATGGAAGTTACAGGAAATTCTTTTGTTGTTAAGAAGTACCTGCCATTGTTACTGCTGTCTCTGCTATTGGTAGTAGGTCCAAATTAAAGGTCCTGGGATTGGTCTTATGATAGGCCATGCTTGAGTTTCCTGATCACCCCTAGCCAGACTAAATAACATGTAGAAGAAATACTGTTTTCCTGTAGTTGGATGGAAGTTACAGGAAATTCTTTTGTTAAGACAATAGATAGTGGAAGGAGAAGTTTTCCAATGGACAAAGGAGACCACCATGAGGGGAATGGATGATGAAGAGTTATCTAGAAAGGAGGGAGATCAATATATCTGTATAACAACCGACTTGTGTAAGAGAAGAACGTAACTACAGCTATTTTCCATAAAGATTAATTTGGTAACAATGTATAGAAGGATAAATTGCAGATGGGAGATGACTTAGGTACCCTCTGTACTTTGCAATGTATGTTAGCCCTCCTACTGAAACTACTGTAGATCTCCAGATTTCAGTTATTGGCTTGGATTCCAGATAATTCCTCTTAACCCTCCATGGATTATGACTGTTCCAGCCTGTTGTACAGTTGTATGTCAACTTGGTTGTGGCTGGTTGAGTGGCTGGGCAGCTGGCAGTAGTTATCCCCCATGTTGAGACTGGCAATCAGCTCCATGGTGGGATCTACCACAAGCAGCTGAGTAGCTGCTTGAGGTACGTGGTCTGCTTCCCATGTATAAGCAGCAGCTTTGGGAATAGTCTCTAGCTTTTGGCACCCTTGAGCCCTGCATGTAGCCATGTCATTGTTCAGCAGCCTGCCATGCTTTGGCAATCTTGGGATATTCAATGGACTTGAATTAATGGCCTGTCATGTAGTTTGGTAACATTGGGACTGTGCCTTTTTATTTGTGAACCTTGGGCTTGTCAGCCACAGCAGACAGCAGCTGAGTGAAGAAAAGCTTCCGTCTTAGTGGGCCAGGAGCAGGAGGTAGAGCTGAAGGCCAATGTTGAGAGGCTTTCACCCAGTGCCTAGAGCCTGGCACTTCTGGCACTTTGAACTGAGACTTAAAGCCTCCAAACTGTAAGAGAATAAACTCCTGTTTGTTCAAGCATCCCATTTGTGGTATATTCCTATTAGAGTGCCACTAGGTAACCAGAACACAGCCAACCTGGCTAGACAGTTTGTAGTGTTGTGGGAAGTAGGCAGCTCTCTGCTTGACTCTAGCCAGGCACTGCATTTGGATGCAGATAGGCAAGCAGGTAGTCTTGTGTTTGGAAGAGCTACCTCTCTATTGCTGTAATTACACTAAGTTTCCATTGTGTCTTAGAGCTTTTGCCTGTGAAGGATTAAATTGGTCCCTCAGAGAATATTGATGTTACACACACACACACACACACACACAGCCCTGCTGATGGGACCTGGTAACACACAGCAATAAAATAATTTTTATTTACATCAGACTCCTCTCTGTTTTCCTGTTCCTTAGTTTTTTACCAACTAATCTAAAAGTATATATGTGAAGAATGTATATAGGGAGGGGGCTAGGGAAAGAACCTATGATTTCATACCTCCACTTGTGAGCTTAACTATAAACTTATGGTTAAGGATTTCAGGAAGTCACAATAGATGGTCTTTGGGATTTAAGATTACAAATTGTCTCCCACATAACCTATTACTTCAAAAGCTCTAACTCAAAAGTGTAAATGCCTGTTCTCTGGGAGGAATGATCCATGGTGTGTAGTATATATTTTCTTTTCTGAAGCTTGAAACAATGATGGTGTCTTGTACCTTATTAATTTCCTCTGTCCTTCCATTCTGTCTGTCCTTCCATTCAAATATTCTCTCTCTTTCCTTTCCTCCAACTTCTTTTTGCTCCCAAGTTAGCTCTCTTTTTAGTCATTGCCATATCTATTGAGGAGACAATTATTGTTCATCCCATTCAGAATCAATACTTGTGTTACAACACCTTCTCTTCTTTTCTCCTCCCATGCATTCAGTCACAATTTCTGTTAGGCCTATCAAGAGTGCCTGTATGACAGTTCCCACACATCCACCTTCCTTTTGCCTTCCACTGTTATCATCTAGCCTCCATTCTTGCTTGTCTTATATCTATATTATGGCCAGAGATAGTCTCTCTTCCCTGAATTGCTCTCCTTTCACTTACTCTTATATATTGTATAAGATTAATTTCCAAACAAAACCAAACCCATTTCCATTGAGTAGATTTTAATTCATAGAAATCCCCATAGGATTTACAAGTCTGTAAACCTTACAGAAGCAGACAGCCTCAACTTTATTCCATGGAGCAGCTGGTAGATTCAAACTGCCGACCTTATAGTTAGCCGCTCAATGCCTTGACCACAGTGCTACCAGAGCTCCTTAAGATTAATATACTGTTACTAAATACTATATTAATAACTCACAAGGAATTTTCCAGTCTAAAGTATAAATTCCAAACTTGTGAACTTGGCATTCATGGCTTTCACACCATTGGGTCCTACCTCTCCAACTCATCTCCCACAGTTTTCATGCCTGCAGTGATTCACTAAGGGTTCCTGAACATCTCAAACACATGTTTTACCTGGCTATTTGTGCTTCTGGTGTTTCACCTCCTTGTAATTCCCTCTTTTCTTATTTTTACCTATTCCTTGTGTGCCCTTTAAAGCCTTTTTCCAACTTGGCCTCCACTTTGGAATATTTTCTGATTGTAATATTTTACCTGTAGAAATTACTTCTGTACCATTCTCTTATTTTAATTGAAAGCTACCTTGCAATATTCTTTCTCTCAATATGGATTCCTGTTACCCCAGCCAGGTTGTATATTAATTGCATATATAACCTTTATGTTTTGTTTCTTTGACTTGAAACTCTACAAACAACCACCAAAATAACAAACTTACTGCTGTTGAGTTGAATCCGACTCACAGAGACCTCTCCTTGGGATTCTGAGGCAGTATTTCTATGGAAGTATATTGCCCAGCCTTCCAAGGAATGGATGGTGGGTTTGAACCTTCAACCTTCTGGTTAGCAGTAAAATGTCTTAGGCACTGTGGCATCAGAGAAACCAAATCAAATGAAAATAATAATAGCTACATTCCCTGGGTACTTACTGTGTGTCAGATAGTGTCTTGAGAGTTTTATGTGTATGACCTCATTTGAGTTCTCAAACTACTGAATGAAGTGGACACTGTTACCAGTTCCATTTGCACATAAGGAAAGTGAAGCTTAAAGCAAGAAAGTAAGTCATTTGGGTTCACAAAATTAAGGAATTGTCAAGTCAACATTTGAACCTTAATTGTTCTTACAGTGGATCCTAAATTACTAAACCTATTCTCTCTTGAGGGAGCTCTGGTAGCATAGTGGCTAAAGCACTTGACTGCTAACCAGAAGGCTGGCGGTTCAAACCCACCAGCCACTCCTCAGAAGGAAGGT